>NC_142025.1:27040398-27411788 GCF_049901735.1 Notechis scutatus
TAAATTATGAAACCAGAGATATACAGAAAATCAATCACAATCACTTTCATATCCTGCTGGATACTTTCTCAACTAAGGCTGGGTATGTAAACAAAAGTATGGTTGGCTAGTTTGTGGCTTAATTATTGTATGATTTATTCTGTCTGTTCTCCTTCCAAACTATACCTACAGCGAAGCACAAAGTTTCTGCAAACTTAATACTACAGCCAAACAGAAGATTTAAAAATCCTGATTTGGAGAATATTTACCTTTTTTCTGTTGAACTAATATCCTTTGGCATGCATATCTATCTGGAAAAGGAGGGCAAGATGAAGATTATAGTGCATTCCATTGTCTCTTCTTGAATTCTGGTGGAACCTACAGTAATTCTAATGTTTTCTCTGTTTATCAGGCTAAAAGAATGCCTTAATTTTTAATAATCATTTCTGCATAATTTCTTCAAGATAATCTCTATAAATTTGCATTAGGAAAAAGGAAAAAAGGCAAATGTAACAAAAGATTATGTTGCACAGCCATGGAGTAAACCTTTGCTATTTCTTCAGTTAATTAATGAAGTGCGCAATATGTCTTTCAATAACTCATGAGTATTTCATTGGAATATCTTTTCTAAAACAATCAAAAAGAATGTTTTTTTCAATTTTTTTTGTACAAAGCCAATCAAATCATCTTGATGTGCTTATTCCCCTTATCATTAGTGTCTAGTATTAGTTATTGAATTTATTTGATTTATTATTAATTATAATTTCATTTTTGAATTTCTGAAATACATGAACCTGCCACTTTGGAAAAACCTCAATTTTCAATGCTATGTTGTGCATATCTAGCAAGTATGTTACAATTATGTTATAATGTGTTGTACCATATGATGACATATGTATTTTTGACATATGTATTTTTTCCTTTTTATGTACACTGAGAGCATATGCACCAAGACAAATTCCTTGTGTGTCTAATCACACTTGGCCAATCAAGAATTCATTCATTCATTCATTTATTCAATTATGGTTTAGTATGTTCTATGAAGCTAGGCAATTCAGTAAATTCAGGCTATAATTAACTGGGTTGCTTAGAAGCAAAAAAATGAAAAAAAAATGACTCTTTCCTATATACTTACTAGATTTGCACCCTGCCTTTCATTCAGGAAGTCAAGGCATGCATAACATTTGGTATGCCCAAATTTTCCCAACAACAAATATGGTGTGAGATAGATTGGACTGGGACAAAACAAAACAGAAGTCACATGTCAGCTTCTGTGCTGAATCTGGTTTCCCCAGTTCCAGCTTTAACCTCTATACACCATTGTTCATTGCAATAGGTTTATGGAGATAACACTGAATATTCAAAAGTAATATCTTATAGTTGATGTTTTATTGTTGCTATTTTAATCTTTGTATAATGTTCAGAGTCACTTTTGGAGAATGGCCATTCATACATATTGAAATGAAGGTCCATTAGTCTGAGATTGGTATGTTGCAGAAGTTCATATCAGTACTTTTCTTTCTCTAGTTCAGCTACCTTGGTTTCAAGAAAATAAACTGGTTCATAAAAGGTGAGAATTCACTTCCACACAATATCTTTTCTACTGTCTTAAAACCAGCTCACATGATGCCCATGGGCTTTGAGAATGGAGATTTTGTTCCTTCTAAAGCTGCTTCTGTTTATTTGCAACTATATTAAAACCGGGGAAAGGAAATGTTCCTGTTTTGAAATGATGCAATTCTGTACGGCCTGGTCATCTGTGTTCCTTTTTGATGGTGTCCCTTTCTTTTTAAGCATTGTCCCTTCACACTGCTTCCTGGTTTCAGGGCAATTCTACTTTGCCTCTCACTGTCACTATCACTTTCCTTATGCTGAAAACTTCATATTTCTATTACTTATCTGTAGACATTGTTTGGTATCTTCTCTCCGTTCTCCCCGTGGTTACAGCTATTAATACCTGATTGCAAAAATTAAAAGAAACTATCTTTTCTTCATGAAAATTTCCTGGCAGAATGAAGTCCTCTTTCTCAGATTTTCTGGACCATCAAGGAATGAGGTTATTCTAGTAATTCCAGAATATGGCAACTCAGGGAATGTGCAAAATGTGCCATTTTTCAGCCTATTAGATAGTAAGATGGAATACAAATTGGTGATCTGTGCGTACTTTTAAACATTTCTAATTCAGAAGAAATGAAAATAATTACAGGTCCTCACTGTTTTGTGAGGAAAGGTAGCATGTGAAAGTGCTCCAAATATCCTTGATGGACAAAAAGTGTTGGATATTCAAACATAACTGAGCTTTTTTTATATAGTCGCAGCTTAATTACAGAACAATTTGTCAAAAAGATAGAATTGACGTCATCTTATTTATTTATTTATTGGAATTTGTCAAACAAAAACAAGAATAAGAAAATAAAAATACAATGACAGGGACAATAGGCACATTAGTGCACTTATGCATGCTCCCTCTACTGACCATTTAAGTATGAAGTAAGGTCCACAGAAGTCAATTTGTTACTGAAACTGAAAATTTGTAGCTGAGTCAACTGAATCAGGTAGGACACTCCAGACTTCGACAATTCTATTACAGAAATCATATTTTTTACAGTCAAGTTTACACTGAGTTTAAAGTGGTTGTTTGCGTGCTTATTATTGTGATTAAAACAGAAAAAGTCATTTTCAGGGAAAACATTACTATGTATAATTTTGTATGCAATAGCTAGGTCTGACCGCAAGTATTGCAGTTCTACGTTCTAAGTTCTAAAACTGAGAATTTCGAGCCTAGTAGCATAAGGAATTCTATTGTGTACAAAAGAATGCAAGGCTTTTCTTGTGAAGTACTTCTGAACTTGCTCAATTGTACTTCTGATGACCCAGGGCACAGTACAAGATCACACAAACAGCTGGCAGTTCAAACCATACCTTTATTGCTCCAAAGTTCCCCAAATGCTCCCATGTTTCTGGCAAGACTCAAGCAGAATGATAACAAAATGCCACACAAACCTCAAGCAGCTTCTGCCTGCATTTAGTCCAGCCCAGCGCTGTCTGCACCAAGGCTGCTCAGCAATAAATCCAGAGATATTTGGCAAATCAAGGGCAAATCAATGAGTTCAAGGAACAAAAGATCCAGGTAATTAGTCTAGAATGCCCACCGAAATACAACTGACATTGGTCAGTTCCAACGTCGGCATGCACACTTCAGAAACTCAGCATTTGTTCCCGACAAATGCCCCTCCCCACAGCATCTCCTTAAATCTCCTTCTCCCAGTGTGCCTTGTGAAGATGGGCGAGGCACTCTACTCATACATAGACTGCTCCATCTGCATTGATCACGCCTCCTCTCCACTCACTGAGCCCTTGGATCAGGAGGGGGTGGTGCTGGCTCCTTTCCTGAGCTCTGTCCCTCATTTTCCTCCTGCCTCCGTATCTCCTTGCCTGCTGGGAGGTATAGAGTCCTTGCCAGGACTGACTCTATCTTTTCCCAGTTTCCTCCAAGGCCAATGGAGCCACCCTCTCAATGTCTGGCATTTCTTGTTCCAGCTCATCTTCCCCCGCAGATTCAGACTCTGATAGGGGCATGACAGTACTGATGTCAGATATATGGTGGGGGTTCCAAACAGTCCAACTATAATCTAAGATTGGTCTAGCATAGGTTTTATAAGCTCTAATTAGCAATAAAATGTTTCCAGAAAAAAAACTTAACAAAATTTAGTTTACAACTCTTAATGTTTGTTAGCAACACTGTTATAGTGAACTTTGGAGCATAGATAGTCAGAGATAAGTACACCTAGGTCCTTAACAAAGTGAGGGTCATCTGCTAGATCAATGCCACCTAGCTTAAACTTGACATTCTGATTACTTTATCAATATGTAAGATGGGGCATTTATTAATCAAAATTAATAAATGTAATAAAACCTATTTGCCAAATAGATGATCATTCAGGCACATAGCCGAGATCACTTTGCACAACAACAGAATTATCTGTAGAATGGAATAATTTTACTTCATTGGCAAAAAGAATGCAATTACTTTTAAGTTGATTGCATAAATCATTGATATAGAGCAAAAAAGTGTGGGACCTAAAATGCTGCCTTGAGAAACACCACTGTGAACTGATGTAGAGTTAGATAGTGAGTTCCCTATTTTGACTTTCTGCAGTCTATTAGACAGGAAAACAGCAATACACTTGTGCAAAGATCCAGAAATGCCTTAAGAGTTTAATTTCAACAGCAGTTTATCGTGTACTACTGTATCAAAAGCCTTACAAAAATCTATGTAAATTGCATCAACAACTTTACCTTGATCAAGGCATGTATGTTTTTACAGTGCAAAAGTTGTAAATCTCCAAGGTCCTTTGGACTAAGGTGAAGATTTCTTTATTCCTTTTATTAAAAATATGCTTTGTAATCTGGGCCTTTTAACTTAAAATTTGTTTTTTATGTTTTATTTGCTTTATGAGCCAAAAAGTTGTATTAAAAGACAATAAATTTATTTATTTGATTTCTAACCTGCCTTTGGCACAAGAGCTTATGTATTATGCTCTGCTCTATATTTCCCCATAATAGCAACCCTATATGAGCAAAAGTAGCTGTCCCCAAGCCACTTAATGAAACTTCCATGTCTTCCAACACCTTAACAATTACATAATACTGGTTCCCAGTAAATAAATAGCTGATTTGCTTCTCTGAGCTACAGTTCTCTAATTATTTGCTCACTCTAAGAGCAAAATTTGCTTCAATCAATATTTCAGGGAAACATTTTAAAGCTATTTGCAATGAATTCATCCATGTGTTATTCTTACTGAGCTTGAACCGTAAAGTTTAATTCTATCAGATTCAGAGAATTGTTTCTCAATTTCTTACTCATGAGGCAGCTCTTTACTTTTCCACAGAGTGCAAGCTTAGTGAGGCATATTGGAAGAGTTTACTGATTTGGTTAGATGAGCGAAAGGAGCTTGAGGGAGTTTGCACACTCAGCAGGGCTGGCATTAGCACTCCACAGAATGTAAGCAAGGAATAATACTTCATTATAACAATAGCTCTAAGACATTTGTTCATGTTTAGTCTCTGTTTACAAAGAAAGAGAAGACTGTAAAATCTTCAGATGTGTAGCAAATAATTATTTCTATTTTTATATACATAAAAGGAAAAACATTTTTCACTTCCTTATTTTCCCCCGTAATTTTAAACACTGTTAATTTAAAGCATACATAATTAAAGTTATTATGATATTTTCATTTATAATGCTTGTAAGCAGGACGATAATCACTGGATGTTGAAGGATTTAGGACTTAATAATATATTTTTAGGAAGAAGAGAAAATGATCTTAAACTTTACTGAAAAAAATAAAATTAAAAATTAGTCGTGGATGTTCTCTATTATGTATGAAGCACTTTATGATGCTGATGCTAAACAAAGCAGTATTGCATGCTTCACGCAAACCAAAATCTGTTTCACATTGAATTTGTAATGGCTATATTTATAACATTTAGAGCCATTGTGTCTATTTTTTTTGTTCATCAAATTATCTCTTGTTTCTGAGATACAATAAAGGTCATGTAACAAAAAAAGAATGTAATCCAATAGACTGTTTTCCATTTTCACTACATATTGAGACAAAAATATAAATAATTGATGGATTTTCTTATTCAAAAATTAAAGTCATGCTGGAATATTGCAATTAATAAATGACTTACATATGATTTAATTTAAAAAAAAAGATATCCTTAGGACTATTCCAATCCAATCTTTCAAGATTTATTATTATTATACCACATTGACAAATAGATATGTGGTACTATAGATTCATTCATTCATAGGATTATGAGCATTCCACTTTATAATAGATATAAATCATGAGATAGCATAGTTATATAGTTATGTTGTAATAACAAATAAATATTATTCTAAAATCCTACTGGATTCAACTATGCCTGATAGATAACCAGGTAATTCTTTCTGCAAAATGTAGCGCTTTACACTACCTTAATTGGTAGAAATCATAGAATAAGAGAACAATACCTTAATACGCATTTATTTCTTAATACAACTTAAATATTTTTATCCATATTTTATCTTGACAAGAAGGAGCCTCCATGACAGTACAGACAGGATACAATTCTTTCTGGAGAATTATATTATATTTAATTTAAATTATTTTTAATTCTCTTTCCCCCATTCTTCAATTTCATCTTCATACTAGATTTTTCTATTCTACTTAATTATCATACCTTTGAAATGATAGCTTTGTTGCTTCTCTGCAATGGTCAGTTTTGTTTCTTTTCAATACAAGATGCACATACCTAAATGGGAAGGTTCATTGTTCATTGTTGATATACTGGCCTAGAACTAACTTAATTCACCTCATTAATGACTGTGGCTGCTAAGTTTATTTCACTAAGTATCCACAATAATTAATTGACTCTGATTATTTTCCAATTCTACTATACATAAACAAAATTAAAAAGCAAAAAAAAAGATAATTGAAAAATAAAAAAAAATTAACTAAGAAAATATTTCTGAGCCAAAAAAGAAACATTTTTCCATTTATTTCTCTTCTAATATAAAACCTGTTCAATAATGAAACATTCCATTAATGCAACAACTATTATAAACATTTCTGTTTTGCACAGAAAATGTAATACAATGCTTTTATAAGACAGAAGGGTTTCAATAAGTCCCATACATTATTTTTATTTTTAGCACAAACAATTAGCTGTAGAGAGAATTTAATGAAAGAGCTTAATATAATACTGTGAAATATTAATTGTGAGGAAAGCATTTAATGTAATACAGTTATTCATTCTCAGTATTAATCAGGCATAACATGATGAAGAAAACATTACGAATTTTTACAATTGTGAATAAGGGAAAAGCTGTATTAATTCATTACTGAACCATGGAAAGATAATAAAATATAGGGGGATGATAGGACCACTGATTTCTAACGATATAAAGATTGCCTTAATCAGCTATGGTTTTACAAAATATGGCTCAGTCAGGTTATACTCTTAAATGTATGTCTGAAAGCAAGTGTAGTTTTTCAGTGGCAATTATTCTTGAGTAATTCTGCAGGATTGTGTTTAAGCCCTAATGAATATAAAAGAGGAGCTATGCTTAGGCTTGTATAGGTGCACAAAAACTTTTCTGACTTTTTCAAAGCAAACACAGTCCTAATGTCTGACATACCATATTACAGAAGACAGAACAGCACTTCAAACCTACATTGGCCTACCTGTTTTATTTCCTACAAATGCCACAAAGTTTATGTAGAGATAAGAGACAGTTCTGAAAACAGATGTTTCTTATTGTTGACATTTTGCATTGCAGCAGTACAGATTTTAATTTATTTTTGTAATTAGAATACTTTAAAAAAAATTAGTTGAGATAGGAAGCTCAGTAGAGATGTCTTCCTATTACATATGAACTTGGGAAAAGGCAACAGTGCTTGGAAAGTTATTTATGCAGGAATCCAGTATTAAACATCATAAATAAACATAGTTTTAATAGTTACCAATGATCTAATATAGAAAATACTGTATTAAATCTAAATCTATTTAATCTAAAATAAGAATAACTTCATAAAGCTTAATTTTTACTTTGTAAAAATGCATAAAATTATTGTAAATTAAAACAGAAACAACAATATTTTAAATTCTTTCAATCTCGTTGGTTTATGTTTTCAGCTTACTCAATTTATTAACACAGATAAAATATCTAAACAAGTATTTGCAAAACCATTGGCTCTGGAGCACCATTAGCTACACAAAGCCTTTTGCTTTCATCATATTCCTCACAAAATATGTCAACAAAATTTTTAATCTGACATCAGGGAATGTATTAAATATATGGAGAATATAAATGTTAAATCCCATTAATGTAAATGTAAAAATTTATTGAATGAAATTGGGGTTTTGTTCTATCTCTATCCATGGTTCCCCCCCATAATTCAAGAGTTCAGACCACAAATGCAAAATTAGTGGCCTCCAGATGGTTAGACATTGCAAACCATTGGTCATTTGGCTAGGCTTGATGGATATCCAACAGATTTTCTATCTGCTCTACAGATTCCACTTTTTCAGTCTTCAAATTTGAGCTAATTTGTGTTAGGGAAATATAAAATGTGACAGGCATCATTATCTAATTCATTCATTGGAAAAGAGAAGGTCTGTCAACATAAGGGTTAGGGTTAGGGTAATTACCATTGCAGTTTGGAATTTTGTTGACAATACTTCAGAGTATATTATTTTTCATCAAGCATACATTTTATTCTTCTTAGTTTTTCAAAATAGGGGAATTTTAGAGAGTATGTTCTTTGTCAGAGTAGACATGTGATGATAGGGAAAACTAGTTTTGCTGAGTTTCTTCAAATCACTCTGGAGTTTGTTCCAGGAAATGAAAACCCAACATCTCTAGTTGATTATTATCTATTCTAAGAGAGTTATGATTAGTAAGACTGAGAACTGTTTATCTTATTACAGCTTTGTAGTACTTGCCAAAAATGTAGAAATAGTGGGAAGTAAAAGCTTCCATTTGCTAATAGTATAATTGTTGTTCCAAATATTTATTCATAATAATCATATTTCCCCTTAATGTATATACATACATTTCATCTTAGTCATATTGCATGCTCATATCTTTTAATATCATGTAGGGTCCAAAGTGCTAGGGAAGGCAGAAATAGTAACACTCTCAAAAGATACTGATCAACAACTTACTTATCATCTTTATTAATGGTATGCAAGTCAAACTGTTAGAATAACTGTTAGGAGCTTGACAATTCAAATAGTTTTCTTATGACTGCCAAAATTCAGGCATGGCTTCTTGCAGGAAAAGTTTGAGATGTTTGCCAGTATAATAGACTTACTTCTAAATATAAGTCTAGAATGTCACGCAGGAAAGTATTTTTGAAACCAGAAAAACAGTAATTTGTCTGTTTTGGTGTTTAACCCTTGTTCAATAAAACTTGTTATGACAAGGCTGATTATTGGAATCCCCTGCATCTTTTCAGGTGCTGGAGAAGGCAGTGAAGATAAACTGATATCTCCCTCAATGGATTGCTGAGGATAGAATGAGTGTACAATAAGTGGAGTGGAATGTTACTTGATAAAATAACGAAGAGAGAGGCTCTGGGGAAAAACATTTCTCTTTTTTGAGAGATGCTGAGGCTGATCATTTTTGCCTAGTGGTTTCTCAACCTAACTCTTATCCTAGTTCTGATTTGCTTGTAAAAACATTTTTATAAGCATACCTTGTACTCCAATTATACATTGAAAAATGTAAAAACTATTTACCACAATAGCATTTACAGAATCATATTCTTTTTGTGCAGACAGAGAACTGAACATAATCTTTGGATAGACAGCAGTTTTATAAATTATACTACATCCTGAAGGATATTTTTATGCAAATTCCAGATAATAAGGTCATAACATTCCCTTGTAACCTTGAGATGGCTATATAATCACCCAATATTTCCCTATGTCCTCCCCAGGTGGATACTTTGATATCCTCTCATACAACCTCAAAAATCAATTGTGTGTTGTCTTCTCCTCTAAATTAGAGGAGAATGGGTGGATGGCAACCTATTTAAAGAAAATCCAACAATGATGGAAAGATTATACTTAAATTCAACAAAAAGCAACAACTAAACTTTCAGGATATCTGAAGAATGTCATAGTGATCAAAATACTGAAAGTCAGTCTTGTGTATTAAAACTAAAGAAAGAATCAAATACTTAACAGGATGAGGAAATAATATCCCTAATTTCATATGATAGCAAAATAAGCCTTCAAATCAATCAGCAAAGTCCCACATGTCAAATCAGAAAAGGGAACAAGATACGAGTCACGTGCTTCATTGTTTATAGAAACACATTCAACTCAATTGAAACTGGAAATCTCAGTACATCTTAATGTCCTGTTAGCAAAGGAGCGATGTGAGGCTGTATAATCTCCCCTTACTTATTCAAGCTATCTGCAGAATATATATATTGAGAGAAATCAGTTGGAAAAATCAGCACGTCCTTAAAACTGGAGGAAGAAACATCCAAACATTCACAATGCTGATGGCCCTACTCTTGTAGCTAAAAGTACAAATGATCTACAAGCCCCAGTAACGAATATCAAAACATTAAAAGAATAATGAAAGTCAAAGAAAAAAATGGATCTAAGGTGAAATAAAAATAAGATCAAACAAATAACAACAGATAACAGACAATAAAGTTCCTGAAGTGGTAAATAACAACTGCCATTTAGGACTGCCTGTTAACAGTAAAAGAAACAACAGTCAAGTAACAGATCATCACTTAGTAGGCTTGTGGTGGTCTCTCATGAATGAAAACACTGAGACGACGTCTTGAAGCAAGATCGGGATGAGAGCACAAAGCAGACTCTGACACCCCCTTTTATTAGAAGCAATCCTTGTAACAATTTTGTTAGTGTCTTGTCACAAACGCATTACATCACACAAAATGCACTGCTCATTCACATAAGCATACAAAGCAGCAAAGTCTAAGTTTGCTACAATTCTGAGTAAGAAATGGCAACAGTTTGTCCTTGCTCCTTGTTCCGTGTTGCAGTCAACTACCAGAAGGCCCGTTGTCCTTGCACGTACACAAAGAACAAATAATAATTCCCACATCTCCTCTGTTTTTCTTTTTAAGAGACAGGGAGTGTTTAGTCCCAATAACAGCCTTTGTCAGGCGCGTAGGCAAGAGTGCTGTGCATGCTGATGTTATCCATGGCGTTAGTGACTTCTTCAACCATCACAAACATCTTGTCCTTGTCTGGATTGTCACAGGTTGGCTCTCCCATCTCATCTTCGGATGGCAGTGGTTAGTTATTTGTTGATTCCAGAGAGCCATTACCTGCGCAGTGGCTTTTTTCTCAGCCAAAAGGGATAAACTGTTAGAAATAGTGCGTACAAAGATAGGTAATACACAAGGCAATATAATACATCCCGCAGCAATCATACCAATAAGCGCTACAATAGCTTGCAAACCAGGCAATTTTTGGAACCAGGATCCAAACATGTCTCTAAAATCAAGACCATTCCATGTTTGTACAGGTACATGCGCAATCTTGATCATTCTATCAGTAATTTGTTGAATAACTTTTCCACTATCATCTACCTCAATACAACAATTACTAAGGTTAAATTTTCCACACACTCCTCCTTCTTTGGCAAGAAGATAATCTAAAGCCAAACGATTTTGCATGATATATGTTCTAGACAAAGCACTTTCTTTAGCTAGTGTTTTCAAAGCAAGAGCAGTTTCATTGGTTATAATTTCTATATATTGAGCATATATATGGGGGTATACCAATAGTTGTAAACAGTGGTGGCCCCCACGTTAGTCCCGGACACCTTTTGGAAGAGATATTTCTTTTCCTGTAGATAAGATCTTTGCCAGCTGTGTGAGCCGCAGGTAACTCCTGCAGCGTCGTTAGGACCTTGGCCTTTGCTGATGGCAAAGCAAGCATCAAAACACACAGAAGTGTTGGTACCCTTCGGTGACATTATGGGTTATGTACCCATTTTTTGCTTGACTGGTTGAGAACATTGAGGCAAGGTCAGAGCTGAATCCTCCTTTGTAGGCATAGACATACAGCGAGGCGGTGATGGGCCCCACAGCCTTTGGCTCATAGCACTGAATGCCTTCAGCAGTGTAACATCGCGCATATTGAGTGTTGTTATGCAGACAAGGGGAGACTGTCGTGGAGTTGCATTCAGGCTTCAAAGTATGGGTGGATTGGGTCTTTCGCTCCGCTATGCGAGTAGTTTTGATGCAGGCATCGCAGGAGGATGGGGTGGCTGTCGATCGGCAGGAATGATGTGGAAACCCAGGAAGCAAATGATGAATACAGCGGGCAGCTTCATGATGCTGATGTAGGCAAGGCTGGTTTGGGTAGAAAAGGCTTTACTTGTCATCTGGGGACCCAGATGGTGTTGTTGTTGTAGGAAACAGCAGCGCACCCTGTCCCCAGGTTATAAGTTCAGCAGGACCTTTCCACTGAGGATCTGGAAGCTGACAAAAATATACCATTGGTCTGGGTTCAGGATGAGGCGAAGAAGCGAAATGACGGATGCCGCCGTGCATGGGGGGATCCGGACTCATTGAGGAAGTTAAGAGTAAATAAACAAACATTTAATGCATTCTGGAGTCCTGGGTGATTTTTAATTGATGATCTGTAAGGGTAATTTTATCCCCTGAGTGGTTCCTCCCTTTAATGCATCAAACAGGGGCTGAGCATGTGTGTAGTGATGCTGAAATAGGGACGGGTCCAATTAATAGCCCCTAAATATTGTTGTAATTTTACGAGGGATGTCTACACAATGGCATCACTTGTGGATGGACTGAAACTTGTATATCAAAAATATGAAAAAGAAAAGCAAGAAGGGAAAGATGTCCTTGGCACTCTTTTCCAATTTTTAGAAATGGCGGTTTGTACTTATGTAACAGGATGACTGGGACAAAGAAGAAGCCATCTTTGATGAACAAGTGACTTCGGTTGGGGAAGGAAAAAAGGGAGGTGGAGAGACAAGGGGGTAAAGAGGACAAGGAGAAGAAGAAGCAAGGGAGAAAGAAAGAGATGAGAAGCCTTAATGGTGGGGAGCAAGATGCAAAGAAGCAAAAGTTCTCCAGAGATAATGGACAAATTCCACTGAAAAGGGGATTCCAGAAAGGCACACAAGACTGCACTTCTACACCTGCATCCAGAAATAACCATAGAAAATTGGAAACAATATGTAATTCAAAATGTGACAAAACACTCAGTATAATCTAGTGAAATCCCTGCCAAGAAAAGGGGAGTACTGTAATGAAACAATGATTTAAGACATGGGATGTGGGGGGGGGGGAAACAATTTTGGAAAGCATAAGTATTCCCACAAAGGCATGATATCTAACCGAAAGGGGTAAAATGTTTAAGACATAAATGATTGTCAACACTAATGAATAAACCTGTATTGGTTTTGACAATACTGCATAATTTCAGAACGCACCAGACAGAATCCCAATGCAAGTTATGTGTTCTATATTAAGTATTATAAACATAGGGGAAAGAGATAAAGGCATCATACTCCATTTAGTGCACAGGAGAAGTTTTTCTTCAAAGAAGAAAGATAAATGGATAGCTGGAAATAGAACAGACAAAGAATAACAAACACTATGATTCAAATTGAGAGGAGATAAACAAAATAAAATTGAGAAAACTTAAAAGAGAGGAGAAGCTACGCAGAAAACCGAAAATGCCAATAAGATATGGAATGGTATGCAAAATGAATATGAATTTGAATTTGTGTCTGTACGAAGAGTTTTGACCCGGGACTAAGCAACTTTCAGAAAAGAGATTTTTTATGCTTTTATGTTTTGTGTTTCTGTGTATTTCTTTAAAAATTAATAAAATTTGTTAAAAAAAAAAAGAAAGGTTAATGGCTGAGAGTTTTGAGAAAGGATAAAGCAGATCGGGAACCACAGAGATTCCTTTGAGGAGGGCATGAGGGTGAGTCATTCTAGCTGCAAGATTAGCAGGTACATCTGAATAAAATTGAATTTTTATAATATTTGTATAATCCTGATCAATAATCCCTGGAATCACAAAAATCCTTTCATAGAAGCTGAGGAACGAGGCAAGGCCAACTCTTCTGAAAAAAAGCAGCACCTCCCTCTGGGGCCCGGCATTGGGCTTTGAAATGCCCAGGCTTCCCACAATTGAAGCAATTCCCAGTAGGTTTAAGACCCTTTTGCAAAGCTACAGCCAAGCTCTCCATGTTATAAAATTGCAAACTTACTACAGCACAAGCTTTAATCAAATCTGCCAAGGTTGCCTCCCCCCACGCGACCAAAGGCTGCAAATTTATTGCCTGCTGCTCCACAGTTGCAAACTGCCCTGCCCCATAGATTTGATCAGGTATATACAAACCCCCTAAATTATTTCCTCTGTTAATTGCTTCTCTTTGATATTCTGCATCAAGTACCACGTATTGTGTCCCGTTCAGAATTATTCTCATTAAATTTTTCCAATCTTGTGGAATCATCTTTTGAGCTTGCCCCAGACTGTGAAGCAAACCCTGGACACAGATTTCTTTACTTCCCGTAAAAGAGATAAAGGCAGTGGATTCCAGACAGCCTGTAAATTTCCTGCATTATCAACTTGCCTCTGAATGGGAAACAATTGCATGGAGTCAATCCCCCCCCCTCCAGCTGTCCTGTTTGAAAAGCTGCTTGCATAGCTGGAGCTGTCGGGGGAGATTTACTGACCTCATTTGCCTCCGGGGGGGCAGTCGGTTTAAGAGACACAGGCGTCACAGCGGGGGGCAAGAGTTGTACAGCAGAATTCACATAGGGAGGGGGTCCAGAAATGGGGGCAAGTAGGGGTTGCTCTAGAAAGGAGAGAGCCTCAAAAACCACCCTCCAAGCAATTAATATAGACAAAGGGGCTCTAGGACTTGCGTGAAGGTACTTTCCAATCTCCTTCCATACTGTAGCTTTGATACTGCCTTTAGCCGGATAAGAAGGGCAGTGTTGCCAAATGTATTGTAGGAGTTCCTCAATAGAGGTTTTTGTGAGGGGGGCATGAAGGGCGCCCCCCTTTTTAAAGGTAAAAAAATTTCATTTGGTTAATTCTCTTAGTTCCTCAATGTGCAATTTCTGGTCCTGAGAGAATCCTCCACCCATACTCACGAGGGATCCACGGCGATCGCCTGCGACCGAATCAGGGATGAGGTATACCCAAGCTATGCCAGCTGATGAGTATGGATGGTCCAAAGACGTACCACCTCGCAGATGATCACGTCGGGGTCACCATTTGTGGTGGTCTCTCATGAATGAAAACACTGAGACGACGTCTTGATGCAAGATCGGGATGAGAGCACAAAGCAGACTCTGACACCCCCTTTTATTAGAAGCAATCCTTGTAACAATTTTGTTAGCGTCTTGTCACAAACGCATTACATCACACAAAATGCACTGCTCATTCACATAAGCATACAAAGCTGCAAAGTCTAAGTTTGCTACAATTCTGAGTAAGAAATGGCAACAGTTTGTCCTTGCTCCTTGTTCCGTGTTGCAGTCAACTACCA
This sequence comes from Notechis scutatus, assembly GCF_049901735.1. Lineage (NCBI taxonomy): Eukaryota > Metazoa > Chordata > Lepidosauria > Squamata > Elapidae > Notechis > Notechis scutatus. Next base: position 27,055,463 of record NC_142025.1, read on the forward strand.
GAAGGCCCGTTGTCCTTGCACGTACACAAAGAACAAATAATAATTCCCACATAGGCTAGCATGGAAGATGTGAAAAAGATGATGTGCCACAACTAAATGTACAAAAATAAGAAATATGCAGATAGTGGTTTTCTCAGAGACATCTTCAGCAGCAAAAGTTGGACATTGGAAGCATAACTGAGATTGGAAAAAATAAAATTTGAGAATAATATTGCTCTGCAGGATAGTACACAAATGGATCTACAACGAATAAATGCAGAGTTCTTATTCAAGCATGACCAGACTCAAATGATAATATTTTGAACACATTATATGAAGACCCACTACCTTGAGAAGTCTACAATGTTGGGAAAGGTGGAAGAAAAGAGAAGCAGCAGCAAAGTGAATGGATTCAATTACAACGATGAGGGAGTGCACTACTTTAAGATATAAAGGAGCATTTAAGACTAGATCTATCTATTCTAGAGAAGGTTTATCAGTGTTGTCACGAAATGTCTATTTGAACTTGATGGCATATTGTTAATACAAACATGCAAATAAATTTCCAAAATAACCGGAAAAGTTCTTGAATAATAGTTCCCCTCCTGTGAAAAAATTATGAACAAATTATTAAAATTCTGCTTATCCTACCCAACCATTTGACCTGGTATCTATCTACTTTACACACACACACACACACACACACACACACACACACACACACACACACACACACACGTATATGGTATTCAGCTTTGTTCAGGTATTTTCCCACATCATTATAGTTGTGCTTTTAAAGTTGTAGCAACGTTTTGCTAATTGTAAAGAACCAGTAATTGCCAGAACCAAACGCCTGGCAGACAAGACACACATAAAGACTGAACTATGCACCCTGACTAAAGTACTGACAGCCAACAGCTTCCACAAAAGCAAAATCACTGGCTTGATCCACAAAAACACAGTGAGACATAATGGAGATCTAGAAGATGAACAGACCTATGGAAGAGCTGTCCTGCCCTACACAAGAGGTACTACAGACAAAATCAGTAAGATACTACACAGGCATCACATCAAGACTGCTTTCAAAACAGACAGAAAAATAGCAGCCATCCTTAGAAACCCCAAAGATAAAATTGACCTGGAAAACCAAGGCACATATGAAGTCCCCTGTGCATCATGCCCTGCCACATACATTGGACAGACCAATAGAAGAATAAGTACCTGCCTAGATGAACACAAAAATGCAGTAAAAAAGCTGAAACACACTTCCTCACTAGTCCAACACATGAAAGCCACAGGTCATAGCATCGACTTCAATGGCACCAAAATCCTAGCCACTATAGAAAACCCCAGCTACAGAATTATCCGGGAAGCCATAGAGAGTGAAAAAAGACCTGAAAGCATGAATAGAAGAGATGACTCCACCAGACTGTCAATTATCTAGAAGCCTGCACTCTCAAACAAAAAAAATATCCACACCACAAGCCAGGCAAACACCTGGGCACAAACAGACCCCCCCTGATACCTCCAGCTCAAACATACCCCAACTAGGCACCCAGATGAAACCTAACTTCCTAATAAATGATAGACGTCCGTTTACTTGGAGCCAAGCCGCACTAAAAGCCTCCAATACAGGAACACAATGTTGCCAGCCAATCAAGACAAAAAAAGCTACAAAGCAGACAGAAGATATTAGAAACACCAATCAAGCAGAACACAGCAAACTCCAAGACCAATAAACACAGACCAAGACTCCCAACCAATCAGGATGGCACAGCATAGGGTAGCACCAAATTTAAAACAGAAACGGCTGTGAAAGTCTGACTCACAGACGAACACTATACAGAAACCTGATGATGGCAGATGAGATTCTGCCGAAATGTTGCTACAACTTTAAAAGCACAACTATAATGACGTAGGAAAATACCCGAACAAAGCTGAATACCATATATATATATAAATACCACAATCAAAATTTAAGAATATATATATATATATATATATATATATATATATATATATATATATATATATATATATATATATATATATATATATATATATATATATATATATATATTCTTGAAATATATTTATCAGTGTTCAACTGGGGAGGACAATTTAAATGTATGCTTTTTTATTTCACATTTTCATCTTGTTTAGTTTTGTTTTTGTATTTTCTTTTTTTCCCTTTTTGGAGTTTGTATTTTAACATTTTGAGTAAAAAAATAAAAAACATTCATTGAAGTAAAATAAATGGAGAAAATCTTCATTGCAGTAAAAATGCATAGATTTTTTGCTGTGTAGGGTAAATCCATATTAAGAATTTGAAATCATGTTAGAATTATGTATATTATCTCATCAATATGCAATTTATTAATGCAATCATGTGAATCTATATAACCACCACTGTTTATGCACAATTTTATTTAACTCATGTTAATCACAATATATGTGTAATTTATGCTGTGTAGATTTGATTTTTGAACTGACTGAAAAGATAAAAAATGTTGGTACAGGTGTACATCTGTATAAATAAAAAATTATTATAAATACATAGAAGTACTTTATAATTTTAAATTCATGCTCTCTAGTGGGGAATACTTTCACTACAGATGTACTTAACCTGGAAAATATAAATGATAGCCTCTTGTGATGCTACTGGTATTATTTCATTTTATTTATTTAATGCTTGCTCTCCCATGTTCCTTTCCTTTAATTTTGTAAGCATTACTTTTTTTATATTTTATTAGCTATTAGTGGGAGGATCCCTGATCTTTCCCATGCAAAGGTGTTTCATTGCTCCCTAACCTTTTTATATTGTAAATTCTTGGAAGAAGAACTTCTTTTTACTGACTGTAAAGCTCTAGATAACATCATGTTGACTAACCCAAATCACATCATTTATATATAATTTTAGGAATACTCTGCTAAAATTACTATTTTACATATAGATTGTTTAAGTGGCTTCACTCAGGGAGTGTTCTATCAACTTAGCAATATATGTCTTGTCAACTTACCTTTCATATATTTTTCCAGAAAAATTGGTATCTTCTTGAAATATAATTGGATGTATCAGTATTTCATACTATTTTCAACACTAGGAGAGGATGAAAACTGTAGTAATAATTATTTTAGTGATAATAATAAGAGTAGTTTCTTGAAACTTCAGGGAGTGTCTCAGTTATTTCAGATGTTTATATTTTTGTAAGTAATGTCATGTCATTATGTTCTTAGCAGGTTAAAACTATCCTAGACAAATCTTTTATTGCTTGTCATAGTATTTTAAATAGTATTGCTTCTCATAGTATTTTAAATAGTATTGCTTCTCATAGTATTTTAAATGTTCAAAACTAATAGAAGTTCAGTTCAATACTTTATACTGATATGAAATAGCTTCTAAATTTACAGGAATTCATTAGCAGTTCAAGACTGAGACAGTCCATTTTTTAATTCGAGTTTAATTTTTTAAAATTACCACATTCTGACATTTTTATTTCTTGACAATATCAGAAGATGTGAAATTACAGCAGCATATGATTATGTTTTAAGAGCCTGACATGTTGCTTTAAGAATTTCTATTTGTTACAAGGCATTAAGTATGCTTTATATTTGTTTCTTGGATTCAGAATTTTTAAAATGTAATTATTTTAAATCTGAGGCATTTAATTGAGACAATTACTTTAAATTTGAGGCATGTTTATGATTTAAAATGATGGCAAATATCAGAATCAACTGTAACGAAGAAGCTAACTCTTAGTACATTATTTTGTGAAAAGTTTCAAATGTTATCAGTTTCAGTTTTGAACATTAATTTTAAAAAGGGGACTTACAAGCAAAATCAAGATAGGCTAGTTTGAGCAGGCTAGAAACTAGGAGAGTATAAATTTTAATCCTGCCATGGGCATGAGAACTCACTAGGTGACTTTGGGGGAAACCAAAACTTAAGAGATGAGCAAAGAAAGCAAGTCAGACATTTTCCAGATGGAAAATGTATAGAAGACATTTCAGATTACTCTGTAGCTAAAGGCATTCCATTTAGTTTTTTTCCTTACAATCTGTTCTTTTTTACACACTTGCATACTCCAAATATTCAATGAACCCAATTATATGATAATTCTCATTACTGCATGAGATGGTATGGAGTGGATTTAAATGCAGCCCTTCTGCTTTTTACAAGTTGACATTCAGGATGCATATCACTCATAGTTCTTTCTTATGTTTATTTTAGAAACAATGAAGAAGCCTGGGAGTCCGATTTCATTCCAAGACAATATATCCTATACTTCAGATTTAATGTATTTTCATGAAAGTGATGCAGAATTAACAACCAAAGATAGTGAGGAAGAGGAAGAAAGAGAGAAGAAACACACCAGTTTTACTTTATGCAATGTATGCAACATTCAACTGAATTCTGCTGCGCAGGCACAAATTCATTATCATGGGAAATCACACCAGAAAAGATTAAAACAGCTGAACAATGGAAACCCAAAAAACAGTTTTGGTGAGCTTTTAAGTATATTCTATTGTGTTTACATCTATAAGGTATAAGTTTGCTATAGTCTACTTTTGAGGAGAGAAGTAGCCTGATGTCTTGATTGATATTTTTGATAACTTATCAATGTAATACAATGTAATCTACCAAATTAGAAAAATTAGTTCTATTATAGGTAAATGATTAATATTACATTTTTTAGACAATAGAAATTAACATTTTTTTATTACAATAGAAGGAGCTTACGTAGTATTTTTTTTCACTGAATTTACATGGAGCTACAAAGTTTGGAAAGGGATTTGACAACTTTTTACCTTTTTAAATATGAACTACACCGCAACCATATAGTTGAAGTGAGATACTATTTCAAACTTGTCTAGAAGTTTAAGTTAACGTAAAACTTCATAGCTTCTACTAGTAAAAGAAATCAAATATTTTATTATTCTAAGATATAAACAGTATACAGTATTCAATGCAGACCCAAAGACTTGGGTAGCAAGATTTTAAGTCATAAAACCCAGGTAGAAGCATGCAAACCCTTTTTCTCTTCATACATCAACAGTGATATTTTCAGAGTGGAAGGTGAAGTTACAGGATGTGTGTGTGTGTGTGTGTGTGTGTGTGTGTGTGTATACAATATATTGAAATGTCCATTTCCAGCTCTGCTCAAGCTGATACCTTTAATAATACAGTATCTGTCCTCAGTGTGGAAGGGATTGCCACTCACGAATTGTCCTTTTTAGCTACACTGGATGCTGTTTTAGGCCCCTGGATTTCACTGGTTCTGGGATTACTTCTTTGCCTCAGCCTGCTGAACAAGTGTCTCTTCGAATTGAAGAAGGCCATGCTACATCTTTAGCCTCCTAGCTGAACAATCAGAGATAAAGATTTCTCACCTGTTGATGTCCATTCCCAAGGCCTTTAGATCCCTCTTGCAGATATCCTTATATCACAATGGTGGTTTCCCTCTAGGGCGCTTTCCAGGGGTGGGATTCAAATTTTTTAACAACCGGTTTTGTGGGCATGGCTCAGTTGGTGGGCATGGCTTGGTGGTCATGTTATTGGCTGGGTGTGGCCAACTCAATATCACTCACATCGAGGCATGCATCTCCTTGCCTGGCCTCTCAAGACTGTGGGGATGCTGCAACAGTTGTAAGTGTGAAAAATGCTCATGTCACTTTTTTCAATGCCATTGTAACTTTGAATATTTTTTATAAAAATGCAAAATAAAATTCACTATTAGATATTACTATCAACTTTTAATATTTTACCAGACCCATTTTTCCCCAACCTTGGACAATATTTACTTGTATTGGTTAGATAATTATAATTATAATAAGCAGCTAAAACTCACTGTAATACGTGGATATAATGTAAGATATGAGCAATAAGATATGAGCAATAAGATGTAAGATATAAGAAATAGAACAACCTGGTCAATATCTTGTAGTTCAATTAATCAAAATTTATCAGGAATATGCATGCATGTATGTATGCATGTATGTGTTGTGTATGAACAATAACATAGATTCCAATATTTTATTTTAGAACCAGAAATTATTCCAGAAAAAGAATAAGATAATATAGCAGGGACTCCAGAAGTAAATAGAGATATTCACCATGGACAGTGCTATTGAACATGTAAATAGGTTTGAAATGAACTGGGCTTGAAATTAAACTTATTATATGGGCATTGTATTGGATATACACATGAACAAAGAATTTTCAATTGAGAAAGAAAAGGAAAATTAGAGCAGAAAAACAGATATCTAGGTATTTGTACCATCTGCACAATATGGCTCTGCTGTACCCTTAGTAGAAAGCAAAAGCATTTTGAAAATCATTAGTAGAAAATAACATTATTATCATTGCAAAGGTCATGTTCTCCAGGCATAGAGAACTGCGGCAGCCATCATGAACTAATTATACTTAAGGAATTTCCATTTTAATGAATATTAGAGTACTGTGCAGATCAAGTTGCACAGAAGTATGCTTATAATTCTAGCAACCCATTTTTCTACTTATAAAAGCTAAATATAAAAGATAACGTAAAATAAATAAAGTTTTCTAAAATTAATATGGTTAAATTAATTAAATTTCAAACTGCAAAGTTATAGACCAGTGATGACTAACCTTTTCAACACCAAATGCCCAAAGCATACATGCACATCCCACAAATGCACCCTTTTGCCATGCATGCATGCATTCCCCCATGCCTCCTGTGCATGTGTACATGACCAACATGCATGTGCCCGGCCCTCGCATGCCTGTGCAATCCCTGGGTGTGCGCCCCATCCTTGTGTGCATGTGCGCGTGGCTCCCACATATGTGCCCTACCCCCATACCTGTGTGTTTGACCCCATGTGTGCACCCACCCCATGCGCACACAACTCCCGCGCATACCCTACCACCTGCACATGCGCGACAGAGACCCAAAGACTAGCAGGCCAGCAGGAAGCATGTGTATGCTCATGCATGGCAGAGCTGAGCTGAGGCGATGGCTTGTGTGCCCAGAGAGATGGCTCTGCATGATTATAGGCAATAGATAAGAAAATCCCTCCTCCCCGTGTATGTGTGTTGTGTGTGCTGTGTGTGTTGATTGTTTTGTTCAATGCCCACTACCCAAACAAGCTATGTAATATTTTGCTTTCTCATTTGCTAAATTATAATGTATGCAAAAAGCAGATAATTTTTATTCTTGGTTTTAAATGCATTGCATATGTCTCCAAAAGATACATCCCTGCCATTGTAAAATTTCTAATTATCAAATAATTAGAACAACCAGACTTAATATCTGAGCAAGAACTATCCCAAATATTCAGCTGTTTCAACTTTAAACTAAAGATCAGGCTCTCTTATGCAATGACCTTGAATATGACAATGCTCATATTTAAAAAAAAGAAAGTTGCATTCAGCATTTATTGTTTTTCATAATGCTACTTTGTAAGCACAGTTAATATTGCAAGTTTGCAGGGTAAGTGTATTTATCATTTTTCAAACAGAATAGTATTACACATTTTACAAAATTCAGTGAATATTTTTCAGGGTGACTTAAAAACTGCTGGCCCTGTTTTTGCTTCAGTTCCAGGAAACAACTCAGAAGGAATATTTCATTAAATTTGCTTCCCTGAGGTCATTTGGGAAATGGATAGGTGCTTTTATGTTAGAAACCAGGCATAAACTAAACTGTAGATTTCCAAAAATTGGGAAAAGTATACCATAAGCAAATGTTTTAAAAATTGAAATTTAAGAATAGTAGCACTTTTGAGTGATGTAAAAAATAAATCTGTAAGACAGATATGGCTCTTAAGGAAAATTTTTAAAAGTGCATATTTTAATGCCAAACATCTAGATAACATTTGGAAGTGGGTTAGACGTGCACCTTCCTAAAACATTGAACTATAGCAAAGAAGAAGACAAGCACAATCATATTTACAAGATTATCTTGGACCCTTTACACATGGCATGAGAGAAAGTTGAACACCTTTCATACGCGCTGTCTCCAATGTACTCTTGGCATCACCTGGCATGACAAAGTTCCAAATAGTGCAATCTTGGAATGTGCTGGAATTTCTAGCATATATACACTATTGAAACGGTGACATCTATGCTGGTTTGGGCATGTCATGAGGATGGCTGATGGTTGGATTCTGAAAGATCTCCTGTATGGAGAATTAGTGCAGGGAAAGCGCCAGGGGTGGGATTCTACCAGTTCGCACCTATTCGCTAGAACCGGTTGTTAACATTCTAAGCAGTTCAGAGAGCTGGTTGTTAGAAGAAATTACTGGCCTAATTCTGTAAGGAAGGCAGGAAGAAAACATTCTGGTTTTGTTTACAGAAATTGCCTCTCTGTTAACCCTTATTACATTCCTGGCAGGACTAGACTTCCTGTCTCAGGAACTTCTCTGGAGTTTTTTTCCCCCCTCCTTTGCTGGCACTTTGCTTGTGTGGAGTGACCATTCAAAGTTACAATGGCATTGAAAAAAGTGACATGAGCATTTTTCACACTTACAACTGTTGCAGCATCCCCACAGTCTTGAGAGGCCAGGCAAGGAGATGCATGCCTCGATGTGAGTGATATTGAGTTGGCCACACCCAGCCAATAACATGACCACCAAGCCATGCCCACCAACTAAGCCATGCCCACAAATATTCCACTAAACATTTGCAAAACATTTCAAGTATGGAACATACTTAATGGGGAAACGAATGAGTTTTATATAATTGTCTATGCTATTTGTACAGTATATGTATTTGATACATATTTCTGTTAGTAAAAATGCATGTGATGGCATGATACTGAGATGCAAAGTTCGGCCTTTAACTTTGGAATGCAAGTAAGTTGCCAGATTTATGTTGTGACATATTTTGTGTCATTTATCTCTCCATGTGCTCCATGCATATACTGCATATACTTTGCTTTACTTTTTAAGCACAATTCATTTTCTTTTGACAAGAAGAAAACATTTTATTTTCCTTTCAAGATTCCTGTCTTATTTCTTCTTGGACTGATTGGTTCCCTCTTTTCTTTTCTCCCAGGAGGGTCATAAAGGATCAAAGTAATTTTTCCTCATTGTTATTAACTATAATTGATTAAGTTAACATAGAAGGATAAAACAGTTTAAGTGCAGTTTATTGACTATTCATAATGAGCTGAGGTAAAAAAAAATACTCTAAGCAATAAACTATGATTTATAATCTATAATGACTGGGTTCACAAAATATGAGTCAAACTAAAATGTTTGATACGTAAATCATGTATATTCCTATCTGAATCCAGGCATTAGGTGGAATTTTTTGTATAATTGAGTCCATTCACCTTGCTGCTATTCATCCTTTTTCTTCCACATTTCCCAACATTATAGATTTCTCAAGATAGCTTTGCATCTTGAGCTGGGTCTTTATACAATATGTCCAAAATATTGTAATTTGAATACATCTATGTTTCCCTTGGCTGAAAACTCTAGATGGTATTGTTGTTATTGTTGTAGGATCTGTATGTTAGCTTTTCTAGATATCCTAGTATTCTCAACAGTCTTCTCCAACACCAAAGTTTAAAAGCAAAATTCCTGCTTTCTGAAAATCTGGTGTTTGCTTCTATAGAGTACCATAGGGAAAACTTGTATGATTCTGTAAGTAGAGACCAGTGATGGCTAACCTTTTTGTCATTGTGTGCTGAAAGTGCATGTGTGTGTGCATGCGAAAGTGTGAATGCCTGCACCCATAATGCAATACGTGTGATGTGACCCCCTCCCACTCGCCTGCACATGTACCTGCAACCCCCTGCTCACCCTATGCATGTGTGAAAGACATCTTCCCGGTGCACGTATGCACACCTGGCAGCTGCTTTTCCGGTTTCCAGTGCTCCTGTGCACGTGAAGACCAGCTGGAACCCAGAAGAGCAACGAGTGACAGCTGGAACCTGGAAGAGCAATGGGTGACAGCTTGAAAGCCCGGAGACATGGTTTTGCATGCCACATCTGACATGCATGCCATAAGTTCAACATCACGGGCATATATCATTATTGCATGATGGTACATATGCTATGTTATGTCCTTGCTATGATAGATTGATCTCTTCCAATCTATTGGAAGAGCCGTGATGGCGCAATGGTTAGAATGCAGTAAGTCTACTTCTGCTGACTGTCAGCTACCTGCAATTTGGAAATTTGAATCCTTATTTTTATTTATTTGTCAAGCATGTATTAGATATCATGTATAAGTATAAACATGATTATATGAAATGGATATGAATAAAAAGGAAAATTAGGATAGGGACGGTAGGCACATTGGTACGCTTATGCACACCCCTTACAAACCTCTTAGAAAAGGGGTGAGGTCAACAGCAGACAGTCTAAGGTTAAATTTTGGGGGGTTTGAGGACGAAACCACAGAGTTAGGTAGTCTGTTCCAGACATTGATCACTCTGTTGCTGAAGTCATATTTCCTGCAATTGAGTTTGCTGCGGTTTAGTTTGAGTTTGCATCAATTGTGTGCTCCTGTAGAGTTTTGACTGAGGCTGAAGTAGTCATTGATGGGTAGGACATTGCAATAGATAATTTTATGTACTACGCTTAGGTTGTACCGAAGGTGCTATAGTTTTAGGTAAGCCTAAAATTTCAAGTCTGGTGGCATAAGGTATTCTGTTGCGAGTAGAGAAGTGGAGGATTCTTCTCGTGAAATATCTCTAGATTTTCTTGACTGTATTAATATCTGATAAGGAATATGGGTTCCAGATAGATGAGCTGTATTTGAGAATTGGTTAGCAAATGTTTTATATGCTCTAGTTAGTAGTACAATATTACTGGAGAAAAAGCTATGCAGGATTAGGTTAACAATTCTTAATGCCTTTTTGGCTATGTAGTTGCAGTTGGCTCTAGCACTTAGATCATTAGAGATGAGTATTCCGGGAGTTTCCGGTTTGTCGGCTTTGCGAGCGGTAGGGATTCGCGAAGCTGCGCGATCCCTGCCGCGCTAGCCGTTTAAGGCTCCGATCCGAAAGGGTGCGGAGCAAGGCTGCCTGCAGGGGCAGCTGAAGGTAGGGGGATCCGGAAAAGGGTTTGGGGGTATTGCAGACCCCCTCCTGGCCGGCAGAACCTCCTTTTACCAAGACGGCGTAGCGGCGGTCTGTAATGGCCGCCACAAAGAAGCCGGCAGCTGGGCAAGTATGCGCAGGAGGAAGAGGAGAAAGTTTTTAAAAGTGAAAGTCTTCTTGGTCGATCCAGGACTCTGAGATATATTTAATTTAATTCCTGGAAGTGATGGCTTTTTGGATGATTCTTTCCATAAGAGAAAGTAAGCGGCAATTCTGAGGTGCTGAAAGGAAAGTTTACTCTCCCTCCCGACGGAATTAACAAACGGATATTGAGAAACCTGTTTTTTTCAGGTAAAACTAGCTTTATGGGATAAGTCGGAAGGGAGAGGACAAAAAATATATTTATCTGGCTGGATTTTGTTGGAGGAGATGCCTTAAGGATTTGGAGACAGAAATTTTTTTTAATAAGGCTTCAAAACACAGATTTGGATTTTCTTTTTCCTTTGTCTGATACTACCCCTGGAAGAGAAAGTGGGAATTTTGGCTTGGCTTGGATTGATTGAGGATTGTGGACTTTGGGATTGTCTTACTTTTCTTTTGGAATATTTTGGTTGGAGTAAGAAGAAAGAGGGAAAAAAGAAAAGAAAAGATTTATAATGGCTTTCTCCTTGAGGAACTGAAGGATGAATATGAGCAAACAAAAGCAGCCTGTAAAGATGGTATGGAAAAAGCTTTTCTATTTTTAGAAATGGCGCTGGTTAACTATGAACAGACAATGCGACAGATGGAACTACAACAAGAAGAAGACGAAGACACCATCTTTAATGAATCCCAAAATTTACCTAAGGAAGAAGGAAGGAAGAAAGCGAGGAAAATGAAGGACTTAAGATCTAAAAAACATTTAAGAAAGAGAAAAATATGATGCAAAATAAATATAATGATAGCAAACAAGAGAAAAAGGGAATACAACAGAGAAGGGATGCCAGCAAGACAGAGGTTAGAAGAAGGGGGGTAGGAAGATCGGGTGGGGGAAGAAAGAAAGGGGAAAGGCGGAGAAAAGCCACAAAGTTTTAAAATTGGATGGGAAAAGAGGAATCTTTTTCAGGGATAAAGGGTAAAGTATAAATTTTCTTAAAAAAGATTTTGCAAGGTACATAAGACGGTATTGTAATATTTGTATTAGAAATAGAAAATTAGAATGGTTTAAGAGTTAATAAGAAGTTAAAATGTTGAAATGTTTAATAATGATTGATTTTTAAAATGTAATAAAATATTGAAGGGAAAGGCAATCAGAATGTTATAAGATTTATTATTTAGATTTATTATTTAACTACGTATTTAGGAGGATACTATGTATTTAAACATTTCCGATTTATTACTCTGTTTTTATTGTTATTAAAAGTAAAAATTAATAGATAGAATGTACCAAGCAGAATCAGATTGGATATTAGGTGTCATTTTAAATGTTAATCTAATATTTAGGGAGAGGATAGAAAGGCATCATACTCTGATTAGAGATTTCAGGAGAAATTCTTTTTTTTTTTTTTTTCAGTATAAGGAATGAGATAGAGGGATAATAAAGGATGGGCAAAAGATACAAATATAATGATTTAAATTAAGATGGATTGAATAAGATAGAATTATGAAGAGTGAAATGTGTGGAGAAGTATATATAGAAGATACAGAATGGTAAATAAAATAGGTAATGATCTGTAAGATGAGCATGAATATAATTAAAGCCCATATAAAGAGAGGTACCGGGGGCCAAGTTACTTTACTAAAAGATTTTTTATATGTTTGTTTGTGTCTGTTTATGTTTTTGAGAAGTATTGGTGAAACCTTTTAGAAGCATAGAAAGAAAATGACAATAATCAAGTCAGAAAGAAATAGAGGACAAGAGATGTTTTTATGTTCATTTAGAAATGGTTTAAAATAGAATTGTATTGTATAAGATAAGGTTTTATCTGACTTGTAAAATTTATAATGGAAAAAGGTTCAAATATGTAATGGTTGATGATGATTTGTTTGTTTTTGAAATTAATAAAACTTGTTTTAAAAAAAAAAAAGAGAGATGAGTATTCCAAGGTCCTTGACATAGTGAGGGTCATCTACAAGGTCGTGGTCATTCAGCTTGTATTTTATTTTCTGGTTTTTGTTTTTTTTTGCCAATATGTAAGACAGAGCATTTGTTTGTTGAGATTTGAAGTTGCCACTTGTTTAACCATTCTGACATATAATCGAAATCTTTTTGAAGGTAGCAGTATTGTCAGTGGTGTTGAATAGTTTTACATCATCACCAAAAAGAATGCAGTTACTTTAAATATGATCACAAAGGTCATTTATGTAAAGTATAAAGAGAGTTTATAACGCTGCCTTGGGGACAGCATTGATTATAACGCTGCCTTAGGGACATCACTTTAACGCTGCCTTGGGGACATCACTGTTGACAGGTAGGGGATTTGATAGGGTGCTTTCTATTTTGACCATTTGTTGCCTATTTGACAGAAATGCAGCTATCCAGTTATGCAGGTGTCCAGAGATACCATAAGATTTTAGTTTTAAAAGTAGTTTGTCATATATCACTGAATCAAAGGCTTTACAGAAGTCTGTGTAAATAGCATCTATTGCTTTGCCCTGATTGAGTTGTGTAGTCCATATGTTTTTGCAGTGTAGGAGTTGCAGATTACAGGATTTTTTTTTCTGAAACCAAATTGTTTGTTAGAGAGGCTCACGGTTGACTCATCAGGCTCAAGGTTGACTCAGGGTTCCATCCTTCTAAGGTGGGTAAAATGAGAACTCAGATTGTTGGGACCAATATGCTGACTCTGTAAAGTGCTTACAGAGGATTGTATATCACTGTGAAGTGGTGTATATGTCTAAGTGCTATTGATATTGGCTATTCTGTCATTCTGATTTACTGGCATGCTTTGGTTAAAACCTGTACCAGTTCTTCTTCTTCTTTTTTTTTTTTGAAAATTTTATTTGGGTTTTCACAAAAACAAAATACAAACAAAACATCTTTTTTGAAAATAGGATGGCCCCAGGTTATCACTTCTTCATACAGACACAAAACTCAATTTCATGCTCATTTTTATATTCTATTCCATATCTTATTGCCATTTTATATTTTCTACATAGTTTTTCCCCTCTTCTAATTTTCTCAACTTTGTTTTGATTATCTCAATTCAAATCATTATCTTTATACTTTTGTCTGTCCTGTTACAATTTCACATTATCTTTTCTTATTAAACAAATATTTCCCTGTAGTTACCAATTAGAGTATGACACCTTTATATCCTTTAATTTTATCCATTCAAGCTCTTATTTAAGCTTCAATGTATAGCTTTAATATTATAGCATTCAATATAATACGTAACTTCCAATTGAATTCTGCTTGGTACATTCTTAAAATAGACACTCTACTCTTAAAAAGAAAATATTATATATATATGTAAATAAAACACATTCCATTCCAATTCAATTCTATCATTAATATCCATCTTAACATCTTTAACATTTCTTTTCAATTGAATATCATACTTCCTTGGGAACACTTATAAACTTTCCATAGTTAATTCTTTTCCCCCCCATATTTCTCACTTATATTTTTATAAATCATTACTAATAATTAAAAATGTTCCCTTTTAATTCTCTCAATCATTTTAATTCATTTATTTATTAACAAACATCCCACTGCATTACAATAAATATTTTATCCATCATCATATTTTCTAAAGTTATTTCTATTTGTAATATAAAAAAACTATCATATGTACCTTTGCAGAATCCCTTTTACAATTAAATTTTCACTCATTATCTCTAAACAAACTTATGGTTACAATCCTTATATCTTTTCCCTGTTTCTCCAATTCTTGTTTCTGTCTTTTACAACTTCTTTTCCTTGCCTTCTTCCCCCTCTTCTTCTCCCTCCCCTTTTTACCCCCTCGTCTCTCTACTTCTAACTCTCTCATCTGTAATCCCCTCTTCTGTTGATTTCTAATATTATGCTTATCTTTCAAATTGTTCTTCTTCTTTTTGGTTGTTTTTTCTAATCTTAAACCTTTCACTCTCTTTCCCTCCTTTTCTCCCCCCCCCCCACTTTTTACTCTTTATAATTTAAATGGCATTTCCTCCTTCTTTAACTGCTTGTGTGGGAGTTTTTTTGTCTTCAGTCAAGGGTATTTGGAGCTTGGAAGCAAAGTAAAGGAATAAAAGGGGCTTCACCTGTTTTTTGTTTCTGTGTTTATTTTGTATCCCACCCTGGGTCATCACACATTGCATTTGAAATTTCTATTGAAGCAAAGGAGCAAAGAGCAACTGAATCACCACAACACTTTGTGAGTATTCTTATCTGTAGTTAAAAGTGTTTTTTTGTGTGTGTGATATTAACTTTTGCAGTCTTTGCATCTTATCCTTGCCCCTACCACATTTTTGCAAGGCTGTGGTAATAATCTTGATTTTGCTCAACAAATGTATATATCTTTAAATATATACATTTAATTTTTAGTAACTAAAAATTACTAATCACTTGGAAAAGAGGTAGCATTTCTACTTATTTTTCAACTTAATTTACTGATAAAACCTACTGCATATTAATACACAGGGTTCTGAAAGGGTTGACAAAAGACAATCAATTAAACTCTTGCAGGTCTTCACATACTTTTGGAATTAAATGAAATAGAAGATGGAAAAAGATCACTTTCATTTAGATACCATACTATATCCTGACAGTTGGTAGAGGGGATTTATGCTTGGCCAACACTTAGCTTTTTGCCTTGGCAAGATATTGGCTGAGGTAAGAATAAGTGGATGAGTGTTCTTTCAAAAATCTACTTAACTAGCAAGCTGATTGCTCATCTTGGACAGGAATATCTGCAATTGTGTTCAGTTAAAAGTTAAATAATATTTATAACTAACTAAAAGGAAAGTATGGCCAAGTTTTAGTTAGATTGTTTGAAAATATTCTTACTCTCTTTTTTTTTAAATTTGGCACAAATGCAAATGACATTATTGTGATACTGCTAAAAACACTATCTAGTAATACTTGAGATTATGGTGTAGATTTTTTATCTATATCATTTCAGATAGCAATTTTCTCATTTTTTTTTTGTATTAAATCTGCATATTTATTTATGAATATATATAATGCACTTCAATAGGTTCCATTTTTAAAATATATAATTTTTCAATTTAATAGCATGGAAAGCAATTTAAAATCTTAATCAAATATATGAGTGATTATATCTTATAATATATATAGTGAAATATATAGTGAAATATGTTAGTGATTATATCTTGGAATTAGATCTTGGGGTTCCAAAGTTTCAATTGATTCCTTAATGAAATGAGGGAAATATTCAATTCTTTAACCAAGTTAACAAGTGAACTATTGATCTATTTGTTTTTATGTCTCTTTGTTTAGTCAGTCAATTATTCATACATCACAAAGATAGTAGACTTCTATACTCAGCAAACAGAGAATCTAGATTTTGAGGTTCTTAATGTTTATCCTGGCTAGTGAGGAACTAATATCCATTTTGGAAAACCTTGGTAATAACAAATCTAGTCCACAATAGGAGCTCAATGATAATGCACTTAAATGCTCAATATAGTGATGTAGAAAAGTATTTATATTATTCTTATGCTGAAAAAAATGATCTCTGCAGTTTTATATTAGCTAGATTTGAACAGTAAGGGTACTACAAAATACTGAAGTGCTTCTGTTATTTTTGCTAAACCAGTGTTATGTACAAAATAATTTTCCTCAAACAACGATTTCTAAAAAAAATCTGCTTTTTGCTCAATTAATTCCAAAGTAAGACCCCAAATAATTTTGAATATGTTTATTGTAATAGGTGAGGTGAAACAAGAAGGTGTAAGGGAAGGTAGAATGTTAATATTCATTTATAACAAACCAGTTATATGAACCAATTCAGGGGAAGATGAATTGACATGTTCTACTTCCATTTTTTTTGTTCTCTACTTGTGTTCGATTTTATATGGGTATTTAGTTTTATATGGCCAGAGGGAAGAGAAATTTCAGTTTGTTATGCATTGACCTTTAATTATTATTTTAAGCCATGTATGATTATGATAATAATCTACTTTATATCTCCAGGCTTTTATATACTATAAAATGCTCATGAAAAAATGTTCTGTGTTGATTTTCTTACAGTAAATCTTTGATTTAGATCACATTCAATTTTTTTCTAATACAAAGCCTCTGTTTTAAGTTCACTTTATCCTTTAGAAAAAATGTAAACTTGAGTACTAAGTCATGACCAAAAACTGTGTAAATTATGATGCAATGTAGCATAGACATTTTGCTGCTGTGGTATACATTTTTCCTATCTTTCCTACTTTAATATGAAAAATAATAAAAGTTTTGATTATCTTATAATTTTAATCGGTAAAAGTAGTATGAGTTTATATTTCCAATCATACAGAAGGCTTGCTAACAGCAGGCAGGTAGTTTTATTAACAATTAATTTATTGAATTTTACCTTCTAACCTCAGTTAATTTTTTTGCAGATTTGCAGATATGTTCTATTAAGTTAGCAGACTTAACACTCTGAAACAAGAGAAAAATCTATCTGCTTTCTAACAAGTGGCTGCTTAACTTATTTAAAAGAATCTTAACAAGTTTATAAAATGAAATTTGGTGTTCTGTTGTCCTTAATATGAAATAATTTATTTACCATAGTAATAAAGTGAACTAATCCATAATAAAGCAAAATAAAAAGCATTTGGCATATGCAGTGAGCAAGGAGTTACAAACCAAAACTGGATGCAGTACTCTAGGTGTGGTCTTACTAAGGCTTTATAGAGTGGTATAATTATATCACTTGATCTTGATTGTATCCCTCTGTTAATGCAACTTAGGGTTGCATTAGCTTTTTTGGCTGCTGCTGCACACCGCTGGTTCATATTTAGCTGGTTGTCCAGTTTAGGAATGAGTCTGAAAATCTACCAAAAAAGAAACCGAGTTTGAATTCCTTGTATGCCTTCTTGGAACATTTAGCAATGGATGAATATTTAGAAATACAAATTTAATTTGTTCTTATTTTATGCATTCACAAGTATATTTTAGTACTTTGAAAAAAAAACTATATGTCACGGGAGCTGCAGGTATTTGTCCAAGTATAAGGCTGCATATATGTTGTTAGGCATAGAATATATAAGTGATGGAAAATGTTTGATTGCTGTACTGCTTTGTCTGGATCTGTTGATTGGGAATAAGACACTTAATTCTGTTCCCAAGGGCTTGCAAAATTCTTGTGAGTCAAATCAGCTATACTACTGAATATAGGTCTAGAATGAATAAATATTTAATCTATTTCCTTAACATTTACAGTAGAAGTTCAATTATTCATAACTGTAATATAAAAAGAAAGTTTTTCAAATCAACAGTTCTGGATGTTTCTACATTGTGAAAGGCTTTGTTCATTTTACATAGGTAGTCAAAATTTTAAAAATATCTTGATATGGTAACCAAGGGATCATAGTTTTAAAAGCCCTTTTATATAAAATATAGTTCCTCTTCAAATTTCATATTAATATATCAAAGAAAAAGATACTAATCTGGCTGTTCCCCCTTTTATTAGTTTCTTATATATTGCATGATTTTCAGTTTCTGAAGTTTGCTAGGGCAGGGGTTGACAACGTTTTGGACCTCAGGGACCACCAAATTCATAATTTTAAATCCTGGGGACCACTAATATGAATTTTGACTGATGGTGGCTTGCTGATGTTGGTGGGAGAGAGAGAAAGAGAAATCTTATCTAACCTCTCTCCCCTCCCCCCCCCACATACATACATACATACAAACACAGTTTGTAGAGGCAGGGGTAGGATTCAAATTTCTTAACAGCCAGATCTGTGGGCATGGCCTAATTTGTGGGTGTGGCTTGGTGGTCATGTGACTGGCTGGTCATGGCTTGTATGTAAATATTATAAATATTTATGTAAATATTGAATTTTTTATTAAAAAAAGAGTCCAAAATCAGGCAAAGCAGGCAGGCAGATTGAGTTGCTCACAGAATCACAGATTCACTCAGAGATCTATCTTTCTACTATCGGCTACCTGAGTGTGTCACATAAAATTTCCTTGAAAGCAAATTCATAAAATTAACTCACAACACACCATGTATGTAAATATTGATTTTTTTATAAAAAAAGAGCAACTTTTACCCAAAATCAGGCAAAGCAGGCAGGCAGATTGAGTTGCTCACAGAATCACAGATTCATTCAGAGATCTATCTTTCTGCCATCAGCTACCTGAGTCTGCACTGAATAATAGAAGCTTCAGTCCTAAGGAAGGTTTGGCTCTGCTTTTAGATTAGCTAGAAAGCAAGAAATCCAAAGGTTTTCTAATTTCTAGCTAATCTAAATCTCCTGGCACAGCAGAACAGCTGATGGTCGGGAAAAACAAAGGAAAAATAGCAAATTAGTAGGCAAGCTTGCCAGGTAAGGAGTGAGTGGGCGGGGAGGCTTCCCACGGGCAAGGTGGTTGGCGCCTTGTGTTCCCTCACAGCCTGGATTAATTGCTTTGGGGGACTGCTCTGGGGGTGACATTTCTCTGTGAGCCACCAAAACTTTCTCGTGGACCACCTGTGGGCCACGGACCACTGGTTAGTGAACACTGTACTAGGGAATATGATTAAACCAGGGATCCCCAACCCCTGGGCCACCGCCCAGAGGTGGGATTCAATTTTTTTTACTACTGGTTTTGTGGGCATGGCTTGATGGGCATGGCATGGTATGGCTTGGTGGGCATGGCAGGGGAAGGATATTGTAAAATCTCCATTCCCTCCTCACCCCACTAACCTGCTTTCCAGCTCCGTTCTCCTATGCAGGGCAACCAAAGAAGACCCAGCCAATCAGCTGGGACTCAATGGGAGGCAGAGAATAGATGAGGGCGGGGCCAGTCAGAAGTGGCATTTTTTGGTTCTCCGAACTACTCAAAATTTCCACTACCAGTTCTCCAGAATTGGTCAGAACCTGCTAAATACCACCTCTGCCATGGCCCACCTCTGAGCTGCAGCCTACATAGAACTGGGCTATCCAAAGAGTGGATTGGTGTGTATACGTGTGATCACCGCTCAATTTGTGTGAGCAATGGGCCAGCACTTGTGCACATGAGCACACAGCTCAACTTGTGAAAGTCAAGCTGCATGTGCATGCCACAGTATCACTCACACAAGTTGAGCTGCTTGCACGTGTGCCTCCACCCCACAGCTCTGCAGTCCAGTTCTTCCTCCCCAGCTGGGCCGCCAAGCCACAAAGGTTGTGGACCACTGGGGGTTTGGAAGAGTCAAGCAATCCATCTTTATGCCTCAGAATTTTTTTGCTTGGTTTATAACATCCAACAGGTTAAAAAATGTGATAGCTGGAGATGAATCCAGGTGCTCCATAGGTGGGTTGAATGGATAAATCCGTATCTGCAGAGAGCAAGATGTAATTGGGACAAACTGATGTACATTGAGTCATAACTTCATTTAATTTTCTTTAATGAAATATAACATTTTAAAATATATTCGTACTTAGAAAGGCTCATTATATTGTTTTATTTTAAAAGTGTAATATCATTTAAGACTGTTCAAACTTTTTGAAAGAGGTGCCTCACAATGATGGAAGCATTGACAAAGCCTCTCTTTTATAATATTTAAAGAAGCTATTTTGTTTGGAAAGCTTGTGTAACTCCTTCAGAAGCTCCTTCCAGCTGGCTCTGTTGGAATGTGAATATGAATGCACAAATAATGAAAAAGCAGTGAGGAACAACTTCCAAAGCAGTCATACAAGACTTGCAAATACATTGTAGTTGCTGTTTTGATGAAAAAGAGGTGCTTTATGCCTATATATGGAAAGTACCTCTTTGCACAATGCGAACATTTTTGTTTCTATAAAATGGTGCTTATTGCACAATAAATGAATTCCTTTCTGTGAGTGGGTTTTCCAGGACATATACTATATATCTTTATATGTATGAATTAAAGTGTGTGTTTGTGTGTGTGTGTGTGTGTGTGTGTGTGTGTGTGTGTGTGTTTATACATATGCGGGTGCACACCTACAAAGAAGTGTGATAATATAAGTACACAAAATAAAATAAAATATACAATCTTATAAAGTATAGACACACACACACATACACACACACACAAACACACATACAGAATACCACCTTTAAAATAAAATTTATTTTGTTTCCAGCTGCTTTGCACTGTAATGAAATCTAGGTGTTGATTTGTTAATATTGAAGTAGAACAATGGCTAAGAATTTTACCTGCTAGGTAAAAGATTGCCAGTTCGAAACCCAGCATGTATATTTAAAAAAAAACATTTCTTTTTCAACTACCTAGGTAACTTTCCTCATGTAACTGAGGGCTTTTTAAAAATAAAAAAATATAAGTGTAATATTGTAATGTTTCATTATTTCTTCAATCAGTTGAGGTGACCTTTTTTCTCAGGTGACCAGACAAATGAAATGCTTTAATCCTTTTTTTTTTTTAGTGCTTAGTTCTCAGCTGGCTAAAATGAAGAAAGGAAAAATGATAAAAGATTATGCCACTGAATGTGAACCACCAGAAATGCTACTTAAACATTTAACTATTACAATATATAAACAGTAAAGATAAAGAGCCTAGAAGCTCCTAGATCAGGCAAGTATTGTTTCAGAAAGGCTTTGCCCCTCTGTGAAAAAGCCAGTCAATTGTTGGAGTTAACTTGTAAGAAAGTAAAATGCTCTAGGGCAGGGGTGGGCAAACTTTTTGGCTCGGGGGCCGCATTGACTTTTAAAATTTGACAGACGGGCCGGGTCAGCACAAGATTTTTTGGGAATCGCCCCCCACCCTTCCCCCCTTCTCCTCCCTTCCCTCCTCTCGGAGGCCCCTGAGTCAGGAGTTGCTACCGCTGGCGCGCAGCTCCGCGCGGCTCCAGTCCCGCGTTGCCTCGGGAAGGAAGGCAAAAGGAAGAGCCGCGGCGGTGCTTTGCAACGGGAGCAGCGGCACCGGAGGCTCAGGCTCAGCGTCTCCTGGTTTTGCCTTTTCCTTCCCAAGGCAACGCGGGACTGGAGCCTCACGGAGCTGCGCCGGCGGTAGCAACTCCTGACAGCCCCAGCCGGAAACCTGAGCGGAGCCCGGGCAAAACTGCCTGTTGCTGCTGCCGGAGCACCGCCGGATCGCCTCCTCCAAGCAGCCCGCCCGCCCGCTGGGCTTCCCTCTGCCACGCAGCTCGGGGCCAGGCGCGGCGCCCGCAAGTTAAAAGGAAGCCGAAAGTTGCTGGGAAGTTGCTCGGGTGCTGGGAGCAGGCTTTTAAAGTGCTGCCCAAAAGCAAAGTTTAAGCAGCCCGCCCGCCCGCTGGGCGAACCTTCCTGCTCCTCGGCGGGAAGATGCTCCAGCCTGCAAACTTTGTCTTTGCAAAGTTTAAGCCTGGAAGCCCCGAGTTCAAGCAACTTCCCAGCAACTTTCGCTTTCTTTTAACTCGCAGGCGCTCGTGCCTGGCGGAGGAAGCCCGAGCCTCCTCCAAGCAGTCCGCCCACCCGTCCGCCGGGCTTCCCCTCCGCTGCGCGGCTTAGGGCCAGGCGCGAGTGCCCGAGTTAAAGGAAGCCGAGTTGCTGGGAAGTTGCTCAGGTTTCGGGGCTTCCAGGGCTTCAAAGTTTGCAGGCGGGAGCGTCTTCCCGCCCGAGGCGGAAGGGTTCCGCCCGGCGGGCGGGGCGGGCTGCTTGGAGCGGGCTGCCGTGCGGCTCAGGCGAGCGCAAGTGCCCGCAGTTAAAGTTGCTGGGAAGTTGCTCTGGTGCTGGGAGCAGGCTTTTTAAAGTGCCGCCCGAGCAAAGTTTAAGCCTGGAAGCCCCGGAAATCCGAGCAACTTCCCAGCAACTTTCGAACCGTTTTAACTCGAAAGAAAGAGAAAAAGAAAGAGAAAGAAAAAAAAAGAAAATGATACATTTAAAAACAGACAATATCCTTTTATTCTCTCTTTCTTCCTCTGCCAAATGTATTTTAGCACTATTTTATTTAGATCTTCAAAAAATTATTTTCCTAATCTAATTGGAATTATCTGGAATAAATATATTTCTTTAACCAATCATACCAAATGTTCCTTAGTGTTATCCACATCAGACTCGTCGCTTGGTAGTATAATTCCCAATTGGACAAATCCTCCTCTTATTCTTGCATCTTGTAGCAATTTAAGTTTTATTCTCGCTTTCTTCCCCTGCCAAATGTATTTTAGCACTATTTTGTTTAAATCTTCAAAAAATTCTTTCCCTAATCTGATTGGAATTGTCTGGAATAAGTATAAGATTCTAGGCAATACATTCATCTTAATTGTAGATATTCTCCCAATCAGTGATAATTGTAAATTTTCACATTTTATCAAATCTGTCGCAAAAATATTGGAGATGACTTCAAGAAGTTGGAAAAAGAACTACAGAAATTTCCACAAAAAAGGACATTAAAATTAAAATGGACATAACTAAGCATAAAATGGGGCTAATGGAAAAAGAAGAAACAGCACAAAAAATTAAAAATGCTAAGCAGAACTATTTTGAAGATGCAAACAAACCAGGTAGATGGCTAGCATATAAATTGAGAAAGGAAAGAGACTCGAGAAGAATAAATCAATTGATAAATGAACAAGGACATGTATGCTATGGAAATGCGGAGAAGAAAAAAATCATTCAAGATTACTATGGAAAACTGTACCATCAAGGGAATGTTCAGGAAGAAAGAATTCAACAATACTTACAGGAAGCAAATTTGCCCCAGATACCCAAAGATATTGAAACAATATAGAAAGTAGAAAGTAATACAACAATGATGGAATTAACAGAAGCTTAAAAAAGCAAAACATTGGGAAAGCACCCGGTCCGGACGGTTTGCCAGTGGAATTTTATAAGACATTCCAGGAAACATTGAATCTTCATGGTAGGCACATTTGTGCACTTGTGCACGCCCCCTACAGACCTCTTAGGAAAGGGGTGAGGTCAACAGTAGACAGTCTAAGGTTAAAGTTTTTGGGGTTTGGGGAAGAAACCACAGAGTCAGGTAGAGTATTCCAGACATTGACCACTCTGTTGCTGAAGTCGTATTTCCTGCAATCAAGTTTGGTGCTGTTTACATTGAGTTTGTATGAAGTTGAAGTGAAGTTGACAGGTAGGACATTGCAATATATAATTTTATGTACTAAACTTAGATTGGACCGAAGGCGGCATAGTTCTAGGTTTTCTAGGTCTAGAATTTCAAGTCTGGTGGCATAAGGTATTCTGCAATGAGTAGAGGAGTGGAGAACTCTTGTGAAATATTTCTGAACTTTCTCAACTGTATTAATATCAGATACATAATGTGGGTTCCAGACTGATGAGCTGTATTCAAGTATTGGTCTAGCAAATGTTTTGTATGCTCTAGTTAGTAGTGTGATATTACCTGAGAAAAAGCTATGTAGGATTAGGTTAACAACTCTTAATGCCTTTTTGGCTATATAGTTAAAGTGGGCTCTAGTTCTTAGATCATTAGAGATGAGTACTCCAAGGTCCTTGACAGAGTTTGGATCATCATCAAGGTCTTGACTATTCAGCTTGTATTTTATTTTCTGATTTTTCTTTTGCCAATATGTAAGGCAGAGCATTTATTTGTTGAGATTTGAAATTGCCATTTGTTTGACCATTCTGATACATAGTTGAGGTCTTTTTGAAGGGTAGCAGTATTGTCTATGGTGTTGAATAGCTTTACATCATCAGTGAAGAGAACGCAGTTGCTCTTAATATGATCACAGAGGTCATTTATGTAGAGTATGAAGAGAGTTGGTCCTGGAACAGTGCCTTGGGCGACACCACTGTTGACAGGTACAGAATTTGATAGGACACTCCCAATTTTGACCATTTGTTGTTTGTTTGACAGGAATACTTCTATCCAGTTATGCAGGTATCTAGAGATAATGGTAATAAGATTTTAGTTTTAGGAGTAGTTTGTCATGTACCACTGAATCAAAAGCTTTACAGAAGTAAATTACATCTATTGCTTTGCCCTGATCGAGTTGTGTAGTCCATATGTTTTTGCAGTGTAAGAGTTGCAGATTACAGGATAGTTTTTTCCTGAAACCAAATTGTTTATTAGAGAGTAGGTTGTTTGTCTCTAAGTGGAGGATAATGGATTGGTTAATAATTGATTCCATGACTTTACAGGTGACGCAGCATAAAGAGATTGGTCTGTAATTTTCAACTAGGCTGGGGTCTCCCTTTTTGAAGATGGGGATGGCTGTGGCTTGTGACCATAGTTTTGGCAAGGAGCTTGATCTGAAAGATTTTTCAAAGATTATGCTTAGAGGTTCGGCTATGGCAGTGGATTGTATTTTTAAGAAGTAGGCACATATTCCATCTGGTTCAATAGATAGAGATGGTTTTAGATTGCGTAGTGCTTTTTCAACATTATCTTCTGTAAAATCAATGTATATTGCAGTGTAAGAGTTGCAGATTACAGGATAGTTTTTTCCTGAAACCAAATTGTTTATTAGAGAGTAGGTTGTTTGTCTCTAAGTGGAGGATAATGGATTGGTTAATAATTAATTCCATGACTTTACAGGTGACACAGCATAAAGATATTGGTCTGTAGTTTTCAACTAAGCTGGGGTCTCCTTTTTTTAAAAAAAAAGTTTTATTATTTTTTAGACGAACATACACAAACACAACATAAAAACATCAAGCCATCTTCCACTTATGTACATACTGTGTGTCGGTTGGTTTACAGATTGTTTTGTGCATCCACTTCATAGTCATCACTTACAATTACTTGTATATGTTCTCATGTTATCTATCAAATATTCCTAAATACATTGATATAATTGTTAATCAATCATTTGACTATACTATTATTCGTTCATGTTATGCAAGATAATCCATATTTTAATTGATTTATTTTATGACAACTCTATCCCATAATTATATTATGATTATGATAAAGATAATACATCTTTATATATTCTTTATATTCTAAAATTCTAGATATTTCATTACCATATTTTATTGTCTAACCATTGATAAAATAAATCCCAAATCTTATAAAATTGTTTATCTTCTTGTTCTCTAATTTCAAATGTCAATCTACTCATTTCAGCACATTCCATTATTTTCTTAATAACTTCCTCCTGCGTTGGTATTTTCTCATTTTTCCAGTTTTTGGCAAATACAATTCTAGCTGCTGTTAATACATTTACAATCAAATATTTCAATTCCTTACTGTATATTTCAGGTAAAATTCCCAATAAAAATATCTCTGGTTTCAAGTCTATGTGTTTTTTTGTCATTTTTTCCAACCATGTGTGGATTTTACTCCAATATCTTTTAGCCTCCACACACGTCCACCACATATGGTAATATGAACCGGGTATCTGATGACATTTCAACATTTTTCAGATTTGTTCTTGAACATTCTTGCTATTTTTGTTGGGGGTAGATATCACCTGTAAAACATCTTATACAATTTTTTTTATATGCTGTTGACATTGTCATTTTATAATTTTGGGACCACAATTTTTGCCATTTCTCTAAATCAGTTTTTCCCCCAAGCAATCTTTAACTTGTTCTTTTCTAACTTAATTTCTAATAAATATCCATACAATTTTTTAATCACCTTTTCATCAGTATCTGTCAAGATCTTATCTAAATCAGTCAGTTTATCATAGAAACCTTCTGTTTTGGAATTTTTTATCATATCTAGAGCGTATTTGGGGTTTCCTTTTTGGAAGATGGGGATGACGTGTTTGTATTTATATTTCTTGAATAGGAAGAGGTTATAAGAGAATAAGGTGGCACACAACAAGGAATATACCACTGTTCGTGTACCAAACCTTTTGCTTCCAAGACTGTTCCAGTACATTCCTTTCAATGTGTATTTCACATTTTGGATCTGTTTTCTCATATGTAATCCTTATATTATATTGCACAATTTTTACTTGGTTAGGGAAAAACTGCATACAATATTTTTCCCTGCATATAGCATGTCAGAAATTAGAGAGAAAGGTGCTGCTAAGAATGACATTTTGTAAGTCTCTGTTTATTTTTTAGCCTTGACTGAGATTTTGATATTTTAAACACACTAATCAATAGATAATGTAGCAATCAAGCCTTTTTATGTCAGTGCTGGCAAATCTAACTTTTTTTTATAGTATATCGATGTGGTGTCAATTCTTTCTGGGCCGAAGTCTTAAATCAGCACTTTGCTTTTGGTGAGCTGTCACTGCATTAATTGATTAACATATTAGTTTTGCTGATTCATACTAGTACATGTATTAGTTTTTTTCACTGTCAGATGCAAAATCAACTACAATGCAATTTTACAATAGTCAAAGCAATTTCACTTTTATCTTGCTACAGCAACTTTGCTTTTACTTTGTTACTGGACAGCTGCACCACTTTTTAAAAAATCTCAGCTTCTTCATCCAGAAAAATTTGCTGTTTGTTATATGTCTGCTAAAACCATAGAAATCTAACCATAAAAATGTGGAAAATCATGTCCATGAATGTTTAGTACTATTACTGGAAGAAATAAGTATTAGATTTCTTACATTCTTTAAGCATAAACACAATACTTACTGCTTCACCCCTTTCCCCTACTATTCTTTCACAATGTTTACTGTTCAGATTGATAATTACTTTCTCATTTCCTTTTCAATCTGTGGTCTCTGAAACAGGAATAATTTGCTTGAGATTAGAGTCAACATACATCAGATATTCATACATAACCATACAATATTACAAAATAATATAAATAATAAATATAATATGGTAAAATTGTATTTATAAAATTATGTATAAAATAAAATAATCAATAAAATAGTAATATAATAATAGAAATATTTTCCACTGTCTGTTGTAAGTCTTAGATGCATGAATTTGATCAGATATATACGCTATGATCAGAAGTATGCTGGGCATTTCACTACTTCATTTAGCTACTTTATTTATTTTCGGTATAATGTAATAAAGATATCAACATATGTTATGTGATGACAGTTGATTTTTTTTCTAGTTTCACGAAAAGAATTTAAAATTTATAATTTGCTGTTGCATTTTACCTTATTTTCGTATTATATAAATACCTAACAATTTCATTTAAATTGTTTAAACCCCCATGCCATCACTAAACAACTAATTCCCACAACATTGTCACACTATCTAAAAAGGCAGTATCACCATTATTATTCTCACCTTCCCTATTATCTATATCCTTATGATGTGACTATAACTTTGTTGTTATCAGTATTGTTGTATGTACATTGAGAGCTTTCGTACTGGAATCAAATTCCTTGTGTGTCTAATCACACTTGGCCAATAAGAATTCTAATTCTAATTCTTAAATTCTAATTTATCAGAAGAAAACATATTTTAAAGGTATCTATATTATTGTAGAGGTGAGTCATGCACTTAAACATTTGTAATAATCATGTTGCATTGAGATCACAGTAAAATATTTTTTCCATTTTTTAGTAATATCAAAAATAAAGTTTTATATATTCCTAAAATAAAAATCTATTTTGTATTTATTATAATCAATGCTGCTTTGGTAAAATATGTGTAAAGCAATTTGTCATAATGAGTGGAGGAACTGACATTTGGTTTGGCAAAACCTTGGTTAAAACTGGAAATGCTGCTTTGGCAGCAATAGAAGCAAGTATGATGAGTGAAGAGTGTTTTGCACAGATTATACATATTGTTTGTTTATTTATTTATTTGTTTATTTATTTATTTATTTTGTCAAACACAATATAATAAAAATAAGAATAAACATAAGTTTAAATACATTAAATAGGAACTTATAATTGGGGACAATAGGACAGATATGGTAGGATTGTGCGCTTATGCACGCCCCTTACAGATCTCTTAGGAATGGGGTGAGGTCAATAGAGGTTAATTTGAGGGTAAAGGAGTGGGACTTTGAGCATGTTACAACAGAATCAGGTAGTGAGTTCCAGATATTGACCACTCTGTTGCTGAAATCGTACTTCCTGCAATGAAGTTTGGAATGGTTTATATTAAGTTTCTATCTGTTTTGTGCTCTTGTGTTGTTGTGGTTAAAGCTGAAATATTCATTAACTGGTAAGACATTGTAACCTATGATTTTATGTACTTAAGTCCAATCTTAGCCGGCATAGTTCAAGGTTGTCTAAGCCTAGAATCTCAAGTCTGGTGGTATTCTGTTGCAAACAGAGGAGTGTAGTACTCTTCTGGTAAAATACTTCTGGACTTGCTCAATTGTATTAATGTCTGATATACAGTGCAGATTCCAGGCAGCAGAGCTGTATCAAGTATTGGTCTAGCAAAGGTTGTGTATGCCCTAGTTTGCAAATCAGTATTACCAGAGGAGAAGCTTCGTAAGATCAGATTTACAACTCTTAAAGCTATTTTTGCAATGTTGCTGCAGTGAACTCTGGTGCTTAGGTCATTTGATATGACAACTCCAAGGACTTTGACAGACTGAAGGTTGTCAACGAGGTCATATCCGCCTAGCTTGTATTTGGTGTATTATTATTTTTTTGCCAATGTGTAGGACAGAGCATTTGTTGGTCAAGATTTAGAGTTGCCAACTGTTTGACCATTCAGACACATAATCAAGGTCGCTTTGAAGGATGGTAGCATTGTCAGTGGTGTTGAATATTTTTACATTATCAGTGAAGAGGATGCAGTTACTTATAAGGTGATCAAAAAGGTCATTTATATAGAGTGTAAAGAGTGTGGGTCCTAGAATGCTCCCTTGGGGGACATTGCTGTTAACTGGTGCAGGTTTGATAAGGCATTTCCTATTTTTAGCATTGTTGTCTGCTTGACAGGAAGGCAGTAATCCACTTATGAAGGGATCTGGAAATGCCGTAAAATGTTAATTTTTAATAGTAGTTTGTTATGTACCACTGAGTCAAAGGCTTTGCAGAAGTCTATATAAATTACATCTATTGCTTTGCTCTGGTCAAGTGATGTAATCCATATATTTTTGCAGTGTAGAAGTTGCAAATTGCAGGCATTTTTTTTTCTGAAACCAAATTGTTTGTTGGAGAATAAGTTGTTTGACTCTAAGTGGAAGGTAATACATTGATTAATAATTGATTCCATAACTTTGCACGTGACACAACACAATGAGATTGGTCTGTAGTTTTCAACCAGGCAGGGGTCACCTTTTTTGAAGATGGGATGACCATTGCTAAAGACCATAGGTTTGGTAAGGAGCTGGTTCTGAATGATATCTCATATATTATTCTTAGGGGTTCTGCTATGGTCACTAAGAAGTTATAAATGTAGACACATGAGATAAGAGATTTTTCTGAATGATGTGTTAATTGTTTATTTGACTTTGGCATGTCTATTGGTATATTCAATACTGCAATGCAGTTCTGTAATAAGGTCAACTACTTTCTTAAAATAAACTTCAGGTCAAGTGGTGCCTTTAAATCAATGTAAATATTTCCAGATTATTCTGAACTGAAGCAAACTGAAAATCAGCATAGTCTGACTGAAATAAAATATTACACAATACTGAAATTATTAAATATGAACTGGTCTACAGATTCATGCATTTAAGTTATGCAGTAATAAGCCACACGCTGTTCAGTTGAAAACTAGGATTACAAGCTTCAATTAATTAATCAGTATTATTAACTGAATAAATCTTTACTCATATATTAAATATTTCCTTGGTTAATCACTGGAACTGATAGCAAATACAAATTATGGAGCTGAATTTTTTTTAGTTTGCAGAAAAATGGCAGTTTCCTTCTGGTTTTTGAAAAAAAATAATATTTGATGAAATTGAAACAATATTTAAATTGGTTTATATTTCTAATAATTCTTCAGCAAGACAGTACAGTAACAGGAGTCTTGCACAACATAATACTGTTGATAACAGAAGTTGCTTGTCATATAATTATATTTATTTTTATTGCTATTCTGTCTCTATACCCTATATTTTATATCTACATTATTATTTCCTTTTCCCTAGCTATGAAACTATATCTATTTTTATGTCAAATATAAGAATGTATTTGTGTCTATATGTGTGTGTGTGTATATAGATATTTACCTTAATTTGCAAAACATTTAAAAGACAGATTAGTTGTGTTTTTTTAAGATTAGTTTTAATTGAAAGCTATTTTGCATTAATCTCGATGAAGTATTTTGCATAGTTTCCTATACCACAATCCATATTTTAAAGAAAACTAAGTATATAAAACTGCAATAATTGAATATTAATTTCATGCACCTCTATGGTACAACAAAATGCTTTTGTTGTAGAAATAGGAATCTCAGAGATATGGAAAAGTAACTGATGAGTAAAGGAGGAAAGAAGAGATAAAATGTTATTCCAGTCAGAAGAAATGGGCTAGAGTGCTTCTTGAGATGGTGGCTTTGGAAATAAAATAAATAAATTAAATTGGGTGATTTGCCAAAGCAATAAAAATAAAGAAATGACTGAAAGGAAAGAGAAATGAATACCTTCAATGAGGCCCTGCTGATAATAATCCATACCTTAATAAGAACTGAACCAGACCATGTGTTCTTTGAAGGGCTGATTTGGAGATATCCTGGAAGCCACAGGTTGTCCAAATTGTAAAGGCTAGAAGGAACAATACAAATGAAATCCACATGAAAGCAAAGCAACATACATAAAAAGACATACTTTGTGTGCTTGCGGGGACTATTTTGACTTTTCTTGAACCCTACTATAAGATCTCCTTTTGTATTAATTATTTGGTTTGAATTGTATTGTTATTGTTTTTCTATTTGTTATTCAGAATTCTTTGGTAGTAAGGTAGCCTAGAAAAGCTGCACACAGAAAAAAGTGAACACATTTAAGCACAATATTATAAAATGGCAGGTTTTCTTCAGGTACAAAAATAGTAGAGGATAAGCAGAGATACGGCTTAGACTAAAGAGGATAAGCAGAAATACTGATGGAAAACCATGAGCAGGAAGAATCAGGTAAAGAAGGGAAACTTAGGAAAAATAGTTTAAAGAAGTTAAGAAAGAGTTTAGGAAGCCAATAACTTGTGACATGTTTTCTATCTCTGTAGCAGGAGAAAAGGACAAATAATTAGGAGTAAGAAAAGCGGTGGAAGGACAGAAACTGAGTTTTTTTCACCTTGCAGCATCTTGTTTATCAGGCCTTCTCCTGTCTTCTGAAATAGGAAAATGGGCACCAAGAAGAGATTGGTTGGTAGTATATGCCCAAAAGCCAAGGGAAACGGCTGCAGGACAGTTGTAAAGCACAACTCTTGACTGGGATTGGAGGAGCTGAAAGGAGCTGAGGCTTAAATGGAAAAAGAAAAGAAAGAGATTTCACATCTGGTAAGGTGAAGGTTATGGCTGCAGAAACAAAGAAGGAACACATGTCTAGCCTGGAAAAGACTTGGTTGTTCGGCTGAGATTGAGTGATCTGTCTCAGTCATTTTGCAGAAGTTTCAATAATTAAAATAATTAAACTATTTCTATTTTAAATAAAATATAAGCATAATCTTGATAACCAGGCCACCAAAATGATTGAGCTAAATGATATAACAGGTCTGCCTATTATACCATTTACTCAAAATAGCTCTGGAGCTCTTTTTCACTAAAACT
Organism: Notechis scutatus; assembly: GCF_049901735.1. Lineage (NCBI taxonomy): Eukaryota > Metazoa > Chordata > Lepidosauria > Squamata > Elapidae > Notechis > Notechis scutatus. The sequence goes on from NC_142025.1 coordinate 27,088,067, forward strand.
AGTCCTTATTATTCCACCACTGATTGAGTTATTATGTTTGCATGATACTCTTTCCTGCCATGCCAATTGAATTAAACATGCTGTGTTAATTGTATCTTTTAATGCAATGGAAAGGGAATTGAATGTGATTTCCTGATGTGCAAGCACTGTGACATAAATCTTATAATAAAAATAATAAAAACACTAGTGAGCCTGCAGGCTGTTATTGTTAAGATATTGGACTACAAGCATGGAAATCTAGGTTCTAATTCATTGTCAGCCTACATCACAGGGTTATGGGACATTAGAGAAAAAGTTCCAAATGATTAAAAAACCATTCAACAATGTAACAGACTGGACTCCTTTATTGGACTATTTAAACAGAAGCCAGGTGGTCATTTGTCTAGTTGATGCAATATAAGTAGCCCTTGTCTTACAATCATAATGGAGCCCAGAATTTGAATGTAAATCAAGGCTGTAAGTCAAGGCACCACATGATCAGATTTGATTTTACAACTGTTTTTATAACCAGAAAACAGCAAAAAAAAAAGGAGAAAAAAAGAAAACCACCAGAAATTGGCAAAACTGTCCTGCATTGTGGCCACATGACTCTGAGACACTGTAACCAGTTGTAAATCTGAGCTGCTTGCCAAGTGACCAAAATGCAATTGCATAACAGCAGGAAGGAATGGTAGTCATATCTTCAAAGACAGGTTATAAGTAATTTGTGTGTGTGTGTTTGTTTGTGTATGTGTGTGTTATAACTTTGAATAGTCATTAAATAGTCATTGTAAATGGAGGACTACTTGTGGATTCCTGCCTTGAATGGATCTTAAACTGGAATATTTTCAAGGTCCTACCTAACTCTTAAATAAATTCTATGATTTTTTTTACAAATACAAATAATAACCATTTACAAAATAATAGTGGTTATTATTTTGTGAAGAACGTTTAAATTTTTCAGTGCTGTGAATTTTTTAAATAAAAGTTTTTATAATAAAAATATTTTTTTCAAGTTTTAATTCCTTGATCATGTTAATCTAACATGCTCATTATGATCAAGTTGCCAAGCTTTTGCATAATGCACACTTAGTAAATCTAACCTTAAGCCTTAAAAATTCACATACAAAAAGAAGATAGTAATTGTTTCCTGAAAATGTCTTGATAAAGAGAATATGAGTGGAAATACTTCAACTGAGAGCAAGTGTATAATGAAGTTGACTGAAATAAATTCAAAAGTTAGTGAAGCACAAGCAGATCTATACAAATAGCAAAACTTAGCTTTGTACAAAGCTTTTTCAAATGTATTATGTTTCAAAAGGGTTTTTTAAAAGACAGATGTGAATGCTGCACATTGGTAAGAACATTTTAGATGTCAGTGTTCCAACCAAACTCTCCATCTCAATTCAGCACCTAGAGTCCATCCAAGAAAGAATTTATTAGAGACGTTATATTGGCACATCTGGGAAAACCCAAATCTGAATTCTCGCATTTTTCCCTGCTATATTAAACTCATACCCAGCACTCTTTTCTGGTGACCCTCAAGTCACAGTCTCCACTTTCATTCTGAACTCTTACCAAGTTCAGTCACTCCCCTCCATACTCCAGTGACTCTGACAAAAGAATGTTGTTGTGGCTATCCTCCCTTCTCACTTTACTTTCATTCCATGGTTACCTATCCTCCCTTGTGGCAGCTCCAAATCTGATTCAAGATGGATGGGGGCTGACATTAGACTAACTAGTATAATACTGGAGTTCAATAAATGGTCTTGATCCATATGTTACATCACTTACGAATAACACCAGAGCAGTGTTGCCTTTTATTAAAAGATAGATATTGCTATTTGTAACTTTGAATTAGACAATACTTAACTCACATAGACCCTGGATGGCTCACAGCATGAAAAAGAACAACAAAACAATATATGTGTGGGATGGGTGGATAGGTGAGGTGAGGTTGGAGTAATTGCTTGATTAAAGAAATCCCAGTGCATCAAACCTATTAAAAAAGAACCAGCTGAGTTGGCAAACAAGGCAATGCTTTATGTAATTAGGCCCTATGCCAGATATAGCTCTCTGGTATACTCAACCAATGCCTTGAATCAAACCCAAATTGACAACTAGCACAGCAGAATGTTATGTGGGCATAGTGTATGCCCATTATTTCTGGACCAGAAACTTTTGGATGGTCTTTAAGGGCAATTTCATGTAGAATGTGTTTCAATAATCAAAGCAATCCACTTTTTCATCTAATGATAGCATGGGTCCGGCCCAAATTAGTATTTTCTACCTAATCTCATGAGAATTTTAGTTGAATGCTTTAATAATATCAAAGGAATTATGTCTATCGCATTCCCATAATCAAACATTTTAGTCACTATTTTTTAAAAAAGTTAGTTTATGACAATGAATTCAAGTTCAGCTGCCTGGATGTAGAATTTCAGACTTTTGCTAGTAATCAACACATGCATTTTTATAGGACAGTCTTGGCATGAATGGAGCTAGGATGTATTATGGAAGTCTAGTTGAGAGATAATAATGATGTCACTTCTTGGAAATATATCCTTGTGGTTGTAGGTCTTTTATTCATTGCAACATGAAGGGAAAAAAAGTGGGAATGATTTTTAGGGAGATTTTTTTCTTTTCTTTTTTATAAATATTTTTATTAAACATATTTCATCATTTACAATCTTTACAGCACTCCAGCATCAATAATACCTATATATACATATCAATTACATTTCTTTTTCTTCCTTTAACTATATACATTGCCATTAAATTTAATATATCTGTTAAATTACCTTTATATTAAATCTTTATTTCTATTTTCTAACCATTTATATCACATGTCCCAGACCAAATAATATTCTGTTTCCCCCTCTTTCTTTTAATTCTAATGTTAGCCTGTCCATCTCCGCACAATCTAACACCTTTTTTGTCACCATTCCTTCAGAGGGCATGCTGTCCTGTTTCCAGTATTGTGAATATGCAATTTTGGCTGCAGTCATTATCTGCAATAGAATATATTGATTTTTCTTACTATAGTTTCCTCTTATTATCCCTAGTAGAAATAGTTTGGGTTTTAACTCAATTCGTTGACTTGTGATTTCCTCCAGTTATTTTCTTATTTTGGTTCAGTATTTCCTAGCCTCTGGACAAGACCATCACATATGAAAAAATGTGCTTGGCTGTGTTTACATTTCCAACAGTCTACAGATCTTTTTGGGAACATTTCTGCCAATCTAGCTGGGGTAAATGCCAATGATAAAACATTTTATACAAATTTTCTTTCTAGGCTGCTGAAATTGTTAATGTATAGTTTTTTTCCCCATAGTTTTTCCCAATGTTCTAATTTCAGGGATATTTTTTCATGAGGATCAAGGCTGCAGAAGTAGTTGTCTGTAAGAACCTGTATATGATATAGTGACATTGAGCAATATTATTCATATGTTGCAAGCATTCTGATATTGATTCAAAATATTCAGCACCATTCAGAATTTCCAGCTACTAATAAATAGCTCAATTGAATGCCTGGTGAACTTCTAGAATATGTAGGCAACCAAAACATTTGATTAAATTATTCTAGCAGTGGCTTCTGGTTTGAGCTTCTTCGGCGACGGGCCGAAATCCGCGATCGTGCGCGGTTTCGATCTGTGCTCGCCACCGGAGTGCCCCAAGCCGGCTGGATTCAGGGCTAAGCCATCCTGTGGAGGTGGTGAAGAGGGGGGAGACCACCAGCAGGGTCAAGGAGAGCCACATCTCTCCTCCTCAGCTGGCCATTACTCCCTTTCCTGAAGGGGGTTGCAGCAGTGGTCAGAAATGGCCATCTCTTAGAAGAACTCGACCGGAAAATAATGTGCAGGAGGAAGATAAGAAGAGAAAGTTTTGGTTGACCAGGTTGAACTGAAAAAGCAACAATGTAGGGTACCCTGGAATTTGAACTATAAAAAATAACATTGTTCCCAAAGAAGATTTTGAAGCAGCGAAGGAGAGAGGGAAGGGTAAGGATTTGGTGTTTTTTTTCTTCCCTTCCTTATAATGACAGCTAAGAGATTGAAGTAAGAAATTGACAAAAATCCACTTTGACATCAATAGGCTTTTAAGCTGAAAATAAAATGTCGAAGGGATAATAAAGACTTTTGGATACTCAAAAATCTTTAAACCAGGAAAGGAGAGAAAAGGAAAGAACGAAAGGGCAGGATCTGGAAAAATGGAGGAGACTGCCTGGAACTAAAAGGAACCTACAGTGACACTTTAACAAGATTCCTAAAAGATACATTCTAACTGAAACTTTGTAACAAAATAATAGAACCCCAGGAAGAGAAACTGGAAAAAAGAAACAAGAAGAAACAGCTTTGGATTATTTGGATTACTTAGCAATTTTTGGATTTTTGGCTAAAGGATTTAAATGACTAAAATCAATTGGGTGGTTGTTTAAAATGGCATCACTTTTAGAAGAACTGAAAATGGAACTTAAAAAACAAAAGAAGATGCAAAAGGAAGAAGAGGTTCTTTTGGCTTCGTATTTCAATTTTTAGAAATGAAGATTTGGAACTATGAGAAACAACAAGAAACGCTTGTAGAACAAGAAGGTCAAGTAATTTTATGTGGGGGGAAGGAAAAGGGGGAAAGAGAGTGAAAAGTTTAAGATTTGAAAAAACTATAAAAAAGAATAGTTTGAAAAATAATTACAATATTAGGAAGCAACAGAAGAGAGGATTACAGAAGAGAGAATTAGAAGTAGAGAGACAAGGCTATTGTTTCTCTTATTCTTCTTTTATTTTTCTTATATGTACCCATTTCATGTATTCACAACTATGTATACACTTATACTTATTATCTTGTAAACAATTGGCAAATCAAATAAATAAATAAATAAATAAAATAAGTAAAAATGGAAGGGAAAAGAAGAGGGGGAAGAAGGAAAGGAAAAGAAGTTATAAAAGACAGAAACAAGATATAGAGAAACAGGGAAAATGTATAAGGATTGAAAGTATAAGCCTATTTAGAGATTACAGGTGAAAATTTAATTGAAAAAGGGATTCTGCAAAGGTACATAAGATAGTATTGTTATATTAGAAATAGAAATAATTTTAGAAAATATGAAACAATGTATGATTAAAATGATGGATAAAATACTTATTGTAATGCAGTGGAATGTTTGTTAATAAATAAATGAAATAAAGAGAATGAGAGAATGAAATTAGGAAAGGATGGGAATATTTTAATTATTATTAATGATTTATAAAAATATAAGTGAAGAGAAATATGGAAAAAAAAAAGAATTAATTATGGAAAGTTTATAAGTGTTCCCAAGGAACTATGATATTCAATTGAAAAGAAATGTTAAAGACGTTAAGATTGTAACTAATATTAATGATAGAATTGATTAATGATAGAATATTTTAAGAATATATATATCTTAAATGTTATATATATCTTATATGTTATATATATATATATATATATATATATATATATATATATATATATATATATATATATATATATATATATATATATATATATATATATATATATATATATATTTGTTTTCTGAGGTTCTGCGGTATTTGTATGTGGATCTTTGGTTATTCAGGTTTTCTCCCGCGTAAGATTCAAAGTATCTAGGCAACGCTTGGCGAGGTCCCACTCGCCATCTTCAGGCTGGTGCTTTCGGCTTAGTGCCAGTGCAAGCAGTGTGTGACCGGAGCTGCCATCTCTCTATATATACAAGTGGTGGGGGATGGTGTGCTGGGCTGGTTGGCTGTGCTGCAGCCTCTTGATTGGTTGATGGAGTTGATGTTGGTATAATGGGCTGTGTAATGGCCTTTTGTTGTAGAGATATCCTGGATCTTGTGCTGTCATCTCCTGGGTCGTTAGTCTCTTGTGTTTTAACGGCTTGGGTAATGGGTTGTGTGATGGGCTTGTGAGTTCTTTTGTTGTGGTATCCTGGGTCTTGCGTTGTAATCTCCTGGGTCGTTTGTGTTTTGATCTCTTTTCGATTAGCCTCCTGTGTAGTAACAGCTTGGGTAATGGGTTGTGTGATGACCTTGTGAGATTTATTGCTGTGGTATCCTTGGTCTTGTGCTGTGATATCCTGGGTCATTTGCTGTGTTGTGACTTCTTGAGTTCTTGAGGTGTAATTTCTTGAGTTTTCTGATGTGATGTCCTGAGCGGGTGGCTGTGATGTAGCATTTTGGGTTTTTAATATGGCTTTGAGTTTGGGGTCTGGGTCTGTGTTCGTTTGGCTTCGAGTTCGTGGTCGTGCCACATCTTCATGGTGAGGGGTCAGTTCGCTTCATGTATGGTTCAGAGGAGTTTGAAGTGGGTAGTGATGCAGCTGCAGTGCGGCTTCTGGTCTGTGGTCGTGTCTCATCTTCTGTGTGGGTGTGAGTCTGATTTTTACGTGGAATTGTGGTGGTGGCATCTTGTGTGGCCCTCATGGGTGTGGGTCTGGTGTCATTTATCATGTTGGGTACTCGTCTGTTCATGAGGGCGGGTTTCCAAATGGCTGGTAAGCGGGAGGTGTCATCTCTTTTATTCATGCTGTGTGGGCGTTTTTCTATCTCTATGGCTTCTCTGATTATTCTCTGATTAATGTCTTATGTGCATTTTATACACTTTTATACTTCTTATGTGCTATTGTATACATTTATGCAAACTGGATATAATATAGCAATCATTCTCTTTTGTCTTAGACTGAAAGAAAGGGATTTTTCTTTGAATGATATCTGCCTCTATACCAATAATATGGATTAGAACAGTGATCCCCAACCTTTTTTACGCCGCGGCCCGGTATCCCCAACCTTTTTTATGGCGCGCCCGGTACGACATCAGCTGAGGCGCGCCATCTTGTTTTGATGAAAAGTGCTTCCGGTGAGCTTTCTACCGGAAAAGCTCACCGGAAGCACTTTTTCATCAAAACAAGATGGCGGCGCCCAGCAAGCCAGCTGCCCGGTAGGACTTGTTCCACGGACCGGTACCGGTCCGCGGACCGGTGGTTGGGGACCCCTGGATTAGAAGACTAGTCAACACAAATGGCTTTAAAACCTGAACATATTTGGAAAGAATTATCTCTAAGTTTACTAATTGTGAGCCATAGTTAATAGAAATTATTCTGCTATGGTGTCGGCTTTGAGTTGATTCTACAGACATACAATTTTACATAAAACTAAAAAATGATATGAAAAGAAATATAAATATAAACATACATACAAAAGATCAAGTGGCCTTTCTCATATAATATTGTTAAAAACTAGGAATAACAACCGTCTGCTTGCTCTAGTGGCAATGTAAGAAAAAACTTTTAATTAGCCAGGATCAAAAGTACAGAAAAGAACATGAAAATGAGTATGATTATAGAAAATCTAGTTTACATGTCCCTATACTGATTCATAATTTTGTATTTATTTTTCAAAATTATCACTGTTTCCTATTTAATGATTACATCAGTGCAAGTCAACTACAATTCTCCTGATCTTTCCTTTCATCTTAACCATTCACTTTTTCTGCATGTGATTTGATCCTAATTCAGTCTCCATATCAGAATTTTTCAACCTGGGTTACTTACAGTTCCATTGGGACTTGATTGAATACTGTCACAATAAGGGTCCATGGTGGCAGAGGGGAGGAGGGTAAATAGTCTCTCTATGAGGGACTAAGGGAAAAAATTCCCTGAGTATGCATCTAGCTATCACTACTCATTTGTTTGTTAATTGTTTTTTCCTTGCCATATGCATATGCACTAAACCCAACCCCTGTCTGCCTCCCAACTTCCATAGTATTTGTAATTCACGGTGAGCTCTTCTGTCTTTATTTTCCTGCTATAGATAGCATATATGTGTGTCAGAGGGTAGGATTCAATTTTTTAAACAACCGGTTCTGTGGGCATGGCTTGGTGGGCTTGGCTTGGCGGGCTTGGCTAAGTAGTCATGTGACTGGATGAGCATGCTAGGTGGTCATGTGACTGGGTGGGCTAAAAGAGAGAAACTCACTTTAACAATGTTCTTGGAGCAGGGAGTTGGACTAGATGACCTTTGAGGTTCTCCAGCCCTGGATTGCTGTGCTGTTTCAAAGCATTCTCTGAAGCTGCGTCTAGTGCCAGGATTTGTGGTCCTTCCTTCCTTTTTATTTTCTGTCCCTCCCTCCCTCTATCCATCCATCCATCCATCCATCCATCCATCCATTCATATCTCATTCACTTTCCCTTGCCTTCCCTTTCTCCCTTCCCTCCCTTTCTTTCTTTGTTCCTTCCCCACTTTATTTCTTTCTCTTTCTTTTCCCGCTCCCTCTCTATTTCTTTCTATCTTCCTTTCCTTTCTTTCTCCCTTTCCTCCCTCCCTCCCTCTTTCTTTCATTCTCCCCTCCTTCTTCCTTCCTTCCTTCCTTCCTTCCTTCCTTCCTTCCTTCCTTCCTTCCTTCCTTCCTTCCTTCCTTCCCTTTCTTTCTTTCTCCCTTCCCTCACTCCCTCTTTCTTTCTTTTCCTTTCTCCCTTGCCTTCCTCTTTCTTTCTTTCTTTCTTTCTTTCTTTCTTTCTTTCTTTCTTTCTTTCTTTCTTTCTTTCTTTCTTTCTTTCTTTCTTCTTTCTTTCTTTCTCTTCTTTCTTTCTTTCTTTCTTTCTTTCTTTCTTTCTTTCTTTCTTTCTTTCTTTCTTTCTTTCTTTCTTTCTTTCTTTCTCCTTTCCCTCCCTTTCTTTCTCCAATCCCTGCCTCCTTTCCTCTTTCTTTCTTTCTTTCTTTCTTTCTTTCTTTCTTTCTTTCTTTCTTTCTTTCTTTCTTTCTTTCTTTCTTTCTTTCTTCTCTCTCTCTCTCTCTCTCTCTCTCTCTCTCTCTCTCTCTCTCTCTCTCTCTCTCTCTTTCTTTCCATTTTGGGCCTAGCAAGCCTCCCCAGAGCCTCAAGAGAGTCAAAATGGGGCATGGGGTGCCACCGCACCCCCCACCATGTTTTGGGTCTAGGAAGCCACTCTGCACTTACCTGGAAACCAGAATCAGGTGCATGGGGACTCCTGGGAGTGGTGGGGTGGGGTAGTGCCAGCTGGTCTTCAGAACTACTGGTTCGTCAAACTGGATGTAAAATTAACATTCAGTTCGCCCGAACCGGCTGAATCCCACCCTAGTGTGTGTACAAATGGATATTCTCAAGAGGTGTCTTTAATGATGCTGTGTATACCTATTTAATACAAATCCTATTGAGCTGTATGGGAATTAATAAGGAAAATTGTATTGCAATGCATAATTGCAGTTCTTATGTGCCTTAAATATCTTTTAAGTGGAACTTCCTCCAGAGTAAGCACACAAGAAAATCAAGTTTACAAAGCTAGGCAGACAGAAGAAAGATGAGTGTTTAAGAGACTGAAGCCAGGCATTCACAGTGGGGGGAATGAATTTTACTACGTTCATTACTTCTGTCCGCATAACTATGATGATAACATGTCATAAGCTATTATCTCTGGCAGAATCTACAGTGTTATATTGCACATCGTTGTATTATTTTGGACAAAATTGAATATTTTTTCTGAATGACTATCTGAGACTGTATTGCCAATTGTTAGTGGCTTATTTAGGTTTGTCATTTCTCAGTGTCATCCTAGTGGTTTGGGGGTTTTCTTTGTAAAATAATCAGTAAATACAGGCTTAGGAAATTTTCTCCAGCTTTTTTCTGTAATAGTTTCCATGTCATAAGATACTTAACAAGATTTTCATTGCTGGTTTTCTTTTCATTATCAGAAATTAGACTGCTCTTGAGATAACTTGTATCTATTATAATAAAAAGTGTAAGATCATGAAATTTTTAATATTTTTCCTTCTTTGGTTGTTTTTAAAATATTTTTATAGTTCATCATGATAAAATAAAACAATATAAGATTTATTTATTTATTTATTTATTTGATTTGCCAATTGTTTACAAGATAATAAGTATAAGTGTATACATAGTTGTGAATACATGAAATGGGTACATATAAGAAAAATAAAAGAATAAGAGAAACAATAGGACAGGGACGGTAGGCACGTTGGTGCGCTTATGCACGCCCCTACAGACCTCTTAGGAAAGGGGTGAGGTCAATAGTAGACAGTCTAAGGTTAAAGTTTTTGGGGTTTGGGAAGAGACTACAGAGTCGGGTAGAGTATTCCAGACATTGACCACTCTATTGCTGAAGTCGTATTTCCTGCAATCAAGTTTGGTGCGGTTTACTTTGAGTTTGTATCTATTGTGTGCTCTTGTGTTGTTATGGTTGAAGCTGAAGTATTCATTGACAGGTAGGACATTGCAATGTATGATTTTATATACCATGCTTAAGTCAGACCGAAGACGGCGTAATTCAAGGTTTTCTAGTTCTAGAATTTCAAGTCTGGTGGCATAAGGTATTCTACAACGAGTAGAAGAGTGGAGAATTCTTCTTGTGAAATATTTCTGGACTTTCTCAATTGTGCTAATATCAGATACATAATGAGGGTTCCAGACTGATGAACTGTATTCGAGTATTGGTCTAGCAAATGTTTTATATGCTCTGGTTAGTAGTGTGATATTACCAGAGAAAAAGCTACGTAGGATTAGGTTAACAACTCTTAATGCCTTTTTGGCTATGTAGTTGCAGTGGGCTCTAGCACTTAGATCATTAGAGGTAGAGTATTCCAAGGTCCTTTACAGAGCTTGGGTCATCAACAAGATCTTGACTATTCAGCTTGTATTTTATTTTCTGATTTTTTTGCCAATATGTAAGACAGAGCATTTATTTGTTGAGATTTGAAGTTGCCATTTGTTTGACCATTCAGATACATAGTCAAGATCTTTTTGTAGGGTAGCAGTATTGTCTGTGGTATTGAACAGCTTTACATCATCAGCGAAGAGAACGCAATTGCTCTTAATATGATCACAGAGGTCGTTTATGTAGAGTATGAAGAGAGTTGGTCCTAGAACACTGCCCTGGGGGACACCACTATTGACAGGTACTGGATTTGATAGGACGCCTCGATTTTGACCATTTGTTGTCTGTTTGACAGGAATGCTTCTATCCAGTTATTCAGTTGTCCAGAGATACCATAGGATTTTATTTTTAGGAGTAGTTTGTCGTGTACCACTGAATCAAAGGCTTTACAGAAGTCTATGTAGATTGCGTCTATTGCTTTGCCCTGGTCGAGTTGTGTCGTCCATATGTTTTTGCAGTGTAAGAGTTGCAGATTACAGGATAGTTTTTTTCTGAAACCAAATTGTTTATTGGAGAGTAGGTTGTTTGTCTCTAAGTGGAGGATGATGGATTGGTTAATAATTGATTCCATGACTTTACAGGTGACGCAGCATAAGGAGATTGGCCTGTAATTTTCAACTAGGCTTGGGTCTCCCTTTTTGAAGATGGGGATGACTGTGGCTTGTGACCATAGGTTAGGCAAGGAGCTGGTCCTGAAAGATTTTTCAAAGATTATGCTTAGAGGTTTGGCTATGGCAGTGGATAGCTTTCTTAAGAAGTAGGCACATATTCCATCCGGTCCAATAGATAGAGATGGTTTTAGATTGCGTAGTGATTTTTCAACATTGTCTTCTGTGAAATCGATATGTATTAGATCATTGTTGTTATCTGTGGTACGGCTAGGAAATACTGGGCATGATCCATTGCTGTTTACAAATACTGAGCGAAGAATGTGTTAAAGACGTTGGCTTTAATGGTGTCGTCGTTGCAGTCTTTACCATCAGGTCCTATCAAGGGAGGGATGGACCTTGAGTCTTTTAGTTTGTTGTTTACAAAATTGTAAAAAGCACGGGTGGAATTGGTGCTTGTTTAATGTGATAATTGGTGCATTCGGTCTTTATCTGGTGGCATAAATTTTTGTATCGGTTTTTGAAATTGGCAACAGATTTGTTTTTCCGCCAGAGTGATCTCTTTTTGGATTGAAGTTTCCTTATTGATATGGGTAATCTGCTTTTTGTTTTGTTTTGGGAGTTGTTGTTGGAACATATAGTTTGATGACTCTTTTGACTTCAAGTAAAAATATGTTGTAATGGTCTTCAACGGTATTGCATCCAGTGAATAGAGATTGCCAATCAAGGGATGAGAGATCGTTGTCTATAAGATCATAGTTGCCTTTTTGAAGTTACAATAGGGGATTGCATCATTGTGGTGATTTTTGTGTGGACGTATGTTGAGACAAAAGTCAATCATATTGTGGTCACTACTGGAAAAGGGTTCTTTAGTTTGTATTCCGTAAATTAAATTCAAACTGTTGCAGAAGATGATATCGAGGCAGTTGTTTAGTCTAGTGTTGTTGATTACTAGTTGTTCCAGTCCCAGATTTGTAATAGCATTGTAGAAGGTTGTGTGTATGATTTCAGTTGTACAATCATTTAGGGTCCAGTCAATATGAGGTAGATTGAAATCACCAAGAAGGATAAAAGGGTATGGGCAGGATGCAGCCCATGTTAGTAATGTATTTAGCTTGTTTACATGTTCGATGTCATAATCAGGTGCTCTGTAACATAGTAAGAATCGAATTGTGATATTTAAGGATAGTTCACAGATGATGGTTTCAGGAAGGGCAAGCTCCTGGGTAACTTGGATATTTTTAGATGTAAGGATGTTTTATAATTTTTTGTTTCTGAATTAGAAAATTAAAATATAGCTTGCTCTTTTAATCATAGTATTAATCTTCATTGATCTTTGGCAAAAGGATGTTAAAATTAAAAATGTTTCATCAGCAAGCTAACATTGATTGTATTTTCTATCTAATCATAATTCTTGTGTGAGAATCAGTACTTAATTCTTTCTCTTCTTCATTTGAAGGGTCCTTTGGATAGCAAACTATTAATATTGCATTGGTAATTATTGCAGTAACATCACATTGTTAATTTAGTTTCTAATCAACTCTTATTGCCATTTCATATTTGTATCATTACAACTCAGAAGCCCTACATCCCATACCTGTGCATTTAACTTTTGTTTCCTAACTGAAAAACTGCACTTGTTTCTGTTAAATTATGAAATAATGCATTCATCAAAATATAAATAGAGTATTCCTTTATAAATTTTACTTTTACAAAAATAAATTTGTAAATTTTAAAGCAGATTTTAAAATAAACATTTTTTTTTACTTTTTGGGTGTTTCACATTAAATGTAACTTTCTGTGGAAATACATTTACAGTAAATTGCAATTAGATTTTCCCGTAATGGGATTTTGTATTAGAGACCAGAATAGTATTATTATTAATATAATATTGTTTGGTAGAGGCTCAGTCCAATTAGGAAATTTTAAACTGTATCTTTATTTAATGGTACAACCTTTATCAGTGCATATGAGGAATAATGAAAAAACATGATACTAAGAATACTTATTCCTACATATAAGGAATAATGAAAAAACATGATGCTAAGAATACTTACATGTATTCTTAGAAAAGATAATGTAGGATTATACAATTGTAAAATATATTTATTCAACCTAATTTTACCTAGTTTGCCTAAGTTGGGCAATAATGTAATTTTTAAAACTATCTTGTGATTAAGCATTAACATGAAGTTTACTTTCATTTGTATTTATAATGGGTATTGTGTAACATTTGTGATAGTGAGTTGCCTTGGATAAGTTATGACATATTTTTAATAAGTTTATTATCACAATTTTATGAAATACGAAGACAAACACACACATATATAAGCAGTGATTGTGTATAGTAATATTAGCTAAATGCTTAGAAGCTGTCTTACAATCATGAGACTAAGAGAAGCAACCAAGCTTTAAATCTGTTCAAATTGCACGAAAGGTCATATAATGCAAACTGATTATTTCTGGACTTGAATTAATGTGCTTGAGAATAGAAATAATGCAATAGCAAGTCTAATTTCAACAACCACTGATGGGAAAAATCTTAACAGGTGTATCATTATGAAATGTGAGTTATGAATGATACCATGATCATAAGGGGAAAAGTCCACAGTAGCAATACCCATGAATTAAGATTTTTAAACTCAATGTCAAAAGCCAAACAGTTAAGAAGTTAACATTAAATTAATAGAGAAACTATATAATAGAGAGATCCTCTTTTGTGTGCATGCATATTTAATTGTATTAGAAGAATTTGTTAATTTTATACTGAAGACTGACATCTTTAAAAGGAAAATAGCAATGTCTTCAATACATTGAACCCCAAATGCTTTATTTTCAATTTAAGTATTCAATGTTAAACATTATTGTTCACAAATAGATTTTTTTCAGGTTTGTTTCATTGATATTTCACATTAATTCTTAATGTCTTAATTCTGCCAGGTGAGTGGATGATCACATAATTTGAACAAATAAATTCAGATACATATTTTCTTAGAACCACACAGCTACTATGATTAGTTACTGTGCTTCTTTAAGGAGCCACTGACAGATAAAATTATTTTCCCTATGAGGGTCCCCACAGGTTAAAATGATCCTCTCAGAATGGTTTCCCTTAACATCTTAATAGTTGCACATTCCTTATTACTCCAGCATGTACTTAAACTATATATAATCTGTTCCAATTTATAAAAGCATTGAGCATAAAGTTAAATCAAAACAATAAGCCTGACATTGGGGAAAATCAATGCAAATGCCAGCATAAACCATACTCTCTCTGATAGCAATAAATAATCAGCTAGAATGAAGGGCTCAATGGAAGAGTTTCCTACACACAAGCAAGATAGGAGCTATTTAGGGAATATTGGGATCAATTTCCTACTCCTTGCACATGATTTTCTCAAAAAGCAGGAATTCTCAACAGACCCTCTCTGCATTCTCCAAGTGGATAGTAGATTCCATTCTGCAAAGTATTGCTTGATATATACCAATGCATAGGGTTTAGGGATGATAACCAGTCCAGAATCCTACTGCTAACAAGTGCAGTGATTTTTAATATTAGTATTGTTATAATTTGACAGTTTTTGAGTTGAGCTCTCAATTCTGGCAGATTCAGATCCTAGAAGTCTTCAAGCCCGAGAAGACACACAAATCACAAGCATCTTCCCTTAGGGAAAATGAATCCCTGTCTAAAGTCATTAGCAGAGGTGAAAATATTATTGTGCTCAGGCATTTATGGATAAGTAGCAATTCTTTCTTGGTTATATTATAATCTTATTTTGCCTTGCCTCATAATCTCCAGGCAACAAATTAATACTTCCTATGGCACCTCTACTTTGACCCAGTTATAGCGCACTGTATAACTGGCATATTATTGACAATTCACCCAAACTTTTCAGCAGTTTGATATAAGTATTACGGTATAAAGAATGAAAAAGAATAGTGAACTAAGAAGAACTATATTCTGCAGTATACATGGGTTTGAGCACTTTATATATGATCCCTGACTGTGACCACCCACTCAAACAGGATCTGAACCATCATAACATGGCATTCAGCTCCCAATTCTTGTATAAAAGCTATAAATATACAATGGTTAATGGTATCAAATATTTATCAGAGGTCCAATATGACTGACAAGGATGCATTTCTCAAGATTCTGACAAGATCATACAAAAAAAATGACAATTTTCTGTTTTATGAACAAACTTGACAATGTTATTAAAAATGCTTTAGTTTTTCTACGATTATCTAAATGATTTGCTACTGTCTCCTCAACAAGTTTCCCAAGAAAGAGAAGGTTAGGGACCAGAAAAATTAGCACAGATGTCTCAATTACTTCTTCAGGAAATGTTACATTACTGAATCAAATTTAGGCAAATGACGTTCCATGCTCTCCCAGTTAAGTGTTAAGTATCTTCAATATCTTACTGCTCATGTCCCTTCTGATTGCCAAGAAGAATCCGGGGTATTCAAGAATAAGAGGAGGATTTGGTTTGCCTAATTGGGAGTTGTATTACCAAGCTACAAATTTGATGTGGGTTAAGGAATGGATAACATCTAGAAATACTAGATTGTTGACATTAGAAGGACATGACCTGTTGTTGGGGTGGCATGCTTTTTTATGGTGTAAAGGAACTAAAACACAGGGGTACTTTAGAAGACATTATATATGGGAGTCTCTGTGGTTAAATTGGGAGAAGATTAAAAGACAATGTTATTTGAAAATTCCAGTCTGGTTATCGACTATTGAAGCATTTTCTTATCCTATAATATACAAAAAGGAACAAACAGTTAGATATGGTGAAATATTGAATGAAAAGGGTGAACTTAAATCTATACAAAAACTAGAGGAACAAGGTATAAAGATGAATTGGTTTTCATATGCGCAAATACATTCAAGGTATGATGAAGATCTCAAAACAGAAGGATTTTATAATAAATTGACTGACTTAGATAAGATTTTGACAGGTACTGATGAAAAGGTGATTAAAAAATTGTATGGTTATTTATTGGAAATTAAACTAGGGGAAGAACAAGTTAAAGAAATTATGATTGCTTGGGGGAAGAATTTTGGATATGGGATTGATTTAGAGAAATGGCAAAAATTGTGGTCTCAAAATTATAAAATGACAATGTCAACAGCATATAAAGGAAATTTATATAAGATGTTTTACAGGTGGCACTTTCCCCCGACAAGAATAGTAAGAATGTTCAAGAATAAATCCAAAAAATGCTGGAAATGTCATCAGATACCCGGCTCATATTACCATATGTGGTGGACTTGTGCGGATGCTAAAAAATACTGGACTAAAATCCACACGTGGTTGGAAAAAATGACAAAAAAGCATATAGATTTGAAACCAGAGATATTTTTATTGGGAATTTTACCTGAAATATATAGTAAAGACTTGAAATACCTGATTGTAAATGTATTGACTGCGGCTAGGATTGTATTTGCCAAAAACTGGAAAAATGAGAAAATACAAGAGGAAATCATTAAGAAAATACAGGAGGAAATCATTAAGAAAATATTGGAATGTGCTGAAATGAGTACATTGACATTTGAAATTAGAGAACAAGAGGATAAACAATTTTACAAAATTTGGGATCTATTCTATCAATGGTTAGACAATAAAATACAGTAATGAATTATGTAGACTTTTAGAAAATAATAAATATATAAAGATGTATTCTTTTCTAATTATATCTACAAAATGATTCTAGGATAGATCAGGGATGATGATACGAATTGTTATAAAACAAATTAAGTAAAATATGATCATTTTGGAAAACATGAATGAATAAAAGTATAGTCAAATGATTGATTAATAATGATATTAATGTATTTAATATATTGATTGAAAATAGAAGATTATATACAACGTAATTATAATTGAAGACTATGAAATGGAAGCACAAAACAATTTGTAAACCAACCGGCACACTGTATGTACATATATGGAAGATGATTTGATGTTTTTATGTTTTGTTTGTTTATGTTTGTTTTAAAAACCAATAAAAAAAATTTTTTTTAAAGAGCAACTGCGTTCTCTTCACTGATGATGTAAAGCTGTTCAATACCCCAGACAATACTGCTACCCTTCAAAAAGATCTTGACTATGTATCAGAATGGTCAAACAAATGGCAACTTCAAATCTCAACAAATAATTGCTCTGTCTTACATATTGGCAAAAAAAATCAGAAAATAAAATACAAGCTGAATAGTCAAGACCTTGTTGATGATCCAAGCTCTGTAAAGGACCTTGGAATACTCATCTCTAATGATCTAAATGCTAGAGCCCACTGTAACTACATAGCCAAAAAGGCGTTAAGAGTTGTTAACCTAATCTTATGTAGCTTTTTCTCTGGTAATATTACACTACTAACTAGAGCAAAACATTTGCTAGACCAATACTCGAATACAAGTCTGGAACCCATATTACGTATCTGATATTAGCACAGTTGAGAAAGTCCAGAAATATTTCACAAGAAGAGTTCTCCACTCCTCTACTCATTGTAGAATACCTTATGCCACCAGACTTGAAATTCTAGACCTAGAAAACCTTGAATTATACTGTCTTCAGTCCGATCTAAGTATGGTATATAAAATCATACATTGCAATGACTTACCTGTCAATGAATACTTCAGCTTCAACCATAACAACACAAGAGCACACAATAGATACAAACTCAAGCACCAAACTTGATTGCAGGAAATACAACTTCAGCAACAGAGTGGTCAATGTCTGGAATACTCTACCTGACTCTGTGGTTTCTTCCCCAAACCCCCAAAACTTTAAACTTAGACTGTCTACTATTGACCTCACCCCTTTCCTAAGAGGTCTGTAGGGGGAGTGCCTAAGCACACCAATGTGCCTACCATCCCTGTCCTATTGTTTCTTTTATTTTTCTTATATATACCCATTTCATGTATCCATAACTATGTATATACTTATACCTATTATCTTGTAAGTGATTGACAAATCAAAATAAATAAAAAATAAAATAAAAAAGATTCCACAACATTTGGCATGCGCATTTGCATTTGGTTAAGTATTTATAGGATTTAATAGGTTTGATTCTTTTGTCCAGCTTTAGCTTCCTTGATTACCTTAATAGCAGGTAATTTTAACATCTCCTATGGCAGTGTTCCTTAGCAACAGAAGAATTAGAAAGACATTAATGCTAATTGGGGCAATTTAAATTTTAAATCTAAAGGAAAAGTTAGGTGCTTTCTAAACAGAATTAATTTTAACTTTTCTCCTAAAATATGCAGCTGGATCCGATGTCACCACTCTAAACAAATAAAATGTACATCTTTTAATTCCCCAGAAAACAAACAAGAGAGCAACTGAGCCAATGCATGTTAAAATGATAGAAACAGAAAAAGTTATTCATGTTTCCTCTCACCAGTTTCTTATATCAATAAGCACTGCCTTTTCTTTCTTTTCTATTTCATACCATATTGTTTACCAGCTTTCTCTCTACTTATTTGATTAGCAATCTCTCTTATTCCTACCCCTCCTTCTGCCTATTCTAATTGTATTTCTGCTCTGATGCTGCCTTTAGATTGCCAACTTAGATATTTCTTTCACACTCTCAAGAGAACATAAAAGAATACAGCATGATGCAGAGCATAACATCATTCTGTTCTGAAGTTTATTGAACTTCCAAGGCATTTAAGAACATAAAAGAATTTCTTAACACACAGTTTCTTTTCCAGTATAAAAGGACGCTGGGAATTATAGTTATATTTGCAGGTTGTCTAGGTCTGAGTAAGTGAAGTCTTTGAATTTGTTTGAAGAACTGACGACTTGAGGACAGTTTAATTTGGAATGGGATATAAGAAGCCCCAGGGCAAAGAAAAGTAAAACACAGAAAATATCATACTGAAGCTTATCCACAAACTTGTATGAATATGAAACAACTGTGGAATTATATGAGCAAGAGAATATTCTGTCACATCTATTTATAGATCTGCTGATTT
This sequence comes from Notechis scutatus, assembly GCF_049901735.1. Lineage (NCBI taxonomy): Eukaryota > Metazoa > Chordata > Lepidosauria > Squamata > Elapidae > Notechis > Notechis scutatus. The sequence continues at coordinate 27,107,349 of NC_142025.1, forward strand.
AGGTGAAGTTTAACATTATACAGTTCATAGGTATGTACCTGTCACTTCTTATCTAGTCAGATACCTCTGTACTTGAAACAAATGTTATTTCCTTAGAACTTGTGTGTTCCTCCTGTTTGTCAAAGACCAGGTCTAATTAATGAGAATATTAAATTGACATAGTTTCTAGAAAAAGAGACATGTTTCTTGATCTAAATCTTCAGTGAAGATAGCGGTATAAGGGTATTTCATGTTCATAAATATGTATTGTGTGCAGAGAAAGATGTTAGAACTAATCAGGATTCCTATAAAGCTGATACTAATCATCTAATTGACTTCCCTCCTTTTATAGCCTGAGGAGGGTGAGAACCGAGGAGGTTTTCTTGAATTAGGGAAAATTGCAGAATTGATATCATTTTCATCTGATTATTATTATTATTATTTTTAAAAAAAATCTATAGTGGCATTGTCCAATCCATGAAGATTTATCCTTCTTTTCTTTCTGCTGGTGAACTTGGACAAAAAGGAAAAAGAGGATAGTTAAAAATGACAAGAGAAGAGGAGGCATTTCTATTACAGTTGTCAATTGGACTGGAGGAGTTTTCTTGCAAGAAATTGAAGAGGGACAAAGTAGACAGCACTGCTAAGATAGCACAAGATTTTAAAAATCACAGATTTTCAGATAAAAATTAACGATATAGGTAGAGCTGTAGTTTGTTATTGGGGTAAGAGTCATGCATTACTGCCCTTCAGAAAGTATAGATGGTTGTAATTATGCTGGAATAACCTAGAAATGGGGATGTGTCCCATGTTCTTAATTAAATATTAGTTGCTAGAAAATTGATGACTAAATTCCAGCATTAGCAAAGAGCTTTTAGAAAATACAGTGGCCTAAAATGGAGCCATTGCTAACAAAAATTTATGCTTTGTTCACACATTGTACTCTGCATTGATTACATATACAGAATAACAACAGTTCTTATGATTGTTTAAAAACAAGGTGTAATTTAAAGGAAGGAATTAAATGGCATCAATTACGTAATTCTATAAACATAATACAGGTAGTCCTAGACTTTCATCAGTTCATTCAATTCAAAGTTACAACAGCACTAAAAAATGACATGACATTTTTTTTATATTTATGACTGTTGCAGATCCCCATGGTCACATGATCAAAATTCAGATGCTTGGCAATTGGTCCATATTTATGATGGTTGTGTTGTCCCAGGGTCATATGATCACCTTTTGTGACCTTCTACCAAGCAACATCCATGAGGAAACAAGATTCACTTAACAACTTTGTTAATAACTTAACAACTGCAATGATTCATTTAATAATCTATGGCAAGAAAGGTCATAAAGTGGTGCAAAATTCACTTAACAAATATCTCATTTAACAACAGAAATTGTAATCAAAAGACATGTTACCTACATGTGTACTGTTCAATTACCAGGAAATATTTAGGAATCTCAGATATATTATGTATATTCTGATATTTCAGTCCAAATTAGATATTTTTCTGAAAATGCTACTTTATAAATACAGCACAATGTGTAGAACTGAGCTCTTGAATTCAAATCATAATGCACATCACATTTAAAAAACTTAATTAGCCTGAAAATGTAACACTGAAGCCTTTTCATACATTTATACAAAGTGAGTTATTAACAAAGAACATTGTAATAAACATATCCTATTAAATTAAAATTATGCCAAGGTTTCATTACTCGACTAGGTAATACTATCAGTGTGACTGAGTGTGAAATTTGTTACTTGTTTTTATATAGCAGCTTTATCTGCCAAGGTTGGTGGTGGAAAAACTTTATCTGGTTTTCTCCTTAGTACTTCATTGTTACCTAGTGTTACCTGGTGTTTATCCCTGCTTATCTGAATTTTGGTTTCTGGAAGGCATGTGATCTGGCCTTTTTTTTTTTTTCCTTTTTAGCCTTTTCATTGTTCTTTTGAATGGTGTATACATGTGATATATCCCTATATGTCTATTAATGGCAAATTGTCTGAATGCCAAGCTTCCAGAACTCCCAAGCGTTTTTTGATTTAGCTTGGTTTGGGATGCTTACAGTTTCTTAGTTGAAACTCTGGTCAATTCTAGATTGAGAGATTTTGAGATTAAGTAGTTTTCTTTGGGTCTGCTGATTACTGGTTGGTGTTCATGGACCACCAATAAGTTAGTCTTCTGCCATCTATCTTAAATAATAGCTGTTGCAGTCCTTACATTGTATATTGTAGATGACTATTTTTCTTCTTCTTGGGCTACTAGGATGTATTAAATGGCTTTAATTGGTTTGTGTGCTACTATGATACAGTGATACTATGAAATCGTAATAGTTTTTTGTTGTTTCTGAGATGTTTTTGATGTATGGCAGTGTTGTCCTTTTCATAGCTTGGATTGGTTGTGCTGTAGTATGTTGATTAGTCAGAAATGTTTTAATGCAGAGAGCATCAGGGGCAAATCCCGCATTCATTAGCACTGATAATGTTACCTAGTCAAGTAACGAAATGTCTGCAAGCAAACCACTAAGCTAGGGAGAGTTCCACAGTACATCCCTGAGCTACCTAAATTCTCTTCAATTGGACATATGGGTAGCAAACATTTCAGAAACCATTCAAATTAAAAAAAGAAAGCATGTAGGCAAATCTCCTGAAAGGAACACACAGTCTTTCCACACAAACAACCTACAAAAGCATGCTCTGCCTACTAGTATCAGGTTCCATAAACTGCTGGATGTAAATAGCTCTTGAGCGAAATATATTCTTTTATTGAATTAAAATAACCAATGCAGTATTATTCTTTGAATTCAGAGCATTTCAGAAAAGATGTCTTACAATGTCTTCATTACATTACGCAGTTTTAAAGTGAACTGCTGTGCAATTCTGTGGGTGTTAACTTCTCCACCGGAGGGAGCCCATATTCCATGAAAATATGTTGAGAAGTCCATGGTAAACATCTATTTAAAATATGTCTTTACGTTACATTAAAAAATAGATCTTAATTTTACTCTTTTCATTCTTGCAGTTAAAAAAACATACTGATATTCCATCCAAATTTTAATAAAGGAAAAGCATGCCATTTAATGTTACATTTTATTAAAAAAAAATAGCTATCTGCAAAGTATGATCTCTCTCTCCCTCCTATCTGTATGAGTTTGTATGTATACCTCTATTAGTGGAAAATTGGAAATTACTTTGCAGATTAGTGCTGCCTGACTCCAAAGCAAAGCATACTTTTTTCAATTATTTACAAAGTTATTTGACTTTATAGACTTGATATAAATTAACCATAAAGAGATATTCAGATAGCATCAGTCCAACTTGTAGAGTAGGCCATATAGGTCAAGACTGTTTAGTTGTAACCACTAAAGTAAGAAAATATTGCAAGTCTGAATGTACTTTGCCTCTCACTCTCTTTATTTTCATATGAAATAGGGAAGGATTTGTCTGATGTGTTTCTCATTTTCTGGGCCCAGGCTCAGATCCCCTCTTATCTGAGTACCTTGATATTTGTTCTTCTTCCTGCCTTTCTAGCCATTTTCTATGCCTTCTACAGATATATAATTTCTGATTTAATTTCATTTGGAATCATTTTACAATAATTTGAGATACAAAAATTATCACATGGTGGCATTTCCCATTCTTTTTAAAAATTACTTCTCATTTTATGGGTTACTTGGTATATTATTGGTCTTTTTTCCCTTTTATGTTGTATATTTGAATCAATTTTTAATAATATGACCTAAAGTTAAATTCAGCAATTGTTCATACTGACATTATTTTGGTTATTGAGGACAGATAATGCAATGTAATGAAATAGGACACAATATCATGAAGCTTTTAATGAATAAAAATATCTAAACATCTTGTTCAATGTAAATTAGAAGATGTGGGGTTATTGAGAATACAATTTTGTTTGAACAGAAATTTGAGAATTGGATGTATCACATTATTTTGTTATAATTCTGTGATCATTCTTTAGACTGACATAGTAGTACAGTAGTTTGGATTTTAAACATTTGAAACAGATTAGAAGTAAAACACATAGGTAATATATTTAACCTATATTTAACTATTAAATTACATAAGCATCAAATCATCCTCAATTCCACTTCCAATTCAGCTTCTTCGGTGATGGACCGAAATCCGTGATCGTGCGCGATTTTGATCCCTGCTCACTGCTGGAGTACCCCGAGCCGCCCGGATTCGGGCTGAAGCCACCCCATAGAGGTGGTGAAGAAAGGGGAGCCATCAGCGGGGTTGAGGAGAGCCACATCTCCCCTCCTTGGCTGGCCATTACTCCTTTTCCCAAAGGCAGTTGCAGCGGTGGTCAGAAATGGCCACCTCAAAGAAGAACCTGACTGGACAAGATTGTGCAGGAGGAAGTTTAAAGGAGAAAGTTTGACTGACCGGGTTGAATGGAGAACATCTATTTAAGGTACCTGGAACCTGAATTTTAAAGACTAATAGTATTCCTAAAAATGACCTTAAGCAGCGAAAGAGAAAGGGAAAGGAAACAGAATTGGCTTTTTTTCCTCTCACATTGACAGTTTTAATTGACTTGGAATGTTAAGAAGAAGAGATTCGAATAAGAAATTGATACTAATCCACTTTGACATTAATAGGCTATTTCTAGCTGAAAATAAAGTGTCAAAGGGATAAAGATTCTTGGATAATTTAAAATTTTTCTTAAAAAAAGAAAGAAAGCAGAGGAGGGAAAAAGGAAACAAGAGAAGGAATCTGGAAAATGGAGGAGACCACCTGGAACTTAAAAAAATCTATAGTGGAATTTTAACAAGGTTTGCAAAAGATACATTGTAGCTGAAACTTTGTAACAAGATAACAAAGCCCTTGGAAAGAGAAAGTGAGAAAAGAATCAAGAAACAGTTTTGGATTATTGGATGATTCCTGGAACTTTGTATGGAGGACCCTAATGAAACAAAATAAAATCAATTGGGGGTTGTTTAATTTTTTTTTAATGGCATCACTCCTTGAAGAGTTAAAAATGAGACTTAAAGAACAAAAAGAAGAAGCACAAGAGGGAAGAGGATTTTTTGGCTTCGTATTTCAATCTTTAGAAATGGAGATTTTAAACTATGAAAAACAACAAGAAACGCTGGCAGAACAAGAAGGGCGGGATAAAGAAGAAGCCATCTTTAATGACCAAGCAACTTTAAGCGGGGTAAAAAAGGGAAAGGGGAGAAAGGTTAAAAACTGAAGCATTTGAAGTAACAACCAAAAAAAAGAGTAATTTGAAAAGCAATCTTAACATCAGGAAGAAGCAGAAGGGAGGATCACAGAAGGGAGAATCAGATAGAAAAAGGAATAAAAAGGGGAGGGAGAAGAAGAGAGGGAAGAGGGAAAGGAAAAGAAGCTACAAAGGACAGAAACAAGATATAAAGGTGCAGGAAAAGCGTACAAGAATTAAAGGTATAAACCTATTTAAAAGACACAGAGACAATGGTTAAGATTTAACTTAAGGAGAGGATTCTGCAAGGGTGCATGGGATAGCATTGTTATATTAGAAAAAGAAAAGGGTTATAAAATATGTTTAGATTATTATTATTATTTTTAAAAACAAATTTTATTAATTTTTTACAAAGACAATACATAAACAAACTAAACGTAGAATGTAATAACATAAGGCATCTTTTCTGAAAAACCAATAAGACATCTTATTTAAAGACAGAATAATTCCAAATTATCACATTTCCATACAAACAGAATTTAATATATATATTTATCTTATCTATTCAACTTCATATCTTATCCCAACTTCTCTTTATCCCTTTCCTTCTACTATTCAATTATATTTCTTTTGCCTTGGATTATATATATTCTTTATGTCCATCTGTCTTATTTACAATTTCATTATTCTCTTCCAATGTTCTTCTTACATTCTTCTAAAATTTGATTAATTCCGACATAGACAAACAAAACACAAAACATAAATACATAAAACTCCTTTTTGGAAAGCGGCTTACTCTGGTTACCTCTTTTTGTACAGACACAAATCAAATTCATGCTCGCTTAGTGTACTATTTCATATCTTATTTAGCATTCTGTATTTTCTATATATTTTCTCTCCTCTATTAACTCTCTTAATTCTATCATGTTTATTTCGTCTCAATTTAAATAATAATTATACTTGTATCCTTTGTCCATTCTCTTTCAATCATCTATTTATCTTTTCTTTCTAATACAATATTTCTCCTGTAATCACTGGTTGAACCGTGACAACTTTCTATCTTTCCCCTAAATTTAACACTTGAAATAGTACATACTTTCCACACTGATTTTGCTTGGTACATTCTAAGTAATACATTTTAGAATAATAAAACAAAAATAGAAAAGAAATTGAGTTTATAATATAATAAAAACAATATTTGATAAAATATTAAACTCTATCGTTAACTCTTAAACATTTTATACATTCCCTTTAGTGCATTATTAGCTCATATAATAATTCAATTTTCTAACTCAATTTCAAATGCTAATATCTACAATACAATCTTATGTACTTTTGCAAAATCATATATTTTTTTAATAACTCTTACCCTTTATCTCTGAAAAAAATCTGTTTTTTAGCATCTTGTTTTAAACCTTTATGACTTCTCTTTCCTTTTCCTCTTCCTTTCTTATCAGTTCTAATCTTTTTACCCCCCCCCACCTCTCAAATCCCACTCTCTTAATCTTCTCTCTCTGTTGTGTTTCTCTTTTCTGTTGCTTTCTGACAATGTATCGATTTTTCATCGGGTTAGAAAGGGTTAGAAAATATGTTTAGATTATTAAAGTGATAGAAAACATTTGTATTGATGTGTAATGGAATATTTGTTTGTAAAGAGAATAAGGCTCTCAATGATTTAAAAAGAAAGTTTAAAAAAATGAAAAGAAACATGGAAGATTTTTATCAGTTGACAAGATGAATTTGAATAAGAATAATAATTTCATTGATTACTATTAATACCTATTGTTTTGTTTTTTATTTAAAGAAAGTAATAAGTAAAATATGAAATATAGATGATTAAAGTGAAAGACAACTGATGTTACTAGGTAATGTTTGTTAAAAGAAATAGAAATGTAAAAGATTGTTATTAATATTAATGGCAGAGCTGTACTAGAATAATTATTCCATTTACTATTGTTATACATATATACACAGATATATATGTTTTCTTAAGCTTTCGCAGGTACTTACATGTATGGTATTCAGCTTTGTTCGGGTATTTTCCCATGTCATTATAGTTGTCCTTTTAAAGTTGTAGCAACGTTTCGGCAGAATCTCATCTGCCATCATCAGGCTTCTGTATTATGTTCGTCGAACAATTCCTGCATCTCAGGAACCGGGGAATCTAAGAGCATCAATGGAAAAAGCCGTGGATGGAAGCCCATATTCACATAAAAAGGTGTCATTTGGGTGGAGGTGTGCTGGGAGTTGTTGAAGGCAAACTCCTCCAGAGGGAGATAAGCAACCCAATTGTTCTGTCATTGGTTGACAAAACACCGTAAATATTGTTCGAGAATGCAAATCACCTTCTCCATCCCATCATCAGTCTCTGGATGGTGCGCCGACGATAAGCACACCTGCGCCTGCAATGCGGTCATCAGGCTCTTCCAAAATTGAGCAGTAAATTGGACACCGCGATCCGAAACTACCTTGTCCGGCAGACCATGGAGACGAAACACATACTGCAAGAACAACCAGGCAGTAGTACAGGCCGAAGGCAATTTACGACATGGAATAAAGTGGGCCATTTTGGTTAACATGTCGACCACCACAAGTACAGTCATAAATCCTGATGAAGATGGCAAATGAGTCAAGAAGTCCATGGAAATCACTCCCCATGGTCTTTCTGGAGTCGGCAGAGATTGAAGAAGACCAGGAGGCACACCCGTCGTGACTTTCACTTGCCTGCATGGTACACAGGATGTGACATAAGCGTGGACATCATGCCAGACTCGAGGCCACCAAAAAGTCAGCGTGACAAGATGAAGGGTCTTAAAACCCCCAAAATGACCGGCTGCAGGGTTGTTGTGACACTGAGTCATAATAAGGGCTCGAAGCAGCCCCGTGGGCACATACAACCAGCCCCGATACTTGAGTAAACCCTCCTCCGAAGTCCATGGGGAGTCGGGTCCAACCTCCCCCATCCTCTGCTGTGACCAAGCGTCTAGGCGCTGCACCTCTTGTACCTGAGTCCGCAAATCCACCAGTTCCTGGAATTACGGCCAAAGATTCTGCTGGCAGCACCGTACATGGAGGAAGGGGGTCCTTGGGGCAAAGGTACTCAGGTTTGCAAGACAGGGCATCCGCCCTCCCATTGTGACCACTGGGAATATAGGTCACAGAAAAGTTGAACTGGGCAAAAAACAACGACCACCGGATCTGCCGCTGATTCAACTTTCTCGCCGTGGATAAATGTTCCAAATTCCGATGGTCCATCCAGACCTCCACCTTGTGTTGGGCCCCCTCAAGATGATGTCGCCAAGTCTCAAACGCAGCCTTGATAGCCAGCAACTCGTTTTCCCAGATGGTGTAATTGCGTTCGGAAGGGAGTGAGTTTCCGGGAATAGTAAGCGCAGGGAAAAAGAGTTGCGCTATCCGCCAGGGCTTGCAACAACACAGCCCCAATAGCCATGTTGGATGCATCCGTCTCCACCACAAAAGGACGATGCGGATCAGGATGCCTCAGGACAGGTTCTGCAATGAAGGCCTTCTGGAGGGCCTCAAAAGCCTGTTGCTGCGGGGGCCTCCACTGGAACGGGACCTTCTTTCGAAGGAGCTGGGTTATTGGACCCGTCAGCTTGGCAAAACCTGGGATGAAGGTCCAGTAATAGTTAGCGAACCCCAAGAGATGTTGAACATCCTTCACGCGACAAGGGGGTTCCCAACTACACAAGGCCTCCACTTTATGCGGGTCCATGGCGATGCCTTCGGGAGAGATGATATGTCCCAGGAACTCTATGGAAGTCTGGAAGAAGAGGCATTTCTCCAGCTTCGCATAGAGTTGATGCTCCCGAAGATGTTGCAAGACCAGACGAACGTGTTGAAGGTGGCTGTCCCTGAACCTGGAATAAATCATAATATCGCCCAGATACACCACCACGAACCAATCTAACATGTCCCGAAACACGTCGTTCATCAGGTGCTGGAAGACCGCGGGGGCGTTGGTCAACCCAAACGGCATCACGGTGTACTCAAAATGGCCGTACCGGGTGCAAATGCCATCTTCCATTCGTCCCCCTCTCGCATCCACTCCAGGTTGTAGGCCCCTCAAAGATCGAGCTTGGTGAAAACAGTGGCCTCCCGCAACCTCTCCAACAACTCCGGAATGAGCGGCAAGGGGTAGCTATTCCGCACTGTAATGGCATTCAACCAGCGGTAATCGCAGCACAAGCATAAGTCTCCCATCTTCTTGATGAAAAGAACGGGAGCTGAGAGAGGGGACAACGATGGCCGGATGAACCCTTGGGCCAAGTTCTTGTCCAAAAAGTCATGTAGGGCAGCCAGCTCGGGCTCGGACATAGAATACAAACATCCCTTGGGCAGTGGTACATTGGGCAGAAAGTCCACCGGGCAATCATAGGACCAATGCGGGGGTAACCGGTCCGCCTCCATCTCACTAAACACATCTGAGAAGTCCGACAGTTCAGGAGGTATGGAGACGGCAGAGGTGGCGATGTCCTGGCCAGCACAGGTGTGGCATAAATGGTCTATGCACTGCAAACTCAGAAAAGAAATGGCGTTCCGCGACCATGCCACCTGAGGATAATGAATCCGAAGCCAGGCCATGCCGAGGACTAATGGGAAATGGAGGTCCGCAGTAACATAAAAACGGATTGCCTCCTCATGGTCTCCAATGACCAGGCGCAAAGGCTGGGAAGCGAATTGAATGGGTCCAGCAAGAAGTTCCCACCCATCAATAGTCTCGACCCTCATCGGAGGGTCTACCAGAACGAAGGGGACATCAAAATGGGCCGCGAAGGCCCAGTCCATAAAGTTAGTCGTGGCCCCCGAGTCCACCAGCGCAATCGCGGGAATCCCTTTCGACTGGGTTGCCAAGAAAACCCAAGTGTCAAGAAGCAGATGCCGAGGGGGCCCAGAGTCAACCTCCGCTACTTCAGGTGGGTGTTTGATACGTGCCCAGCCTAGGGTTTCCCTTAGGTCGGGCCTGCCTTGGTTCCCTGACTGGTCAGGCCAAGATTCCGGCACAGGCGTGCGAACCCCCCTGTGCTTTATAGGACAAGAAATAGTAAAATGTCCTGGCCCCCCACAATACAAACACAAACCTCCTTGGAATCTCCGTGTTCGCTCCTGGGCCGTCAGGCGAAGTCTGACCGCTCCCAACTCCATTGGCTCCTCATCCATTGCCACGACACATTGGGTTACCCGAGGCACTGGTTGCACACGGCACTGTGGCAGAGATGTGGATGGCTGCTCCTGGACGGTGCTTCAAGTCTTGTGCCGTTGAAGTCAGGCGTCGATGCACAAGCACTGCACCACCAGAGCGTCGAGGGTGGGGGCCGGTTCCACTCGAACCAACTCATCCTGCAGCTCATCCGACAGGCCATCCTGAAAAGCATCCATCAAGGCTGCATCGTTCCAATTGGAATCCAGACATATCAGTCGAAATTCCGAAATGAATTCCTGCAGGGGGCGATTCCCTTGGCGAAGTTCCTTCAGACATCTGGCTGCCGTCTGCACCCATATGGGGTCCTCATACATGTGGCGCATGTGTTCCCAAAACCCCTGATAATCCGTTAACAAAGGGCTGTTCTGGAGTAACAAAGGAGTGGCCCATCTGGCAGCCGAGCCCGAAAGGAGGCTTATTACAAAACCCACCCCAGCCCGGTCATCTGGGAAATCCTCCGGCCTCAGAGCCATAAACAATTGGCACTGTCCCATGAAAGCCGGGAACATCTCAGGGTGCCCAGAAAACTTATCCGGCACAGCCACCAGGCATTTCCGATGGGGAGGGGCAGGAGGAGCAGCATGAGCCTGCAGCAGAGCAAGTTGATTAGTCAGCTGGGCCACCTGTTGTTGCAAAGCTTGGTTTTCATTCTGCAGCTGTTGGTGAAATTGCTGCTGCTGCTGCTGATCCATCTTGGTCAAAAGATGGTTTACGTGTGGGGTACAGGACAAAAATGTTATGTCTCACTTTTACAAAGAAGATGACAAGTCCAAAACTCCAACCAAATACAAGCAGGCAAGAAGATTCAGTATTTACAGAGTTAATTCTTAGCAGCAGGCAATGTTCTTGGCAGTATCACACATGATGCCTGCCAAGTCTGACAAGATAACAGAAACATTAGTCACGAACGCTTTCAGGAAACAAGATACATCGAAGCTCCACAGTAAAATTCACACTTTGTCCCGTACAGAGTTCCTAGAGAAAACACACCCACTTTTATTCCCTGTGGGGTGTGTCACTAACTCAGCTCAGTCTCTGATTCGTCCACGTCTCCTGCGTTGCAGCTCACACTTTTTCCTGCGACGCTGCCTAGCATCGAGCCAGCATTCCTCTGCTTGATTCTCTGTCAAAGGCTGCTCCAATATGCCCTCCTCCTTCTGATTAGCCTCAGGCTGTCCCTCTCGGTTATCTGCCAAAACCTGAGGCATAATCAAGGAGGAAGGCATTGCCGAAGAGGAAGGTCCTGGGGAGGAAGGCATTGCCGAAGAGGAAGGTCCTGGGGAGGAAGGCATTGCCGAAGAGGAAGGTCCTGGGGAGGAAGGCATTCCCAATTCCACCTCCTCATCTTCTGAGTCCTCTTCCTCTAAGAATGCAGACTCAGGACTCGGAGCCACAACATATACCATATTTGCCAGCGTATAAGACGACTGGGCGTATAAGACGAGCCCCCAACATTTCCACTCAAAATATAGAGTTTGTTATATACACGCCATATAAGATGACCCCCCCCTACTTGGAGGCATGTTTTTCAGGGCAAAAAAGTCATCTCATACGCCGGCAAATACGGTAAATTGTAACACTTGGGGTATTCTGGATATAATTCTTGATTGACACCCCCGCCCCTTTCCCCCAAACTTACAAAGCCACCAAAATGCTTTAGACAGGCAGCTTCGCCTTTCTCAGGCTGGCACTCAATTCCTCTCCCTTTCTTTGTGACAGCCCCCGCGTGCATGCCATCGGGACTCCAAGGGTGGGGGATGGACAGCTGCCAACTCTCTCTGTGTGTGTGTGTGTGTGTGTGTGTGTGTGTGGTGTGGAGGGTAATTCCGGCTATCTCTGGCCTCCGCTCAGTTTTAAAGTCGCTTGGCCGGTTCCCAAGTTGCAAATGCGCGCTGGCCGGGAGACGCGGCGCTGGGTGGCAGCTCGGTGCCGGGGAGGCGGATCTTTCTCTCTTAAGCGGCAGCTCGGGACCCGGGTGGCCCTGCCCAGCGGGGTCCCATCAGGAACTTCCCGAGGACACCCCCGCCCCAAGCACAGCCCTCCCAGTCTTTCAAAGAGGGAGGGAGAAGCGGGAGGAGCAAATTGCCGCCCCCGCCCCACTGCCCAGAAGGAGGGGCGCCACAGTCCACCCCCACCACCTTCTCTCCCCACTCCCGGGCCATTACGCGGCTCGGGCTGGCTGGGCGAGAAGCGGCCCCGCCAGAGACCCTCCCGCTCCACCCCCCACCCCACCTCCAGATTGGCCTCCGCATAGCGCCCGAGCCGGGCGGAGGGTGGGTTGGGGGGAGGAGGAGGAAGAGACTCCGGCTGGGCTTGAAGGGGCTTCGCAAGTTGCGGAGCTCCACCCCGTCGCTCTTGCACCAAGTGACAACAACGTATTTACCGGCGTATAAGACGACCCCCACTTGGAGGCATGTTTTTCAGGGCAAAAAGTCATCTTATACGCCGGCAAATACAGTGTGTGTGTATGATGATGGGAAAATACCAACAAAGCTGAATGCCATATATATATATATATATGCCTTCGGCTTTGTTCGGGTATTTTCCCACGTCATTGTAGTTGTTCTTTTAAAGTTGTAGCAACGTTTCAGCAGAATCTCATCTGCCATCATCAGGATTCTGCATTGTGTCCGTCTGTGAGTCAGACTTTTACAGTGGTTTCAGATTTAAATTTGGGGCAGCCTATTGCTGTGCCAGAATGTTTTTTTCTTCATCCTGATTGGTTGGGAGTCTTGGTCTGTGTTTATTGGTCTCGGAGTTTGCTGTGTTCTGCTTGATTGGTGTCTCTAATATCTTCTGTTTGTTTTTTGGCTCTTTTTGTATCTTGATTGGCTGGCAGCATTGTGTTACTTTATTGGAGGCCTTTAGTGCAGCTTGGCTTCGGGTAAATGGATGGCTATCATTAGTTAGGAAGCTGGGTTTCATCTGGGTGCCTGGTGTTTGAGCTGGAGGTATCAGGGGGGATCTGTTTGTGCCCAGGTGTTTGCCTGGCTTGTGGTGTGGAGCAACGTTTCGGCAGAATCTCATCTGCCATCATCAGGCTTCTGAATTGTGTTCATCATTCTGCCGAAACGTTGCTACAACTTTAAAAGCACAACTATAATGACGTGGGAAAATACCCGAACAAAGCTGAATACCATACATGTAAGTACCCGTGAAAACTTAAGAAAATATATGGGGTTTTCTATAGTGACTAGGGTTTGGGTGCCATTGAAGTTGATGCTATGACCTGTTGCTTTCATGTGTTGGACTAGTGAGGAAGTGTGTTCCAGCATTTTTACGGCATTTTTGTGTTCATCTAGGTGGGTACTTATTCTTCTATTGGTCTGTCCAATGTATTGATCTGTCCAATGTATGTGGCAGGGCATGATGCACAGGGGACTTCATATATGCCTTAGTTTTCCAGGTCAATAGAGATTGAAAATAAGCCATAGAGATTTAAAAAAGACCTGAAAGCATGAATAGAAGAGATGATTCCACCAGACTGTCAATTATTTAGAAGCCTTCACTCACAAACAAAAAAAAATCTCCATACCACAAGCCAGGCAAACACCTGGGCACAAACAGATCTCCCCTGATACCTCCAGCTCAAACACACCCCAACCAGGCACCCAGATGAAACCTAGCTTCCTAATAAATGATAGCCGTCCATTTACTCGGAATCAAGCTGCACGAAAAGCCTCCAATACAGGAAACTCAATGTTGCCAGCCAATCAAGACAAAAAAAGCCACAAAACAGACAGAAGATATTAGAAACACCAATCAAGCAGAACACAGCAAACTCCAAGACCAATAAACACAGACCAAGACTCCCAACCAATCAGGATGAAGAAAAAAACATTCTGGCACAGCAGTAGGCTAGCCCCAAATTTAAAATAGAAACGGTTGTGAAAGTCTGACTTACAGATGAACACAATACAGAAGCCTGATGATGGCAGATGAGATTCTGCCGAAACGTTGCTACAACTTTAAAAGCACAACTATAATGACGTGGGAAAATACCCGAACAACGTTTCGACAGAATCTCATCTGCCATCATCAGGCTTCTATATTGTGTTCGTCTGTGAGTCCGACTTTCACAGCCGTTTCAGTTTTAATTTGGGGCAGCCTACTGCTGTGCCAGAATGGTTTTTTCTTCATCCTGATTGGTTGGGAGTCTTGGTCTGTGTTTATTGGTCTTGGAGTTTGCTGCAAAATCCAAGCCTGATGATGGCACCAAGCTCTAACTTGGTGTCTGAAGGCTGTGGGGTTTTAGTGAGAGTAAGCTCAGTTTCAACCTTAGCAAGAATGAATGTGATTTGGGATCAACCTAGAACCAGGGAATTTCCATCTTTGATTCTGGATCAGGTCACATTGCCCAGACAGACTCAGAGAGTCTGCTTGGACACATGACTCCTTTCAGAGAGCGGGTAGTCACTGCGACTTAGACGGTCTTTGTCAAATCCAACTTGCACCCCAATTTTAGCTTTACAACTTGATTTTCTCTCATTTGCATTTCACATTATGGTCTACAGGGGCTGTCCTTAAAGGCCACTTGGGAATTACAGTTGATCCAGAATGCAGTGGCATCAATAAATATGGGCATATGTTAATATATTGATATAACACTGCTGCTTATGAATTGGTAGTCCTGGTGAAATTCAAGGTTTGACCTATAAAGCCTATAAAGCCATTCATGGTGCAGGGCTTGGTTATTTGTACAACAACTGATTGCAAAAGGATCAGACAGAGTGAATCTGTTTTGCTTCACTTCATTTAAACAGTGGACTTAGGAGAATGTCTTTTCTCTCACTGTGCCTACCCTTTAGAAGAGAATTCCCTCCCCCCAATTCATGTTGCTGTGACCCTACATGCTTTTTGGATGGCCTTCAAGGCTCAGATATTCAATATTGTGTACATTCTTGAGAAGTGTGTGTTTACTTTCTTTTCTTAAAAAAATAATTCACAGTTTTATAACAGTTGGAATTGTAAAATAAACTCTCATGAAATGCCAAGAAAGCAATTCCAAATAGAAAAAAAAGAATTTATATGCTATTTCCTAATCTGCTGACTCATAATGTTCAGGGTGAGGAGTTCCAGCATCTGTGGCATTTTCTTCTCAATAAAAGTCTTTCACGTTGACACTAATGAGAGGGAAAGCAATTATGTGAACTTTCATTTGGCAATTGCTGAAGGCTTGATTAGTAGGTATGTGAATCAAATAAGTAATCTCTGGAACATTAGCCACAGTTATGTGCTGAGGTATCTGAACAGTAATGTCTCCAGCAAGGGATGGGGTGGGAAGTGACAATGCATTTTGACATTGTAATATGGATTTTACCTCTTCTGTTGTTACATAATATGTTATGATGCTAGCACAAAGGATGGAGTTTGTTTCATGTTGCATAGTTCCATCATTTTTGGATTAGGAATATTGGTGGATCTAATTCCACCTCTCCAGATAGAGGGTTGAGAAGAAGTTATTTTAGCCACTATATAGAATGAATGAAAAGACTTTTTTCAAGATATCTCATGACATAATTATTTGGGATGTTGTTTCATTGCACCTTTTTATCTTTGTTTGTAGGATTTTTGAAGTAGAAATACTTATTTTCTATTCTAGAATTGTTATAAAAGAAGAGTAAGATTAGCCAGTGCTGATAACACCATACATTATTTTGGTCTTGTGTAACAGATTTTAGTCTGACATCAGAGGGAAAGTAATATCTATAAAGTTTAATTGAGAGATGCATTGATTAAGTACTTGAAAATCAGATGGGACAAAGTTGACAAAGAAATCAAGTGCTTAATATTGAGCTACAGTAGAACAAATACTGGAATTCAGTCAATCAGAAAATGCAGAGAAAGTAGTGAAGAGGAAAATCTGGAAAATTGCCACACAGCAAAAAATGGTAATGTGAATAGGCAGCATGGAAGTGGTTCAAGTAGTGCATTTTTATATCTTTCTGGGGTGGTTATTACACACTAATGGAGAGAGATCATTGACAAGTACATAGCTATTCAGGACAGAAATACTATGCTAATGAGAAAGCATTAACTACTAGAATACATCCAGCATAAAGAGAACATCCCCATCACAGCAGTGGACAGATCAAATATTTAGCACCTGGTTCTTTCTGTTTTAAGTAAAAGAGATTGCTTAATGGGCCTTTCACCTATACGGATTTTATGTCTGCATTTATTCAGCTGTCTTTAGCTCAATTGCTCCAAGTTCAGATACAAAACGATGCAGTGTTTGCTTTTCACTGTGGTTCATTAGCATACAGGTGAAACTCGAAAAATTAGAATATCGTGCAAAAGTTCATTTCTTTCAGTAATGCAACTTAAAAGGTGAAACTAATATATGAGATAGACTCATTATATGCAAAGCAAGATAGTTCAAGCCGTGATGTGTCATAATTGAGATGATTATGGCTTACAGCTCATGAAAACCCCAAATCCACAATCTCAGAAAATTAGAATATTACATGCAATCAATAAAACAAGGATTGTACATAGAACAATATCGGACCTCTGAAAAGTAGAAGCATGCATATGTACTCAGTACTTGGTTTGGGCCCCTTTTGTAGCAATTACTGCCTCAATGCGGCGTGGCATGGAAACTATCAGCCTGTGGCACTGCTGAGGTGTTATGGAAGACCAGGATGCTTCAATAGCGGCCTTCAGCTCTTCTGCAATGTTCAGTCTCATGTCTCTCATCTTTCTCTTGGCAATGCCCCATAGATTCTCTATGGGATTCAGGTCAATCAAGCACGGTAATCCCATGGTCATTGAACCAGGTTTTTTTGTATTTTTGGCAGTGTGGGCAGGTGCCAAGTCCTGCTGGAAAATGAAGTCAGCATCCCCATAAAGCTTGTCTGCAGAAGGAAGCATGAAGTGCTCCAAAATCTCCTGGTAGATGGCTGCGTTGACCCTGGACTTAATGAAGCACAGTGGACCAACACCAGCAGATGACATGGCTACCCAAATGAACACAGACGGTGGAAACTTCACACTGGCCTTCAAGCATCTTGCAGTGTGTGCCACTCCATTCTTCCTCCAGACTCTGGGTCCTTGGTTTCCAAATGAGATGCAAAAGTTGCTCTCATCAAAAAAGAGGACTTTGGACCACTGAGTAACAGACCAGTTCTGTTTTTTCTTTAGCCCAGGTAAGACGCTTCTGACGTTGTATGTTGTTCAGGAGCCATAACAAGAGGAATACAACATTTGAAGCCCATGTCCAGGATCCATGTGTGTGGTGGCTCTTGATGCACTGACTCCAGCCTGAGTCCACTGCTTGCGAAAGTCCCCAACACTTTTGAATGGCCTTTTCCTGACAAACCTCTCCAGGCTGCGGTCATTCCTGCTGTTTGTGCACCTTTTTCTTTCACACTTTTCCCTTTCACATAACTTTCTATTAATGTGCTTTGATACAGCACTTTGGGAACATCCAACTTCGTTTGCAAATACCTTTTGAGGCTTTCCATCCTTATGGAGGGTGTCAATCATTGTTTCTGCACAACTGTCAGGTCAGCAGTCTTTCCCATGATTGTGATTCCTACTGAACCAGACTGAGAGACCATTTAAAGGCTCAGGAATCATTTGCAGGTGTTATGGCATAATTAGCTGATTAGAGTGGGACACTTTGAGCCTAGAATATCGAACTTTTTCACAATATTCTAATTTTCTGAGATTGTGGATTTGGGGTTTTCATGAGCTGTAAGCCATAATCATCTCAATTATGATATATCACAGCTTGAACTATCTTGCTTTGCATGTAATGAGTCTATCTCATATATTAGTTTCACCTTTTAAGTTGCATTACTGAAATAAATGAACTTTTGCACGATATTCTAATTTTTTGAGTTTCACCTGTAGTTCTTAGGCTTCCTTTCTAAGATAATAGATCTTTCTTTGGTTTTATTTTTTTATCTTAGAACAATTTATAGGCAAAATACATAGAGATACTTCTAATTAATCTTTGGATGATATGTTTTGGAGCATTAGAGATATAAACATGAAAGATTGCTACACAGTGGTGTGATATATGGGGAAGAACACAAAGGATAATGAAGGAACATAAGTCTTAAAGTGATATATGAGTAGATATATAGGATAATGCAAGGGAGAAAACATCTCTAACATTCACATTTTATAGCTGTTCAATGAAGAGGTATAAAAGGTTTTTTCAATACTTTTACTAAGTGGTGGTATGAATAGAGAAAGGAGAGAATGGTTACACTTGTTTTTATATCAAAAGGTGTGGTTATGCATGACTCATGACTCAATTCAAAATAAAAGGTCATACTAAGTTCGACATAACAAAAGAAATAATGTGAAATCCCGGGTAGAACTAAGTATGAATTTAAGGCCTGTCTAATGTCTCACTAATTGTTGCATGAAGAAACCAAACTAACTTTTGTAACAGAATATCATTGCCTTGCCTTGGTACATTCAACCCTAAATCTGGAGATAACCTAAACTCATTTTACTTTCCTTTTATCATGATTTATTTTGATCTATGATCTATAAGTGAATCATGAAATCATTAAGTGAATCTGGCTTTTCCCATTGACTTTACTTGTCAATGGAAGTTGGCTGGGAAGGTCAAAAATAGCGATCACCCTGACATGCTGCAACTGTCATATTCAATACAACATACACAATATGTAAAAAATATATTAATATACCTTAATTTCTACAAGTAAAGGAATTTATGAAAGTCTATAAAATCCTCCACTGAATTTTTTCCAAATTAATTTGCCTGACTTAAAATAACTACTTATAGTTGTGGGACACATTATACCAAGCAGCCTTTGCATAATAGATTTTATATTATTGCACTAATGATTTTGAATTACACTCCATTGATTTAATTAACCAATGTTGGGATGATGATTCTTATTGCTCATCAAGCTGGGGGAATTTTCAGCATGAGATTTTTAGCAATGTTTCTGTCATGCAACTGTTTCTTCAACATTTTTATTTATTTGGTTGACAGTATAACAAGGATCCTTATCGTATCTACAGAATACATCATTCTGGGATAACTCAGAGGACAAGAATAAGATTTTGAACTTCAATTTATTAAATTCAACTGAATTGGGAGATCATGCTTGAGCATTTCCCTTCCCTGTGTCATGACATAACATGTAAATAAATAATGAGTTGAGTTTGCATTCAGTGTTTCAGTTTCATCCCTGCTTATCTGAAAAGGATTGCCTTCTCTAAATTTACCATTTCATTCAAATACTGTAGAGTTCAATTAGGTTGACAATTCTAATTCCTAGGAATTCATAATATTTAAACAGATACATTTATTTGTATTAAATTTATTAAGGTTTTGTTTCCAATAGAACTTGTTTCCAAGAGAAGAAAACATTTGCAAAAAAATGAAATTAATAGAAGACAATATATATAGTTCAAATGTGAAGTGTTGAGTTCTTAGTACTCTCAGAGTTTGCTTGTTTGTTCATAAATATTTTGTTATGGTGAAAAAAGTAAGGTTCTACATTTAGGCAAGAAAAACCAAATGCACAGATACAGTATAGATCAGGATGTCAAACTCATGTCATTACAGCAGCATCATGTGACATATCATGACTCCCCACCCTTTGCTAAACTGGGCATGGGTGTGACCAGCGCGTGATGCATCCAGGCCACGGGCTGCGAGTTTGATAATCCTGGTATAGATGGTACCTTACTCAATAGTAGTAACCGTGAAAGAGATTTTTGGAGTCCTAGTGGACAATCACTTAAATATGAGTCAGCAATGTGCAGCAGCTGCCAAAAAAGCCAGTACATTTCTAGGCTTCATTAACAGAGGAATAGAATCAAGATCACGTGAATGTTAATATCACTTTATAATGCCTTGGTAAGACTACACTTGAATACTGCATCCAGTTTTGGTCACCACGATGTAAAAAAGATGTTGAGACTTTAGATAGAGTGCAAGAAAAAGCAAAAAGGATGATTAGAGGATTGGAGGCTAAAACATAAAGAACAGTTGCTAGAATTGGGTATATCTAGTTTTATAAAAAGAAGCGCTGGGGTGCCATGATAGCAGTGTTTCACTTTCTTAGAAATTGTCACAAAGATGAGAGAGTCAAACTATTCTCAAAAGCATCTGAGGACAGGACAGCAATGGATGGAAATTAATCAAGGAGAGAAGCTACCTAGAACTAAGGATGAATTTTCTGACCATTAGAACAATTACTGTATTTTTCACTCCATAAGTCACCCCCCCCCCCAAAAAAAGTGGGTGAAAATGTCTGTGTGTCTTATGGAGTAAAAAATATGGGCTGGGGTGGTGGGATCTTTTTGCAATGCTGAATCCTGCCTCTTCTGTCTTTGTCATTGATCATTTTCCTCCTCTAGATGGTCAGGTGCATCTTATAGTGCAAAAAATATGGTAATCAGTAGAACAATTTGCCTCCAGAAGTTGTGAATGCTCCAACACTGGAAGTTTAAAAAGAGATTGGACAACCATTTGTCTGAAATGGTATATGATTTCCTACCTGAGAAGGAGGTTGGACTAAAAGACCTCCAAGGTCCCTTCCAACTCTGTTATTCTATTCTATTCTATTCTATTCTATTCTATTCTATTCTATTCTATTCTATTCCATTCCATTCCATTCCATTCCATTCCATTCCATTCCATCCCATCCCATCCCATCCCATCCCATTATTATTTGTTTTTTTCTTTCTGACACATGTATACATTTATGATTGGCATTTATAACAAAGTATTGTATGTATACTTATCATTATTTATTTTAAGTCAAAATCACGCAGATGAAATGAATTTAACTAAACAGTGAAATCAAGCTATATTTGTAGCAATAAGAATATATAGCCCTTATAATTTATTTTTTCCAGTTTTTCAGAACCATTATCCTTAATTTAAATCTCACAATAGTGCTGTGGATTAGATAAACATGTACTAAATTGCAATGACTATAGAAACAATATGTTAAAATATGTTGACTATAATCATCTTGTGAATGTCCCAGGAGGGCTTTCCATAATAATGTGCTCTTATAAGTAGGCAAGAATAATTGCAAAGTGTATAAAGAATATTGATATAACTTATTAAAATTTTAATGTATGAGGCCACACAATCTGTTCCTATGGGGCGTTCTGCCACCAGTTTGGCATGATCACATTTGTAACTCAATCGTTTTTACCCTATAAAATTGATCTTTCTGATCTAAATTGATTACTTTCTTTCATCTAGGAGTTGGAAAATCGGTAGTGTTATTGAATATATTGCCATATTGATCCTGTTATAAAGATGCTAAGTCACTAAGTAAAATGGTTACTAAGCAGACGTGTGTGTGTGTTTATGTATGAGAGAGAGACAGAGAGAGAGAGAGAGAGACAGAGACAGAGACAGAGACAGAGAGAGACACACACACACACAGAGAAAGACAGAGAAAGACACACACAGAGAGAGAGACTACAAATATTGCTGATTCCTGCTATCTAGTCAGATAACAGCCAAAAATAACCACCAAACCACAGCCACAAATAATCACTATCCCATCAAATAATACCACAAATGATATCCCCTTACTCATCAGAAACATCATGGAACGTGATTAGAAACTTCCAAATGCCATCTTATTTGGTCTTGAAGACACCAAAGAATCTGATGATATCACCAAAGTTTGCAATATCGTAAGCAATATCATAATACAACAAACATCTCTCCTGAAGATATCATTGAAATAACCAAAGATGGCCCTGAGTTCAAATACAATGATAGCTCGGTGGCCCCAAGATTTTGTAGAGTTGTTTGCAAAAATGAGTCCAGCAAATGGATATTCATTCATATAATAAACGCCATTGCTAAAACCAATACCACCCATAACAAACTTTGCTCATGACCAGACTTATCCATACTGCAAACAATCCGATCCTGTGAAGTCTGCACAGAACTCAAAAAACATCTAGAAAATGGAGAGAAGAACCTATACATTGACTACCATGCTGATTGTATCAAAAGTAAGTCACACAACCCACAACTCAGCATCCAACCCTACTTCAACCAATCCACCATCACCCAAAACTAGGCACGCACACCCCTAACTACCTCAATTCCAACTACAACTGGCCTGAAATGCAAGCTACTCAATGCTAGAAGCCTTGTGAATAAAATACCTGAATTTCTCCTCTTACTAAATACGGCTAAATTTGACATTATATTTGTCTTTGAAACATGGCTCAATGCATCCCCTCTGACTCCATTACCACATGTTTACCAATCAGATTGTGAAATCCGTAGAGGAGGTGGTATTGCTATCTTCTATAAAAAGTCCCTACATCTAAAAAACATCCAAATTACCCAGGAGCTTGCTATTCTGGAGACCATCGTCTGTGAACTGTCCTTAAATATCACATTTCAATTCTTACTATGTTATAGAGCCCCTGATTATGACATTGAACATGTAAACAAGTTAAATTCACTACTAACATGGGCAACCTCCTGCCCACACATTTTTATCTTTCTTGGTGACTTCAATCTACCTCATATTAACTGGACCGCAAACAAATGTACAACCGAACCCATATATGCAACCTTCTACAATGCTGTAACAAATCTGGGACTGGAACAGCTAGTAGCCAACAACACTAGACTTAACAACTGCTTCAATCTCATCTTCTGCAACAGTTTGAATTCAATTCACGGACTACAAATTAATGAACCCTTTTCCAACAGTGACCACAGCATGATTGACTTTTGTCTCAACATACATCCTCACATAAATCACCATAATGATAGGATCCCCAATTATAACTTCAGAAAAGGCAACTATGATCTTATAGACAACGATCTTTCATCTCTTGATTGGCAAATTCTATTCACTGGATGCAATACTGCTGAAAACCATTACAATATATTTTAGTTGAAGTCAAGAGTCATCAAACTATATGTACCAATAACAACTCCCAAAACCAGAAAAACAAACTACCCATAACAATAAGGAAGCTCCAATCCAAAAAGAAATCCCTTTGGCGGTAAAACAAATCTGGTCACGTTGCCAACTTTAAAAGCTGATACAAAAATGTATGTCACCAGATAAAGACTGAATGCACCAATTATCACATTAAACAAGACGAAAACCTTCTACGCACCAATTCCACCCACGCTTTCTACAATTTTGTAAACAACAAACTAAAAGACTCTTCAAATCTCAACAAATAAATGCTCTGTCTTACATATTGGCAAAAAAAAAGCAGAAAATAAAATACAAGCTGAATAGTCAAGACCTTGTTGATGACCCAAACTTTGTCAAGGACCTTGGAGTACTCATCTCAAAGTGCTAGAGCCCACTGTAACTACATAGCCAAAAAGGCATTAAGAGTAGTAAACCTAATCCTGCATAGCCTTTTCTCCGGTAATATCACTCTATTAACTAGAGCATACAAAACATTTGCTAGACCAATATTTGAATACAGCTCATCAGTCTGGAACCTGCATTACATATCTGATATTAATACAATTAATATTAATTGTATAGTATTCTCAATTAATATTAATTGATATTAATACAAAGTCCAGAAATATTTCACAAGAAGAGTTCTCCACTCCTCTACTCGTAGCAAAATACCTTATGCCACCAGACTTGAAATCTTAGACCTAGACAACCTAGAATTACGCCGCCTTCAGTTCGATCTAAGTATAGTACATAAAATTATATATTGCAATGTCCTACCTGTCAATGAATACTTCAGCTTCAGCCATAACAATACAAGAGCAAACAATAGATACAAACTCAAGGTTAACCGCACCAAACTTGATTGCAGGAAATACGACTTCAGCAACAGAGTGGTCAATGTATGGAATAATCTACCTGACTCTGTGGTTTCTTCCCCAAACCCCAAAAACTTTAACCTTAGGCTGTCTACTATTGACCTCACCCCTTTCCTAAGAGTTCTGTAGGGGGCGTGCATAAGCTCACCAATGTGCCTACTGTCCCTGTCCTATTGTTTCTTTTTTTTCTTATTTGTATCTATTTCATGTATTCATAACCATGTTTATACTTATTCCTGTTATCTAATAATTGCTTGACAAAATAAAATAAATAAATAAATAAAGATTTTTCATTCCCTTCTTTTCCCCCTCTTGCAAACCTAAGAAATTGCTTAAGCAAGCTATCTCTTCCTGAGCTGCCTTCTCTACATGTATTTGAAATATAGCTAAATGTAGTTTACATCACAAGCAGTCTATACTTTGAAATACTTTTCTGTCCTTGTAAACCATCCATCACATCCATCTACTGTTCTCTGTATTACCTTTTCTGTTTAAACCTCTCACTTGTCTCTTTCTGACAATTTTATCAACTTCATCCAACCTATTTTTTCTTGGACTTTTTTTCCTCTTTGCTTTCCATCATATATTTGTTTTGTGATCTGGATCATATTAATTCTGTCAATGTGTCCAAATGCTTATTAATCTTTCCATCATATATTTGTTTTGTGATTTGGATCATATTAATTCTGTCAATATGTCCAAATGACTTCAACGTACCTCTTTCATGCTGGTAACTTACTGTGTATTCAATCCACATTCATTCATGACCCATTCAATTCATGACCCCATCTTTTCTTGTTTTACCCATCTCATTCCCATTAGATTCTACTTGCTTTTATGCTTCTCCAGAGATCCCTAACTCACAGTTCCATGCAACAAAATGTGTAATGATGCATATATTTATACACAGCTAGTTTTGCCTCTTTATTTAGTTTGCAACAGATTCCATACTACTAGTAGGTGCCTTGCTAACTGCGTTTGCACTTAAAATCGCTTCCTTCATTTTATTATTCTTTAATCAATAATGTACCAAAGTACACAAATTCATCACATTTCCAATTTTTCACTATTTATCTATTGTTTGCAATTGTCACTCTATTTTTTTCTCTCAAACATGAATATTTTACTCTTTATTAATATTCAGATCCATACTCCTTTTTGTACTGTTCAGACTAATATTTACTACAAACAATACAGCATTATCTGTATTTTTTTAAGTACAGTTTTTAAAAACTTGGACAGAAATTTGTCTGAAATGGCAAAGGGTATCCTGCTTAATGAAGACATCCAAGTCCTTTCCAACTTTGTTATTCTGTCATTCTGTATGTATACTATACTTCCAATTATCCATTTCAAGATAACACTACATGCATATGTGAACAAAATTATGGAAACCATTCCAAGTACAGATTCTACACTTATTTTTTTTATAAAAT
The DNA here is from genome assembly GCF_049901735.1 of Notechis scutatus. NCBI lineage: Eukaryota > Metazoa > Chordata > Lepidosauria > Squamata > Elapidae > Notechis > Notechis scutatus. The sequence goes on from NC_142025.1 coordinate 27,132,981, forward strand.
ATTGTTTTTCTTTTCTTTCCCCCATACAATATGTGCCTAATTTTCCCTTTAAATCTTATGAAATATATTAAAAGATCCATGCAAGTATTCTGCTAAAACTGTGTATCTTTAAATATAGTTAATGCTGTTCTGTCATCCTGGTTATGATAGCTTAAGTTTCCTGGTATAGGAAAAAAAAGGGGCATAAAATATATGAAATAAATATGTTGAGTTGAGTGGTTTTATAAGTTTAAATTATAAATGAATGAAGTTTACTTTGTAGATAAATATAATCATTGAAACCTGTTCTGATTATGTGAATTCTCTGAAAAAAGAATATATATTTAAATAAGGGTGGTTTTTTTTTTTGTTCTTAATATATTCAGTGATGAGTATTTTACTATACTTACCTGAAATATTTAGATATTTTAAATTACATAATTATACAGATTATTTAATGCTGAAAGTAACTATATATGTTTGATCTGCTAACTTGGTTTCTCCTAAAAATTGCTTGGCTGGGGATTAATCTATCTTTATACCATTTACATTTACCTTTGAAAATGCTATCTACCTCCTGCTACTCCACTTGGCCTTGTCAATACATTTCAGAAGAACTAAACTGATTGATCATACCAAAGCCCCTTGCAAGATTTCAGTTTCTTGAAGCAATTTCCTTCCAGTTAATTAAGATAAACAATTTAAGATATACAATAATTCAAGATCAATTAAGATTAGAAATAATAAAATTCAGAGTAAGCTTTAAGATGGAAGGATAGAAACAAATCTGAAGCGAACATTCAAGAGATAAAATATTCCAGGCATTATTCATGAAGAATATCCATACAGATTTGACATAAATCGGTGCAGTGATTTTCAGGAGTCATTATTTTACATTCTATTATTAGTAGAATAGAATGAATGGACCAAAAGGAATGTGGAGAATGCTGTTTTCATTGACAAAAACTAAACAGGAATCTTAACAATATATTGTTTACAATTATGCATGCAGTTAAAAAAATCAAAACAAGAAATTGATTTTTCATAGATTAAATGGTAGGAAAATGAGAACATCATGACTGGATTCCTGTAAAAGTCTGTGAATTGGGCAGGATGGTATAACTTTAAGTGCCTACTTTGGGAAGACAAAATATATATAAAATAAGATAAAGTAAATGAAGTATCTCATGAAATGCTACGTCTGTTACTATTACTATCACTTTGATAACTTTTGGTTTTGTCAAGGACCTGAAATCTTATAAAATTATTTCAGACATAGTAAATATTTCTTATTGAAATATGGAGCCTTGTAAACTCATGTTCAATATTGTCAGGAACTTAATGTAAGCAGTATACTGCTCAAGTAATCTTGAACTATTTTCCATTTTATGGCCAGAACAGATGGCTGTCCTGCATAAGCACGACAGGACAGGAATATTTCAGTGCAAGAAAGCAGTGGAGCACCATATGCATTGCAGATGCTTGGTGAGGATTGCATTTTCAATGCACCATTAAGTAGCTTAATAATTAAGTGATTCTTTACTAAAATTACAGGTTTGCTACTAAATGTAATGCACAGCTGCATTAGATCACCGGCATCCTAAACAATGGCAAAACAATTCTCCTAAGAATCCAGTGCTGGGGGCAGCGGGGGAGGAAAAAGAAAAAATGGGAAGAACTGGATAAAAAATAGTGGCAGCCTATCAACCCTATGAGGTAGTATATACAAGATCAATGAAAGGTACTAGTTCCATCTTTATTATAAAGTAGTTGTTGTTCAGCCATTAACTCTTGTATGACTCTTTGCAACACCTCCCCACCACCACCGCACACCAGATTCCCATGTCCTTACTGTCTCTTGGAGCTTGCCTAAATTCATGTTCATTGCATCAATGATACTATCTAACCATCTCATCCTCTGTTGTCCCTTTCTATTTTTGCATTCAATTTAGTATGATGTGATGCGATATAGCCAGCGGATTGCTAGGATAAACTGACTGCTGTGTCTTCCAGGTTTCAGATATTTTGTCTTGGCACCACCCAGGGGACAAGTGTGAATTTCATTGTCCATATGATAAATAAATACATAAATAAATTTGCCTTCAATTACATTATCAGGTCTTGCAAGAGTGAAAGTATTTCTCCTCTCCTTTGTTTTTACCAGCAGAAAAGTAGAAAGGGTCTCCTCTGGAAGACTTCCTATGCCATCACCCAACCTCTTTTACAGGCTGGTTGTCCTGTCTATGTCTCATCCTCCTATCTCCCAAAGTCATTCCCACATACCATTACACAGCTCTGCATACAATGAATTGATTTCAGTATAATGATAATTTCTATTGTATTTACTATCACTGCTCCCATGTTTTTTGCAATTGTTCTACAGTTTTGATTATATACGTATTTCTGATATTCTTCTGAAAGGTTGCCATTCACTGAACAATCATTTCCTTTAACATTTTAAACAATATTCCATCATGTGATTTGATCCTCAAATCTGTAATATCTGACAATGAGAAATCAGTATTTCAAGATTTTCATATATTTCTTACATACACTGCATTGATACAGAATGCAGTTATGTTTTCTGGAACTATCTCCCAGAATATCATCATATAACTAACAAAATGAGTTAAGACAAGGAATAATACAATTTATCATTCAGTATATCTCAAGATGAAACAACCATTTTTTCTCAACACAACTAAAAATTTTATGTGGTTAGAGAAATGCACTTTTTAAAAAATTAACTTTTCCCAATTAAGTGGAGAATGATGACCATGATGCCATGTTATGATGACAGCACAGAGAGTAGAAGAAGGTGAGAATGGGAAAATACTGACTTTCCACTTTTTCTTTCCCATACTGCACAGTAGTTTTAAATAGTATTCAATATATTAAACTTTGATACATATAAACCACATTTTTTTAAAAAAAAATCCACTTAAAGTTATATTATATAATTTAGTCTTTTTTAAAAAAAATCCTGATTCTAGAAGGCTTGTAGCATGTAAGTTAGACAAATGATTAAACTTTGTGATTTTGAATTGATCCCAATGAAATATCATTTGTAGATTCTGCATTTTTCTTATAAAGCAAAACAGCTTCATTTCTTATATTGGATGTCTATTTGCCAAACAAGGCAAAACTATATAAATCAGTTTATTTATAATAAACATTATACTATTTCTGCTAATAATAGAAACAAGCAAATAATTCAGTAATATGCTATTATTCAATTATTACAAACTCTAGTTTTGTAAAATGATAGTTTTCTTTATTTAAATACATTTTTGACATTCCAAATGTCTTTTTGTACAATATGTGGAGCTAATGTTTTTCTGAGATATTTTGAAATATGTTTGATATAAAAAAGGGATCTATTTTTAATGAATGATTTTCTTTCTTAAGTTATTAATCCATCAAAGGAAGAAGCAAATATATACAATTATTTGCCCTTCCTAATGAGGGAATTATGATATTGTGTTAGCATAGCATTAAAAGGAAAGAAAATTTGTTTTTTGTAGAAATAGCCTATAATTCATGAAGCTATTTTCATGCTATCAAAAAAAGAAAATCATATTTGAATATTTTTAACTCATGCATGATACTGTAAGGCTTGACTAAATTTATTTATTATTCAATACAAATTGGAATTTATTCCTCTAGGGCAAGTAACGTAATGTAATGTCAGCTTGTTGAACAGTTATATTTTGGGATTCATATAAATTGCTGACTAATGCCACTTCCAGACTATCACACAGTATTATTTCTTGAATAGAAATGTCTACATTGAAGCAATGAAACAGTAGGTTCCAAAAGTAATACTGTAGGGCAAGAAAGAAAATGCAGGATATGTTGTGAAACAAAGGGCCCCAAAATAAAACAATAATGTATGACATTTCTTCAGTCTTCACAATAATTGATTGATGATAAACATTCAATACATTCTAAAGCCATATCTGTATTTAAGTATATTTTCAAAATAGAAAAAAATATATTAGAAAAATAATAAAATTTATGGAGGATAAAAAGTTATATTACTGTCTGCTAGATAGGATATCAAGTTCCCTCAAAAAAGCAGACAGGCACACTAATCTAATTTTTCAGAATATGCAATTGCTATTTTGTTTTTTTCTTCTTACAAGTAATTCAACAAGTAATTTTAAAAAGAAGGATTAAAAAGGCAGATTTGAAGCATTAGATTGCTAGAAACATATTCAGGAAATATTGCATTATTTTGAATGAATTAAAACTCTCAAGGGCCAGATGAACTATATTTGATTAATTAGGTGCTCAAGGACTATGGAGGGCAAATATCGAGTTTATAAGAAAGAGGGAAGAAATAGAGGCTCTAGATTTAGAAATACAAAGTGTTAAATTGACATTAATATCTGAGAGGATTCTGTAGCAGATTATAAAGAGATCAGAGTATATGTGAAAGTGATGCAGTGATTAAGATTAGTTTGCAGAAATCCGTGTAGATTTGTCAAAACATAAACCTTGCCAGATTAATTTACCGGTACATCATTTTTCAATCAAATAACCTTCTTAGTACATTGTGAAAAGTCATATTTTGTCATATTTTTGTTTACATTAGAAGAATGTGTTGCCAGATCTTGAGATTATATTTTCCTAATGTTAGTCTAGATCAAGATCCAACCCCAAAATTTATTATAATATAAAACAAATACAGAGAAGGGGGAACTTTAAGGAAAATTGGCTTTATACTGAAATGGAAAATTTAAACATTGATGATGAAGTATGGGTTAGGAAGTTTTGAAGAGACAAAGATTCTTCAATTGCCACCATAGTTTAGGTACTTCTATTGCATTGTCCTATCTCTGAAGCCAAGAATAAGCTTCTTCCATCATAGTTCTTTACATTCTAGAAACAGCCAGGAATACTGCCTTGAAGATTAGTGTACCCTGTTGACTTCTAGTAAAGAGGAATACCTTCCTGATTATGAGGATGCAGTTCTAATATTTCATCTTTTGTTTGTTTCTGTGTAGATTGTAGAATAGTTTTGACTAGGGCTCTTTATTGAAATGAAGAACGAACTGCTAGTACTGTTTCTGAAACAATCTGCTAGTCTGTTAATATTAAGTGCTGTTAGCTGACCAAGACGCCAGTTTAGTGTAGCAGTTAAGAACTATAAGTTCTATTCATTCTCTCTCAGCTTTGATTGAACTCAAAGGAAATAATTAGTTTTATTTTATTTATTTATTTATTTATTTATTTATGAAGAAAACAGTAGTTATTTGGCAAGTGAGACTGCTCCCTTTTCTTTCAATTATAGTGGTATTTTGTTTCTCATACTAATTCCTATCATTAATATCAGTATTAAAGAAGATCAATCATTTTGAAAAAACAAACAAACATTTTATTGGCTGGTCAGGAGCTAATGCTACCATGTATGCATTTTCTAGAGCAATTGATGATTGTGTTTCTGTTGGTTTCTGAAAGTGAATAAGAGAAGAAATAACAGTGGAGAATCTACTAATCATGATCCTGAAACATTTTGGTATTAAGAATTCTAAGTGCCTTGTTGTTGAGGCAGAGTGAGATCTGATTCTGGAAAACCTGTAATTTACATCAGTAGTTTTCTTTTCAAAGATGGAAGGAAAGCACATTAAAGCAACTGTCTGGATAAACTGTTATAGCTTTAGATTTTGTAATTTTTCTATATAGGAAGGTTTCCTCATTCCTCTGAATGTTTCAGGTCCCTTTAATGATTTTTTTTAAAAAATGCTACAATATACTTTTGTGTTAAAACAAAGTTTATGGTCTAAGTATGGTTAAAGAATGGTTTCATAGAAAGACACCCCAATAATGATCATTTTAATTGCAACTGAGCAACTATCCCAAGTAATTAATGTAATTTCTCAATACCTTTCTTCTAATTGTGCTTTTCACGTTTTATAATGGATAATTTGGTCTAATTTGGAGGTTTGCTTTTGCCTTTTCCAACTTCTTCTGTTTTGCTACTGGTGGTATATTGAAATCTGAATTATTATACTATAACTACCAATCAAATTTTTGTAATGGTCATAGACCAGCATATATAGCATAATTAAGATTTCTTTCTTTTTTTCATTTAGTTACTTCTATATCAAGTATATAAACATGCTTGAAGATACTCAATATACCGTATTTCCAGAATATAAGAAAATTCAAGTACACATCTTCAAAGTATATCAACTGGTATTTATAAACAGATTAATTCCATTAGTTGTTCATTATTCCTTGCATTCTTTATATACCTGTGATATACATTTCATCTAATAATTAGGAGGCAACTTTGTAAACAGGTAAATAAATATATAACCAAACAACTGCATTGAACTAGACCAGACACATAATTGTAAAATACATTTCTTATCTTCCTGTAACACTGAAATCTTTAAATGTTTTACATGATTTATTAGAAATGTTAGATGATTTTATGCTTTTGAAATAGTTCAAAGTCTTCTGCTTAAGTGCACTGAAAAAGAAGTAGACTACTTGCTGTGAATTTCAGGCTGTACAATACAGAAATATGTCAGCAGTGATGATAACAAATCAAGTTCTATATAGAAGAGTTGTAATTGAATCTTCCAAACAAATGGCTTCATTTGTGACTCTGTGCCATGTTGTTTCACCTCTTCCCTTTTTTTATGTAGTGAGTATAGAACTTGAATAGGCTCCTTTCATATCAGAATACTTAGAGGGGAAAATAAATTATCACCTGACATTTTTCATAGCCAAAAAATGGTTCTGTACTTATAGTGATGGGTTGCAAAGCCTTAGTATTTGCTGTGATGTCAAGCTTCTGACAAGATAAATGATCACTGAATTCATCCCCTGCAGTACACACAATTTCTTGTTTTATTACTTCTGTCTTTAATATAAATGGAATGGTGCAATGAAAATCATTTGAAAGGGGTTTTCACACAGCATACTATGCAAGCAGCTGCATCACCTGGAAGACTTCAATGGCTACTTTGAAGCCTGACTATAACTGTATGCTTGCATGTGTTTATGAACAATCATTTTGCTTCATTAGCAGCCTCAGTAAAAAAGTTGCCTATGCCCACAGACCACATTCAGACAATTGGAAATGGTTTTTAAAATTGTCACATGACTACTTTTAAGAGTTTGGAGAGGTCTGCTGTGTTTGTGCTATCATGCTTGGCAAAATATTCCTTATATACACATTGCATAAGCCTACCATGGATAAACATTTCTGTGCCCAATTGCTTTAATGCACGCACAATATCCTGTTCAATTTTCATTCTGTTATTTGGATGGGAGAAGGAGAGGTTTTAAAAATTGTTTTGGAGGAGTTGTTTTGATACACAAATATCCAAGATGAAATTGATCCCAGAATTTTAAAAATGGTTATACACATGTTTGAGACAGGCAAATGATTTTTTTATAATAAGACTACCAGATTTCAATTTTAAAAAAGAAGACACTTGAGAATGAAACTGCAAGTGGTTTGTTCCCCCCCCCCCAAGTTTTTTATTTTATTTGACATATACACATCAATGCATGACAGTGTAGCACGTGGCTATCATACATTTTGGTGCAAATAAGAATAATAATATTAGACTTCGGGTGATGACATCTTGGTGGTGCAGAGCAAAAGGGATGATCTCTATACTTTGACTCTGAATTTATCGTGATCCTTTGAAGGTGCAGAAAGTTTGGAGAGCAACATGTTACAGAGGGACCCCTGGGAAGAAGTGAGAAGGAAGCCAACCACCGGCTGCAATGAAAGGATCTCCCTCAAACCCGGTGCGGAAAGTGTCTTCCCTTGTCATTTTGACATGGCGAACCTGAAGCTGTGACTAGTCACAATAGAAGAAGAAAGGATCATTTTGAACAGACTGTGGCAATCTGACCAGTGAGAAAATCCCATGTCTGCAGTGGATTGAACTGAACTGTTAAAGTGAGTAATTCCCGGAAACATTTGGTTGAAAAGGAAGCTCTAGAGGGAGGGTTTTAACCCCAAAAAGTTTAGCGGCAACCCAAAGGAAAGAGCTGTGATTTATTGAACTTAAAACCAAAAAACTAGAAGAAATCTGAGATTGAAAGTAACTGAGAGGGGTGTAAAGATCACAGAGAGAAAGGAAAGAGAAGAATGGTAAAAGTGAAAGCGGGAGACTAGAAGGCATTAGAAGTGAAGGAGAATCCAGTGACCCGACTTGACTTGTGCTGAAAGCAACAAAGTAACGGTCAAACAAACTGAACTGAAAGAAGCTGAAATCTAGAGATAGATCGAGGATTGAAAAAGAGAGGTTCGGAGGGGATGGTGAAGAGTGTTGAGAAAAGTGGCAGGAGTGGAGAAGAGGAAAACAGGTCCTTTTGGCAGCACAGATATAACGAGACAAGTGAAGAAGATCAAGCAAAAGCTGTGAAAAAGAGGAAAAGCTGTGAAAGAGAGGAGAAACAAATCCCAGAATTCAAAAACTGAAAAAGACTGTGAACTAGAGTCAATAACAAGTGGGAAGCTAGAAATATCAGCTGAGTCGGAGGTGGAAACGATCACTGTAAAACCAAGTAACTGTATACTAAATAGAGATTAAGTCTACTAGAGTTTAGAATTAATTGGATCATTATATTGAATGTTGTGACTGTGTTGATTACATTGATTACAATATTTATATAAATTTATTGTACTTTTATGGATTCCAGTGATTGAAATATATTTAAGAGATAACAGAATACATTTAAGATTTATAACACCCATATTAATAACCACATTAGTTATATATTAATTGTCAATCATATTATATTACATCGGTTATAGCCTATTTTGATACTTTATAATTATTGACTATTTTGAAGAAAATAACACCACTGATTATAACTAAAAACTACTGAATGAAATACACTGCTCAAAAAAATAAAGGAAACACAAAAATAAGATATCCTAGATCTGAATGAATGAAATATTCTTATTAAATACTTTGTTTATTACATAGTTGAATGTGCTGACAACAAAATCACACAAAAATTATCAATAGAAATCAAATTTAGCAACCCATAGAGGTCTGGATTTGGAGTTACACTCAAAATTAAAGTGGAAAAAAACACTACGGGCTGATCCAGCTTTGATGTAATGTCCTTAAAACAAGTCAAAATGAGGCTCAGTAGTGTGTGTGGCCTCCACATGCCTGTATGACCTCCCTACAATGCCTGGGCATGCTCCTGATGAGGTGGCGGTCTTCTGAGGGATGCGGTCTTCTGAGGTGGTGGTCTTCTGAGGGATCTCCTCCCACACCTGGACTAAAGCATCTCCCAACTCCTGGACAGTCTGTGGTGCAACGTGGCATTGGTGGATGGAGCGAGACATGATGTCCCAAATGTGCTCAATTGGATTCAGGTTTGGGAAACAGGCGGGCCAGTCCATAGCATCAATGCCTTCGTCTTGCAGGAACTCCAGCCACATGAGGTCCAGCATTGTCTTGCATTAGGAGGAACCCAGGGCCAACCGCACCAGCATATGGTCTCACAAGGGGTCTGAGGATCTCATCTCAGTACCTAATGGCAGTCAGGCTACCTTTGGTGAGCACATGGAGGGCTGTGTGGCCCCCTAAAGAAATGCCACCCCACACCATTGGTCATGCTGGAGGATGTTGCAGGCAGCAGAACGTTCTCCAAGGTGTCTCCAGACCCTGTCACATCTGTCACATGTGCTCAATGTGAACATGCTTTCATCTGTGAAGAGCAAAGGGTGCCAGTGGCAAATTTGCCAATCTTGGTGTTCTCTGGTAAATGCCAAATGTCCTGCATGGTGTTGGGCTATAAGCACAACCCCCACCTGTGGACGTCGGGCCCTCATACCACCCTCATGGAATCTGTTTCTGACCGTTTGAGCAGCCACATGCACATTTGTGGCCTGCTGGAGGTCATTTTGCAGGGCTCTGGCAGTGCTCCTTCTGTCCCTCCTTGCACAAAGGCGGAAGTAGAGGTCCTGATGCTGGGTTGTTGCCCTCCTATGGCCTCCTCCATGTCTCCTGATGTACTGACCTGTCTCCTGGTAGCACCTCCATGCTCTGGACACTACGCTGACAGACACAGCAAACCTTCTTGCCACAGCTCGCAATCCTGGATGAGCTGCACTACCTAAGCCACTTGTGTGGGTTGTAGACTCCGTCTCTTGCTACCACTAGAGTGACAGCACCGCCAGCATTCAAAAGTGACCAAACCATCAGCCAGAAAGCATAGGAACTGAGAAGTGGTCTGTGGTCACCACCTTCAGAACCACTCCTTTATTGGGGATGTCTTGCTAACTGCCTATGCTTTCCACCTGTTGTCTATTCCATTTGCACAACAGCATGTGAAATTGATTGTCAACCAGTGTTGCTACCTAAGTGGACAGTTTGATTTCACAGAAGTGTGATTGACTTGGAGTTACATTGTGTTGTTTAAGTATTCCCTTTATTTTTTTGAGCAGTGTATATTACAGGTATATTCAAAGTATATTTAACATTTACAATACCTATAACAATACCTATTTTAACTATATATTAAGCATTTATATTATATTGCATATTATATTTATTAGAGCTTATATTAATGAAATTTAATTACTGATATTTTGTACAAGGGTATATTATTGAATATATGGTCTATTAAATAGAAATAGAATAGTTGTCAGCATTCCAGCAAACCTCCATTCCAAACTTAAGTGATTAAGATGGTGGATGCTATAATATTGATAAATAAAAAAGAAAGGAATAGTTATAAATGAGTAGTAATTGATTTGATTTCATATTAACATAATTTAATACAACTTAAGACTTTTGATATAATAGAAATAAGGAAGAACGATAAAAAGTTAGTATTACTATTAATAAAGTGGTTGCATGGTAATTTGGGAAAGTATAAAATCTTAGGGGAGCAGAATAAAATTTTGAAAGAAATGATCTGTATCATGATGACTACTCTAATAGCAGGGAAGAAAACATCATCAAACCTATTAGTAGTGACAGCATCTCCGTCAACGCAGTGGTCAATAGAAGGGATGCTAACTACAAAGAAATCAAACCACACACAGAATACTCCAACAATGCAATCAATCTTGTTAATGATCCAAGAAATGATGGTGAAGCTACAGGAGATGATGTCCAAAAACCAGGGCGAATTGAGACATGATATTCAGAAACTGGATGACAATGTCAGTTCAATACAACAGGCGATCCAAAAAAAAAAAATGATCAGAAAATTAAAATGGTAGAAATAAAAGCAGAACAAACAGAAAAAAAATTGGAACAGGTTGATCAACGTATGATGGCAGTGAATAAGGATCTGGAAGATTCCTTGATCCATTTAGAAATGGGCTCTTTCTACCTAAGATTCCAGAACATAACCGAAGCTAAGGATAAAGATCTGGGAAGACTAATGGCGGAACTGATAGCTGAAAACTTGCAAAGGGATAGACAAGAAATTATAAATGAGTTGGACGAAGTTTACAGAGTCCAAAACAAATTATGCAAAATGACACCGGTTACCCAGAGAAGTACATGTCAGATTTGCCCAAAAGAACATCAGGGATATTATTTAAAAAATAACAAGGGAGGAGCCCATAGTGTATAAGGAGAAGGAAGTCATTACCTGAAACAGATACCCAGATGAATTCAAAAACAAAGCAAAGATTACCATTTCCTGGCATCCCAATGAAGCAAATGGAATATACTATTTTGATGGATCATCTCAGAAGGCATGCTAGTATCCTGGCAAGGCAAAAATATAAAAATAGACAATCTAGATAAAGTCCAAGAATTATATGATCAGTTGATAGGAACGGAGGAGAACGATAGTTGCAGAGAGAAGTTGGAGGAGGGGAGTCAAGAAGAACGTCAGCCGGAATCCGAAATAGAAGATCAGGAAGATAAAGTTAAAGAGACACAAGAACTTCAGAAAGAAGGCATCAGAACAAGAATACAAAGAAATAAGAAAACCAATAGAAATTAGAAAACAGTAGACCAACAAGAGAATGGAGAAAGAACTAAAATTATTGTCAATAAATATAAATGGGTTAAATGCTTTAGTGAAAAGAAAACACTTTTAAAACTGGTAAAGCAAGATATAGATATTGTGTGGCCCCAGGAGGTACATATTAAAAGACAAGATAAAAAGTACTTAGAATTTAATAAATTGGGGAAACTCTATACTGCACTGGTGGAGAAAAAAAAGAGGGGTGGTGGTTTAGATTAGCGAAGAGATAAAAGCGAAGTAAATTTATGCAGATACCAAAGGAAGAATCTTAATGATTGAATTAAAGATAGCACAAAGATTGATGCTATTAGTAAATATTTATGCACCCAATAAAAATAAAAAAGAATTTTATAAGAAACTCCATGAAAAAATTATTGAAATAGGCCAAAAGGATGTATGTATTGTGGGAGATTATAATGGAATAGTAGATCACACAAAAGAGTACGTTAGTGACAATAAGAAACAAAAGAGAAGAAATATACTACCAAAAACATTTTTTGATATGACGGAGGAACTAAATTTAATAGATGTGTGGAGATCATTAAATCCCTCAGAACAAAAAAATACATTTTATTCGAACCCACATAAATCCTACTTGAGGGTTGATATGGTATAGGCAATATTGATTTAGGAAAAGAGATAGAGAAGATTGGAAAAAAAAACCCGAACATCTTGTGATAACCCGGGGCATGGCACAAAAGCAACAGTCACAAAAACAGGTAAAGTCCCTTTAATACTTCCCAATGTCCAGTTACCATCGGCTAGAGAAAAAACTCTCCCAAGAACAGTTTTTAAAGGGAAGAAATTCAGTCCGAACCCAAAGTACATATAAATTATAAATAAAAACCAACAGAAACCATGCTGCAGCAATTAACGAGATAGGGCAGGATAAGGAATTGCAGACTTCAAAAGTTAATGAAACATACACAGTTGGAAGGACACCAGAACCCAGTAAGACTTGACAAACAAAGATAATTCATGCTACTCCCTTCTCCGTTCCTCCCTGCATGCCCTAGGATGAAGAGGGGTTGGCCCTGGGTCTTCCTCTGAAAGTCCAGCCGGCTGTTCCCTTCCCCAGTTTCTTCCCCAGCCACGGGAGCCACACTCACACTTCCTGTCAGCTGCTCGACCTCCCCTCAGAATCAGATTCCAACAGGTACATGACACACCTGGGCTGACCACAACTCCAGTATAGTAGCGTGGAGAGGCCAGGAAAAAAAGGAAAAAGATAGACTCTGAATCCCCAGATATTATTAGAGAAAGAATATACTCAAAAATTCATTAAAGAACTGACACTATTTTTTGATAAAAACAAAAAACATCATACCTCATTACAAACCCTATGAGATATGATGAAAGCATACACCAGGAGGGTAACAATAGCTTACATGGCAAAAAGAAATAAGGAAAAATGGGGCAACACAACACACTACAAGTAGAAATTGGAGATCTAGAAAAAAAACTACAAACTACAACTACAAAACCAGGGAGTGACCAAATTAATGAAAAACTGAATCTTGCCAAACAAACTAAATTCACTACAAGAGGATAATGCAAGTGATCTTAAATTTATGAAGCAAAACTGTTTTGAAAATGCAAATAAGCCAGGGAAATGGCTGGTTTATAAATTAAAAAAAAGAAAAAGAAAAAAGAATAATACACAAGCTCCAAGACAAAACAGGAATTTTACAAAATAATGAAGAAGAGAAAAAGAAGACCTTAAAATACTTTGAAGATCTTTCTAGCCAAGAAAAAATAGTGATAGATAAAATAGGCTAGTATTTAAAAAGAGATAGTAAGCCCCCAATAGAGGAAGAAAAAATAACTATATTAAATAGAGAAATTTCATTAATAGAATTAAAGGAAGCAATCCAAAAACAATAGGCAAATAAGACCCTGAGGCCAGATGGCTTACTAGGAGAATAATATAAGAACTTAGAGGAACTATTGGAACCAGTATTACTGGAGGTGTGCAATGAGGCTTTGTTAGATGCCAAAATTCCTGACTCGTGGAGGCAAACATATATCATCTTGATCCTGAAAGAAGGTACTGATGTCAACCAAATTCAAAATTATAGACCAATTTCGCTATTGAATGCTGACTACAAAATTTTTATGAATATTATGGCAGGAAGGATGAAGAAAATTCTAAATAAGATTATTCATACTGACCAAAATGGATTTTTGCCATTAAGGCAAATAAGGGATAATATTAGAACAGAAATTAACATACTAGAATATTATGAAATGCATCCAGAGAAATAAGACGCTCTTGTTTTTCTGGATTCACAAAAAGCATTCGATAATTAAATAGGAAATTCATGATTTGACAGGTTAAAGAAATGAAATTTGGCGATAGATTTGAAAAATTGATAGGCACAGTCTACTCCTGCCAAAAGGCCAATGTAATTATAAATGAAGACATAACAACAGTATTTAGAATAACAAAAGGAGTTCATCAGGGATGTCCATTGTCACCTCTGCTCTTTATTTTGACATTAGAGACATTATTAATACAAATTAGAACAAATTTAGAAATAAAAGGAATTAGAATCAAAAAAGAAGAGTATAAATTACAAGAATTTGTGGACAATTTGGTTTTTTTTATTGAGGAGCCGTTAGAGCAGTAGTTCCCAAAGTGGGCGGTACCTCCCCTGGGGGGGGGAATGCCTTAGGGGGATGCTAAGAGGTGGCAAGGGGGCATTCGAGGTGCTGGCCCTGCAGGATCACCCCATTGATTGTTGCACCGCTCCTTAGCCAGTGCCTCAAATGTGGCAGCAGTGGCATGTTGGGAAAGTAGAGCAACATGCCGCCATGGTCGCGTTCGACACACTGGCTCCACAGGCTCACCCCATTGAGCCCTTGTACCATTCCAGTGCAACAGTCAATGGGGTCAGCCTGCAGTGCCGGTGCCTTGAACGCCCCCCTGCCGCCTCTTAGCATCCCTTTGCCGGCTCCCTTGGGGGTGCTAAGAAGTGGCAAGGGGGCGTTCGAGGCACAGGCCCCGCAGGCTCACCCCATTGACTGTTGCACTGCTCTGGAGCCAGTGCCTTGAATGCAGCAGCATGTTGGGAAAGTGAAGAAAAGCCGCCACCACTGCATTCGAGGCACCAGTTCCGGAACAATAAAACAGTCAATGGAGTGAGCCTGCGGTACCGGCGCCTCGAACGCTCCCCTGCTCTTAGTGTCCCTCTGGTGGCCCCTTTGGGGGTGCTAAGAGGTATCAGGAGGGCGTTTGAGGCGCTGGCACCACAGGCTCACCCCATTGATTGTTGCACTGGAGTGATGCAATGGCTCAATGGGGTGAGCCTGTGGAGCTGGTGCATTGAACACAGTGGCAGGAGCACATTGGGAAAGTAGAAAGTAGGAAGTTGGGAAAGTAAAAAGTAGAAAGTAGCCACTCTGGCTTTGCTCTTATTTCCCAAAGAACCTCCACTGTCGCATTCTGTCTGTCTGTCTGTCTGTCTTCCTGCCTGCCTGCCTGCCTGTCTACCTACCAAGATTGACTGACTGATTGATCTATCTATCTATCTATCTATCTATCTATCTATCTATCTATCTATCTATCTATCTATCTATCTACCTAACTACCTATCTACTTATCTACCTTTCTTTCTCTTTCTCTCTCTCTTTCTTTCTTTCTACCTACCTACCTACCTACCTACCTACCTACCTACCTACCTATCCATACATTCATCCAAAAGTTTGGCCTGCCTGCCTACCTACATACCTACCTACCTATCTACCAATATATCTTCCTATCTACCTACTTACCTACCTACTTACCTGTCTCTGTCTCTCTCTCTCTCTCTACATCCATCCATCCATCTATGTTCGCAGCTCCGGTCCCACATGCACATCAGGAAAGTAGAGCAAAGCCAGTCTGGGAGGGAGAGGGAGAGAGAGAGAGAAAGAGAGAGAGAGAGAGGGAGGGAGAGAGAGTGACCTGATGCATCAGATTGAAATGAGGTCTAGTTTGGACAGAGGCTCTTTTCCACATTGAAATATCTTTGCCAGCACATTGAAACATCTTTGGCTTCTAGTAAAGGTTTTGTGGACGAAACATGGTCAAGACTATCAGGAAGCTCTCACATTTTGTCGAGGCTTTAAACAGGATCCATTGGACCAGATCCCCACCCTAAAAAAGTACTTTGGAATAATTGCTTTGGGGGGATGATCTGGAGGTAAGATTTCCCCAGTGTATTACAGTGCCAATTCTGAAGAAGACAAAACCAAAATGTACTGGTAAATTACAAGGAGAACACACACACACACATTCCCTTCTAATCCTGCTGGAGCAGGTGATTGGACTAGAATAGATATCTCATTATCTTTCTCCTCCCTCCCTCCCTCCTTTATTTCTTTTTCTTTCTGTCCCTTCCTTCCATCCCCCTCTTTCTTTGTCTGTCACTTTTTCTTTCTTTCCCTTTTCTCTTTTTTTCTTTCTCTCTTTCCTTCTCTCAGGCTCTTCCCATTGACTTGGTGCACCGCTCCACTCGGACTTACTTGGGCAGGTCCCTCTGGTGCTGCAGGCTCAATGGGGTGGACCTGCGGGCTGGTACCTAGAACAGTGGTTGCCAACTGGTGGGCTGTGGCCCACTGGTGGGTTGTGAGAAAATTTTGGTGGGCCACAGGGAAATCTTACCCCCAGATCATCCCCCAAAGCAATTATTCCAGGCTGCGTAGAAACACAAAGCTGTGCCGCCCATATGGTCCATGGAACCTTCCCCACCCACTCACTCCTTACCCGGCAAACTTGACTGCTAAATTGCTATTTTTCCTTTTTTCGGCCATCAGCTGTTCCGCTGTGCCGGGAGATTTAGATTAGCTAAGAAGCAGGAAATGGTTGGATTTCTTGCTTTCTAGCTAGTCGTTAGATCTTCGGCTCTGCTTTTAAGCACAGCTGAACCTCTCTTAAGACTGAAGTTTCTATTATTCAGTGCAGGCTCATGGCAAGCAAATTTTATGTGACAGACTCAGGAAGCTGATGGCAGATTTTATGGATCACTGAATGATTCTATGAGCAACTCAATCTGCCTGCCTGCTTTGCCTGATTTTGGGTAAAAGTTGTTCTTTTTTAAATAAAAAATTCAATATTTACATATATGGTGTGTTGTGAGTTAATTTTCTGCATTTGCTTGCCAGCAAATTTTATGTGACAGACTGAGCTAGCTGATGGCAGATAGATAGATCACTGAATGATTCTGTGAGCAAGTCAGTCTGCCTGCCTGCTTTGCCTGATTTTGGGTAAAAGTTGCTCTTTTTTAATAAAAAAAATCAATATTTATATCAATATTTATAATATTTACAAATAAGCCATGCCCAGCCAGTCACATGACCAAGCCACACCCACAAATTAGGCCACACCCACAAAACCAGTTAGTGGTCCCTGGGATTTAAAACTATGAGTTTGGTGATCCCTGAGGTTCAAAAGGTTGGCAACCCCTGATCTAGAACGTGGCAGTGGCAGCCCGTTTGAAAAGTAGAGCAAAGCCAGAGGTTGGTAATTTTTGTTGCAAAGAATCACAAAAGCTTCTGGGTTGTGCACAAGAAGGGACATGCATGTCAATGCAATTCAGAAATATAAAATAAAGAAATACAAATAAAACAAATTAACAAGAATCAGCAAAGCATCTCTGATTAGATTCTATTCACTACTAGAATCTAATCAGAGATGCTTTGCCGATTCTAGTCCAATGACCTGCTCCAGCAGGATTAGAAGGGAGCGTGTGTGTATGTGTGTGCATGGCTGTCAAAACTCCAAAAACAGGTCAAGTAGCTCTGGGGAGGCCAGTCATAAATTAGAACACTTGCTAAACAACTGACCATTAAGTGAGGACCACTTGTATTTGGTTTGCCAGTCACCTGGCCATGCTCACCCAGTCACATGACCACCAAACCACACCTACCCAGTCATTTGACCAGCAAGCCATGCCCAGCCAGTAAGCCACACCAGCCAGTCATGTGACCAGCAAGCCATGCCCACCCAGTCATGTGACCAGCAAGCCACACCCTCAAATTAGGCCACATCCACAGAAATTTGAATCCCACCCCTGTGTGTGGGGCACTGAGGATGACTTCGTAGCACCAAGGGGCGGTGGACTGAAAAAGTTTGGGAACCACTGCATTAGAGTCAGGGCCAATTTTGATACATGAATTAGAGAAATATGGAGAAGTTTCAGGGCTCAAAATTAATAGAGTTAAAACCAAAATGTTAATGAAAAATATATCATTAAAAAATAAAAAATAATTAGAAACTGTAATGGGATTACAAATCACAAAAAATTAAATATTTAGGAATTTGGTTAACAGCAAGTTGCTTCTCAATAAAAGATAACAATTATATGAAATTATTTAATCAAGTTTAAAAAGACTTGGAAAAATTGGGGACTTTACAATTATCTCTATTAGAATAAATAGCAACTATCAAAATGAATATCTTACCTAAATTACTATACCTATTCCAAACAACCCCTATAACATTAGACAAGAAATTTTTTACAGATAGAATAACCATAACATTTATCTGGGCAGGTAAGAGAGCATGGATAAAACTAAGAGATTTACAGGATAGCAAAAGCAAGGTGGCCTTGGACTCCCAGATTCGGAACTCTATCACAAGGCAGCAATACTAGTATGGATACAAGATTGGATTAATCTAAGAAATAAAATAATATTAACATTAGAAGGGCATGACCTCCAAAGAGAGTGGCATGCTTTCCTGTGGGATAGAGGGAATAAACCACATCTATTTTTTTTATAGACATACAATAAGGGATGCACTGATACAAACTTGGAGACAAATAAAGAAAAAACATGATTTGAAAATCCCAAACTGGATATCCCCCATGAAAGCAATGATCCACCCTAATACAATGGATGTGAATAAGATGGCCAGATACAGGGAAATTTTAAATAAATTAAAGAGTAGAAAGGAATTGGAAGAGCAGGGAATAAATATAAATTGGTGGCCTTACCTGCAAATGCAAACAAGATATAAAAAAGACAGTGAGGAATTTGGAATAGATATTGAACTACAAAAATTAGATAGACTTTTGATTGTCCCAGATGAGAAACTATTATCAAAGATGTATAAATACCTATTAGAATTTGATAGAGCAGAAAAGATTTTGAAAGGATCAATGATTGCTTGGGCCAAAAATATAGAACACAGTATTAATTTAGAAGAGTGGGGAAAAAATTGGAAATTACAAATTTCCATTTGTACAAAATCGTAACAAAATAAAATGTAACAAAATCGGCGAGTTATAAGGAAAATCAACACAAAATGTTTTACCTTTGGTATTTGGCACCTACAAGACTGGCTAAGATTTATTCAAATTTAAAACCAAATTGCTGGAAATGTGGACAGAAACAAGGTACCTTCTTCCATTCATGATGGTTATGTCCCAAAACGAAAAAATATTGGAAAGTGATACAAATATTGTTACAGGAGTTAATTGGAAGCAAAATTGATTTTGTCCTGGAATTATTTCTTTTATGGATAATAAAAAGAAATTACAATGGAAAGATAAAGTATCTGGTGTTACATATATTAACAGTAGCAAGAATTTTCTATGAGCAGTATTGGAAGAGAGACACCACCTGAAGGTTTAATAATTACAAAAATTTTTTGAGTGCACAGAAATGGATAAATTAACCATAGAATTAAAAGGGAAATTAGATATGGAATACTATGCAATATGGGGAAATTGTTATCACTGGATCGACAATAGAAACAAGAAAAGAAAATGTATATAATGTATATAATAGATATAGAAGAAATAGAAATAGTATGTACAGATTGTATCCTACAGATAGGATAGGTGAATATATACAAAATGTCACAGCACTGTTTATTAAGTAATGGAGATGTGTAAAAAAGAAAAAACCCAATAAAGTATTATAAAAAAAGAATAATAACATTAATCATATTTGTTAATTCATTAGACTTACATAATTCTAATGTTAATACACATATTTGTATTAAGTTATAGTCTTTCATTATTTAATTATTTAATATTTCAATATATTATTCTAATGCCAATCACAATATTGTTTAAACATACATGATAATTCCATTATTCAATTTCTAATATTCCCTCTAATTATTAATTTTATCTCATTATATAAAAATTTGTATACTAATAATCCCCCCTCTCTCTTATTTCTATCTCCATTCTAATTTTTAATCATACTACCATTATATTTAAAAAACATTTCCTTTTTACCGTCGTCTCTTGTTCACATTTATACTTTAATTCTTATTCACTTTCATTTTAATACAAAAACAATGGTAATATTAATCTTATTCATTACATTCATCAAGCTAATGTAATTCTAATATTAATATACATATTTATATTAAGCTATGCTATTTCATTATTCAATGTTTGAATATCTTATTCCAATGCCAATCACAATATTATTTAAACATATATTCAATCTCTAGTTTTCCCACCTTATTGCTTTTATTTTATTAGATAAAAGTGTATATACTAATATTTCTCCATTTTGTATTTCTATCTCTATTCTATCTTTTAATCATGCCACCCTTGTATTAAAAAAACATTCCTTTCTAACCATCATCTCTTGTTCACATTAGTATTTTAATTATTATTTGTTTTTTGACTTGCCTCCCATATTCCTCTCTTAGATCTTTGTTTCTGTATGCATCCACATCCTGACTATTCAATTGATTTCTCCCATCTCTACTCTCTTCCACTAGCTAGCTTTCAAAGAAACCCATGCCCCTGTCTCTCTTTCAAAAATATGTTTCCAGATTCCTTGTTTTATTTCATCAGTCATTGTTATTTTTATTGTTGTCTCCTTCTTATCCTCTTCTTTTGGTTTGTCTGTTATATTTTTCCTTCCATTCTTTTTGTTGGCCCCTCCTGTCAGCTGGTGCTCCATTCAAAATCCAAGAAAGAAATACTTAGACTTCTTTAATCAGAGAAGAGATATCTTTTACTGGAAATCAAGTGGTAGCAACAAAAGAATTCTGAATCTGAGAAAATGGGCACATAAATCACATATACAAAGTAATGGCAACGTTCCCACCCCCAATAGTTCAATTGGCTCATCCAATTAAAAGTTGTGTATATCATCATGTGGGCATCTCCAGGTGGGCTTCTGTCCGTTGACCTTGACATAGTTTGATAAAGAGTTGCAGCTGTGCATAGCATAGGATAGAAACACCACTCCAGTGGTTTACTAGGCTTCGGTTTCACCTCCCCTTTGGTTTTTAGGAGATTTGTGATAGGCATTGCAATCTTCGCAAAAGCAGGGATAAATTGACGGTAAAAATTAGCAAATCCCAAGAAACTTTGAAGTGGTTTCCTGGTGTGGGGAGAGGCCCATTCCAAAACTGCACAAACCTTCCCTGGATCCATTTCTATGCCATCATGTGAGATGCGATAACCTAAATAGTCAATTTTTTCCTGGTGGAATTCACACTTGCACAACTTTACATATAGCTCAGCAGCTCGAAGTTTTTCCAGAACTGACCGCACTAGTTTCACATGTTCATCACGAGTCTCCATGTAGCTAAGAATATCATCAAGATAAACAAACACCCCTTTGTATAGATGTTCATGCAACACCTGATTGATCATACTGCAGGGGCCCCCTGTAGGCCAAATGGAAGAACGTTGAATTGGAAACAACCCATTGGGCAGTTAAAAACAGTTTTCCATTCATCCCCTCCCTTAATTCCAACTCGGTAGTATGCTTCTTTCAAGTCGAGTTTTGTAAAAAATTTCCCTTTGGCCAAGTGGGCCAACATATCCTTCATCAATGGGAGGGGATACACGTTCTCCACTGAAATAGCGTTGAGGTTTCTATAGTCAACACATAAACAAAGGGAGCCATCTTTCTTTTCACGGAACAATACTGGAGCTGCTACCCAGGGTCTAGCGGGTTGGATGAAACCATGTTCCAAATTCTTATCGATAAATGACCGCAGCTCTTCTAGCTCCCACAGTATCATCGAGTACAGTTTCGGTTTTGGGAGTCTCACCCCGGGTAAAATTTCAATGCTGCAATCTGTTGAACGATGGGGGGGGGGGGAGCTCATCCGAGGCCTTTTCACTGAATACCTCCTTTAAGTCCCAATATTCCTCCAGAATTTTCTCCTCCCCCTTCAGACTCTTGGTGCCAATGGAGGCCAGCTCAGTGGGATACTTGAGTTTTGGTTGAAATTGTCCCTCCCCTTCTGGGCGTTGGTCAGTATGTATGTGCAATGACCCTCTCCTCCAATCAATGTGGGGTTCCATTTCCGGAGCCAGGGCAACCCCAGTATTAGGGGCCACTCCATCCCAGGAGCCACAATAAAACACAAAGTCTCTCTATGCTTCCCCATCATCATTTCTATTGGTTCCATTATGAAATGTGCAGGGCCTCCCCCAGCTACCGATCCATCCAATTGGCAAAAGGCTATGGGCATTTTTAAAGTCTTTAGCCTTAAGGCCATTTTCTCCACTACCTCCGAGCTGATTACGCACCTTGTGCACCCAGAGTCTAACAAGGCTAGCATTTCCCCTTTGGCTCCCAATATGGGTACCCTTAATCTCACTGGAATGGTCATAGGGCCCTTGTTTGGACTTACCAGTGAGTCATCTTCTGATTCGGATTCACTCTCTTCAGAAGAGGTTGGAGTTCCCAGCTCCTCTCCTTTCGGAGGGGTGATTTCTACAACCTCCTATGCTTTAAGCGCCATTTCACGAGGCTTTGCTGGGTTTTTATCAGGTTTTCTTCCTGCTCCTGGCGCCCCCTTTGGCTCTAGCTTGGCATGGTAATTTGCAGCCCAGTGACCTTCCTTCCCACATCGGAAGCATGCAGTGGTCTTGTGTTTTGCCACCATTCCTCCCTTTTGAGGTTTTAAGGCTTCTCAAGGGGCTGGTGGGGGAGGACTTGCTCCAACCAAAAAAACCCCGGTGTCTGTTTCGGGTCAGATCAATTTCCACCTCTGCTGCCAGCACGTACCACAGCTGCAGCTCACTGGGGTCTCTTCTGGCAATACAGCTTTGATATACATCTTCATTCAACCCATCTTTAAAAGCTTCTATCAGGGCTCCCTGGGATCAGCCTCGAATATGACACGCCAGCTCTCTAAATTCCTGGGTGTAGTCGGCCACTGATCTCCACCCCTGATTTATGGTCTTCAACCTAATTCTGGCCTTACGTTCAGCAAGTGGGTCTTCAAACCTGGCCTGCAGCGCAGTCATGAACAGGTCATAATTCATTAGCTGAGGGGCATTATCATTATGCAAAGTCACATCCACTTTGCAGCTGTTCCCTCCAGAGCCCTGGTAACATATCTAACTTTGCCTGCTTCTGAGGAAAAATCCCCTGCATATTCCTCCATATGGCTCCAGACTTGTGCCAGGAAAAATCCTAACTCCTTGGGATCCCCCCCATATATTACTTCCAACGGAGGCACCTTTGGAGTTCTACGTCTTCTGGCAATTACTCCTCCCACTGGGGGCCCCTGGGCTGCTGCTGCCTGTTGTGCTAGCCCAGGTTGATTTATGGGGATGGCTGCTCTGATTCTTCTGGCTGGGGCTGCCTCCCCCTCCTCCCCCTCCTCTCCCTCATACCTTTGATCAGTTTGAGGTTCTCTGATAGCTTCATTTAGAAGATGCATGGCTTGAGTTAGTAAAAAATTCTTTCTTTCCTTCTCTTGCCATGGCTCCTCTCTTCCACGCCGATGGGTAGTGATCACTCCTGGAGGAGACTTTTCCTCAGGATCCTTCCAACCGACTCCCATCGACCATTTGGGTTTTACAGCTGGTTTTCTCCCAAGATTTAGTTCTGCTAACAAGTCGGCTTCCCCTGCTTCCTCTAGCAGCAGAAAATCTTGTCCTCCAGTTGCTCCCAGGTCTTCTTGGTTGCTGGCTGGATTTGACATTGTGTTCAGACCCCCTCGGAAGAAAATTTATTAATTCTCCAGGTGGACTGGTAATGTAGAGATTCAGAATAATGTCAGCTGGTGCTCCATTCAAAATCCAAGAAAGAAATACTTAGACTCTTTTAATCAGAGAAAAGATATCTTTTACTGGAAATCAAGTGGTAGCAACAAAAGAATTCTGAATCTGAGAAAATGGGTGCGTAAATCACATATGCAAAGTAATGGCAATGTTCCCACCCCCAATAGTTCAATTGGCTCATCCAATTAAAAGTTGTGTATATCATCATGTGGGCATCTCCAGGTGGTGATGAGGCTTCTGTCCGTTGACCTTGACATAGTTTGATAAAGAGTTGCAGCTGCGCATAGCATGGGATAGAAACCTAAGCAAGAATGTACCCGCCCCCAGCTTATACAGTTCTGGTTTGTAACAACTCCAGCTAACTTCCCAAAACCATTCCCCCCTCCTCCCCCCGTTACTTATGACAGCCGAAATATGCAAAGCAAAGGGAGAAAATCTTGAAGGCTGACACCTCCCTTTCCTTGGCGTCTTGATCTTTACTCATTGACCCTTGTATTACATTTTCCAGCTTTCCCAGCCATAAATTATTTTCTTAATCTCATTATAATGTCCTTTATACTTTGATACATCAATGCCATATCTTCCAAAATTCCACTCATTTCCTTCTAATGAAACATCTCATCTTGTTTTAATAGGTCCCACTCTTATCCAGTAGTCCAGGAAGCATATATTCAAGCCTAAAATTGCTCTTCAAGAATACACTGATCATAATTCCTTATGTTCCATAGTTAATCCTTCAGTTCCTTTAAGTAATCCAGGAAGTTGTTCAAAATCTCTTTAAATCCCCATTATAAATTCAATAAATTCAATCATGACATTCAGGGTCACTTTAATTAGACATCTTCCTTGTTCTCACATTTAAATCTCTGGTAGTCATAGGGTAGATGCATATAACTCAGTAAATATCTTCACAGTCCTCCAGATAAGTATTGTTTATTCCATATCAAAAATCTTGACGGACTTGTAAATATATGTTATATTTCCTTTCATCAGCAGGTGGCACTCTCATCTAAAATTTCAATGTTATTACAAAACCAACCAGTTTCAATCCAATTTGATTTTAATTCAATTTATAAAAGCAGAGTTGACTTTTTAAGTAAATAGTTCCAGCATTTTAAAATGTCTTCCCAAACAACGCCTTTCCAATTTAAAAATCCAATTTTCTATAGTTTTAAAGTTTCTAATTTTTCTTCCCTTGGTCTTTTCTTTCTAATCTAGTATTTTTCTCAAAATGCTCACTTGTGGCTTTAACAAGTAGTTCTGAGCAAGTAATTCTCCTGGATTTTTCCTTTTGGGGTTAAGCTTTGAGTAAAAAGGAATCCTCTCACCCAATTCCAGATACTGTTCACTAACTCCGCTCCAGCACTGGTCATAGCTGTTCTTTGGCTGTCCCAGCTTAGCTGCCTCTTCTCCTCATCATGGCTGAGAGGAAAAAGAAAGCCCAGGTCAAGCAGGAGAGTTGTGACTCTCTTGACCTCACAGGGTGATTCTCTTTGCTTTCGCCACACCTGGCTTTGGCTCCTTTTGGAGCCCACCAACTGGGAAAACTCAGCACGGGAGTGCGGAGACCTGGTCTCCATGACTGATCCCGCTGCAACATCAGCCGGAAGTCCTCAAGTGGCTTGTTTCACACACACACACATATATATACATATACATATACATACACTGCTCAAAAAAATAAAGGGAACACAAAAATAAGATATCCTAGATCTGAATGAATGAAATATTCTTATTAAATACTTTGTTCATTACATAGTTGAATGTGCTGACAACAAAATCACATAAAAATTATCAATGGAAATCAAATTTAGCAACCCATGGAGGTCTGGATTTGGAGTTACACTCAAAATTAAAGTGGAAAAAACACTACAGGCCGATCCAACTTTGATGTACTGACCTTAAAACAAGTCAAAATGAGGCTCAATAGTGTGTGTGGCCTCCATGTGCCTGTATGACCTCCCTACAATGCCTGGGCATGCTCCTGATGAGGTGGCAGATGGTCTCCTGAGGGATCTCCTCCCACACCTGGACTAAAGCATCTCCCAACTCCTGGACAGTCTGTGGTGCAATGTGGCGTTGGTGGATGGAGCGAGACATGATGTCCCAGATGTGCTCAATTGGATTCAACTGGGGAATGGGCAGGCTAGTGCATAGAATCAATGCCTTCATCTTGCAGGAACTCCAGCCACATGAGGTCTAGCATTGTCTTGCATTAGGAGGAACCCAGGGCCAGCTGCACTAGCATATGCTCTCACAAGGGGTCTGAGGATCTCATCTCGGTACCTAATGGCAGTCAGGCTACCTCTGGCGTACACATGGAGGGCTGTGCGGCCCCCTAAAGAAATGCCACCCCACACCATTACTGACCCACTGCCAAACTGGTCATGCTGGAGGATGTTGCAGGCAGCAGGACATTCTCCATGGCATCTCCTGACCCTGTCACGTCTGTCACATGTGCTCAGTGTCAACCTGCTTTCATCTGTGAAGAGCAAAGGGCGCCAGTGGCAAATTTGCCAATCTTGGTGTTATCTGGCAAATGCCAAACATCCTGCACAGTGTTGGGCTGTAAGCACAACCCCCACCTGTGGATGTTAGGCCCTCATACGACCCTCATGGAATCTGTTTCTGACTGTTTGAGCAGCCACATGCACATTTGTGGACCACTGGAGGTCATTTTGCAGGGCTCTGGCAGTGCTCCTCCTGTCCCTCCTTGCACAAAGGTGGAGGTAGCGGTGCTGATGCTGGGTTGTTGCCCTCCTACGGCCTCCTCCATGTCTCCTGATGTACTGGCCTGTCTCCTGGTAGCGCCTCCATGCTCTGGACAGACACAGCAAACCTTCTTGCCACAGCTCGCATTGATGTGCCATCCTGGATGAGCTGCACTACCTGAGCCACTTGTGTGGGTTGTAGACTCCGTCTCATGCTACCACTAGAGTGAAAGCATCGCCAGCATTCAAAAGTGACCAAACCTTCAGCCAGAAACCATAGGAACTGAGAAGTGGTCTGTGGTCACCACCTGCAGAACCACTCCTTTATTGGGGATGTCTTGCTAACTGCCTATGCTTTCCACCTGTTGTCTATTCCATTTGCACAACAGCATGTGAAGTTGATTGTCAACCAGTGTTGCTACCTAAGTGGACAGTTTGATTTCACAGAAGTGTGATTGACTTGGAGTTACATTGTGTTGTTTAAGTGTTCCCTTTATTTTTTTGAGCAGTGTACATACATACACACACATACACACAAACATATATACACACCCACATACCTACTTACCTACCTCTCTATGTCTGTCTGTCTGTCTGTCTGTCTGTCTGTCTGTCTATCTATCTATCTATCTATCTATCTATCTATCTATCATCTATCTATCTACCTTTTACTTTAATCAGTAGTTAAATAATAAAATCATTATACTATGAGTTAAATCAGTATGCAGTATCAAAACTTTCCTTTTCTTTACATACCAGATAGGAGACAGTGGGAGAAGTGATCTTTACCAGTTCTTTCAAAGGAAGAAATAGTTGCCCCATTTTCTCCTGTATGTTGCATGTGGAATTTCCTACCATCACTGCTGCTTTTCCATCCTTTTCCACTTTCTATCCTTTTCTTCATAGATAGTGATATGCAGTTCATACAAGGAGGGAACATAGTTAGAAAAATCTACTTTTAATCCTCGATCAAACAAATGGCAGCTATGTTTTGCATCTGAATGATTACAGGGCTTAAAAGTCGTGATGCAGTGATTAGAAAGCAGGCTAACTTTGCCCACAGCATGAGTTCGATCCTGACTGGCTCAGTTGACCTAGCATTCCATCCTTCCAAGGTTGGTAAAATTAAGACCCAGATTGTTAGCACAATATGCTGACATTTGTAAGCTGCTGAAAAAGCAATGTAAAGCACTATGAAATGATATATCAGTCTAAATGCTATTGCAATTGACATGGCATATTCCTTTTTCCAAAAATAACCTTGCACATCAGAAAAGAACCAACGTTAAGCTAACTTCTCCCATTTAATGATGTTTTATAAATTAGCAAAATATCTGCAATAATAAATGTATTGCTTGGGTATGAAGTATGCATGTTGTTACCAAATAGAAGATGTGTGTAAGGAATATATTAATGTTTGAATGAAAGTTGAGTGGCTAATAAATGAATAAAAAGCAGTTGAGGATACCTGTTTAAAGCCATATATCATTAATATGGTTTTAGAATCAAAGACATATAGAAGACTTTTTAACTTTCTATTTATTCAATGTATGAAAGAGGCATACTTCCTATGGCTTCTGAAATCAAAATCTTTTCATTTTGTACATTTTCAAATTTGTTCTGTAATTTTGTAAAAAAAAAAAGTAGCACAATTTTTGAAACTGTTCACACTGAGCAAATGTATCTAGTCAATGTCCTTAGATTTTAACTCTGTGTCCATATTTGTATGTCCTGATTTTGATGGGGATAAAGAAATATTTGAGAGGTTGTGTATGTGTTTATTTTTAAATCACTTTGTAATACTGTATAGCATAAAGTTAAACACTGAAAGGTGCATTTGTGCTCTTGTTTGAGATATTCATTGAACACCTGCATTTCCTATACAAAAAAACTTATTTTGGAGAAATGTGAAAATCTGAAACATTGCTATGAATTTTAGATAAGTATGCTGAACAAAAAATTGAATGCTTCATTCTTATTTATTGAATTTAGAGACAATTTTAGTCTTTACAGTTGGAAGAAAAGAATGTACTACAGGGAGTAGAAAATACAAATTTTTGTACAAAATCTTTTGTACTAAAATATTTGAGTGCAAAAGATTATTGAGTTAGGACATATTCATAATTAAATGCCTTCTATGTTTTCTAATGTGATATGAGGTGAAAGCAAAAGTCATTTATATTGGCTGTACAAGTGACATTTATTTGGATCTAACGGTTCAACATAGCAAAAGAAGAATTGTCCATGACTTTGTGTTATTTTCAGCCGCGGATTCTATCATAAACTTTATATAAATATAATTTAAGAATCGATGAGTATCAGGCATCAAATAAAGCCCTGTCAAAGAGCTTAGTGCTGATTAGGTATGGCAGCCATTGGCTTGGCAAACCTTAAAGTGAAAATTTCTGGCAATCAATACTGTTTTAATCACTCAGAGTCTGCTAGCAGACAATATACTTCCTTCTAAGGAAAAGCTCTGGCATCTGCCAATACAACAAATTCTATCAACAGGTCAAAATAATTATAGAAGGGAAGAGTAAATTAGTAAAATAAACTGCATATCTTTGCATATCTTTATATCTCTGTAGATAGCACTAAAAAATAAGGAGAAGCTCTAAACAGATTCCTAGGTTTTTTAAATTTTTCCCTAAAAGCACCTAATGCATTATTTCTTTCATTCCAAAAGACGAAGGAGATAAAGACTTTATTCTTGGATTGTTATTATTATTGTTTCTTCCATAAGGTCTCATTTAGTTGCAGGTAGTAATGCATTTGTCATTTCTAGATACGTTTACAAAGGTATAAACATTTCCACATGCAGATCAATTACAGAATAGTACTTGATCTTTTCTATGTTACTATGTAAAAGCAATGTTCAGGACAGATATGTCCTGTAGTTCATATGGTATAATGAAAGGATTATTGAACTTACCATGGCATCCGATTCTAAGGTTTGATTAATTGGTCATTTCATTTTTCTTCTATTTCTGAACAGAATTGAATACTTACTGATGAAGGAAGAAAAGTAAATGCAACTTATGTGATCTGGGCAACTGTGATCCAGGGAGCGGATCTTTCTTCTTTATCTGGCCTTTTCTTTCCTGTTGTCCCTTAGTCACTTTTCCAGCCTAGACCCCGGCAGAAGGTTAACAGGCTCCCTGGTCTCTCTCTCTCTTGTTCTTTTTAACTTTCCCTCTTTCCTTCTTCTTTTATTTCCTATTCATTCTTTATTTTTTCACCCTGAGTCCATCAGAATGTTTTCAGGCTTCAGCCTATGCTCCTTGGCAAGAAAATCTCACCATCTTCACTTTTCCCTTTCTTTCACCTCCCTGTCCCCACACTGCTCATTCATTCTTTTGGCTTATTGTGCAGAAGAAGGTCTATAGGCTTAAGTCTACCTTCCACATAGCAAGCCTTTCACCATCCTTCCTTTCCCAGTATACCCTTTTGCAAACACTTTGTTAGCACATTTTCTTGGTGTGGGATCTGATGCACAGGCATGTACACAGCTAAAAAGGTACATTGGAAGCAATTATTGTCAGTTGTGATTTCAGAATCAGTCCTCTGGGTCTTGTTCAATCATTTAGTTTCAGTGCCCTTTGGGAATTAAACATGTTTTAAAAGATCGTATTTAAGATGTCTGTGGAGTATTCTCCAACCTCCAAAGGCAGGACTTTTGCAAAACATGGAGACTGGTTTTTGCAGATATAATCTGATTCTGATTAGTCTTACCTTTAGGAAATTAAAAGTGCCACATACACTTTTCTCACAAACATATTTCCATTTTTATTTAGATGCAAAAATGATATCGAGAATTATTATCTTGCTCTAATCTTGTTGTTTAAGCCATTTTTATCATGTATATATAAAGATATTACTATGCTTCAATTTTTGGCTATACAGTAAAGACATATATAAATATGTTTTCAGCATCTGCATTTTTCCTTTCTTTGCTGGAAAGAGATTAAAAGGTTCCACTTCTGTTTTTTTTTTTCTGTTCATAGTTTCATTTCATATAAAACAGGATAAATATTAAATTTAACCATGGTGTCTAATGTTGAAAAAAAAATAACTTCAGTTCCTGGTTTGAATAAACCAGAAATTAACAATAGTTAAAAATGGGGAAAAAATACAATTAAGCAGGAACGATAAATAAGCAGGAAAAATAAATAAAAAATAAGCTTGTACATGTATAGTTTATTTGAATGAACTTGTCTCTGGCCAGTTTATAAACAAACTATGACTAGTAGTGATAGAATGATCCTTTTGGGCTCCATTTATTTTTGAAACTTGCCAATGATTCTAGTTTATAGTTTTCATTTCTTTAAAAAATTACAGATTATTTTCTGAGCATAATTATAAATCAGAATATCTTATCCCAACAGCCATGTTTCTTATCAAGTTTCCAAATATCCTTTCCTAGCTCTGAAAGTAAAAGAAAATATAATAAGAACTTCAGATGAATGGAGAAATGGAGAGACAATAGCAAAAAAGACATGTATTATAAAAATATATGTAACACACAGACAAACACACAAAGGATACTATAAAAACAGTAGGAAAGATCTAAGCAGTTCAGTTATAAGAAAGAGAAAATCCTTTCCATCTCTGTATCATGCTTATTTGATCATTCTGTTTAAGTTATTTTCATTAAGAAAAAATTATTGTGTACTTGCTTGATCATTCAGTTTAAGTTATTTTCATTAAGAAAAAGTTATTGTTTACTTGCTTGAACTTTGTAGAATATTAAACAATGTTAATTTTACAACAGAAAAATATCAAAAAGAGAACAAACCACAACTACAGAAAATATTTCCAGTCACCTCGTGCATCAACTTACTACTGATATGTTTTGTTCTCATTCTAAAAGATAGCAAATCATGTATCTCATCACTTTCTTTTAAATGTCTTAAATCATGTATCTCATCACTTCCTTTTAAATTTTCTTAAATTTTAGGAGGGTTAGGCAGCAGCCAAAACTTTTTAAAAAAATTACTGCTTGTCAAATCAATTTCTCTGATGGGAAACCATTTTTTTTACAGAGCAGTAATCCTGAATTTTTTTTTTAAAAAAAAACCTAGTAGTCAATTTCCAGGAATAAAAATGTTCTAATCAGTCCCAAAGGTTTTCTTTTTTTCCAGAAAAATCAAACCATTTCTGCAGTGGTACCTATCTTTAGTTAAATCCTTGCTACAAATAAGAAAAAAGAGCACCTTTGATAAACAAGAAAAATGAAAGATTATTTGGGATGGAAAGTGGAAATTTTGATCAGCCAGCTGGATGTGGCCATGCTGAAAATAGCATCCACTTGAACATTACAGCTGCTCTGGCTCCAACAGCTGTCAAATATAAAGTATAGTTCAGCCAAAAAGCAAAAAAAAAAAAAAAGTACATTTGGATTCTGCTATATACATGTCTAATGGCCAGAAATAGCTGATTATTTCAAAGAGAAGGAGAAAGTATCTGATTTCTTTCTCCTTCTCTTAGCAAATCTCTAATAAATTCCAAATTAAAAAACAAAAACAAAAAATTATAAGAAAAAGATCGAGTATTCTAAATGTAAATGAGATCCAAACTTGTACTTTCATTAAAAAAACTATGTAGAATTCTTGTCTTGGAAATATATTTTTGAACGTCAAACAATTTCAGTATCATTATCAAGCAATTTGGCATAAAGCAAACAGCCAAAGTGTCACAAACATGTCTTAGATTTTACTATCTGGTTTTCTAGTCTGCATTCTTTCAAAAAGAACTTTTTTTAACTTTAAGCACTATATCCATAAAATGTTCCCATTCAAGCTTTATCCAAAGTAATGGTAATATGAAATGTTAAAAATGGGTTTCTGACAAAGTTAAATAAATGCTATGTGTAGCAATGCAAAGTTATCAAAATGCAATTATTTCAAGCAAAGCAGAACTTAACAATTGCTATGATAAGCTGTTCACTCAAAATGTATTATAGACATTCTCTAGTTTACATAAATTAAATTCAAACCTGAAAAATTCTTTCTCCATCACCTCAAATATATTATTGCCAACATGATTTAATGAAGTTATAAATCTGGAAATGCTGATTATTTAAACAACACACCAGTATTTATTACAAAGGTGCATGGACAATTATTATTCTTTTTTTTTGGTAAACTTCATCATTAAATACCTTTTATTTATGGCTTAAACAATATAGGAGCAATATAGGAACCTGTTCAATTATACTCCATAATCTTAAAAAAAGCAAATTGAACTTGTATGCCATAAAATTTCTGCACTACAGATATGATGGAGATTTACCTCTAGTAAAATCTGGGCTGAAACCAAAAGTAAAGGGTTTGTTTGTTTATAAAATGGATCAAAGATGTAGTTCCATTTTATGGACCATATTCCACTGGGAAATCTATTAAATTTATTTGTTCATTTGCTTGCTTATAAAGTTTATATGCCAATAAACAGTAGAAGAATTCTGATTTAAATGGTATGTTTGACTTCCGATTACATCAACCACACTTTAATAGCCCAAATCCCTAAATTTATAGTTATAATGCAGCATGATTGATAGGTCTATGTGGCCTATTTCTAGAGCTATATGGATGGTATGTTCAGTACCTTCTGAGTCCATAGCAGTCACAGGGAACCACCAAGTATTTGTCTTTTTTATCTATTGATTAGATTTTTATCCCACTATTATTTTATTAGTAACTCAAGGCACCGAACATACATAATACTCTTTCCCTATCTATTTTATCTACAATAACAACCTTGTAAAGAGAGAGAGTAGACGTGTCAGTAACTTTGGCATCAGTAACCCAGACTTCTTTTATGCCTAAAGTGGGACTAGCACTCACATTCTTCTGGTTTCTAGTTCTAATTAATGAACATGTAGAACTTTTGACCAATCAAGGCTACTTTGCTGATTGCTGATGCCATAAACCTTGTTCTGCTATCTCAGTTCTGCACTAACCATAAATCTCTCCCTTTCTTTTGAAAGGAGATTGCATGGTAGTGTTCATTGGGATGGCAACATGCTATTATAATCTTTACTATATTTAGGCCTCGTTGTCTGGTCCTTATGGCCAATTACACCATAGCATGAGCTTAGACTCAAGCCAAGCATCTTTTCTAATGATCGCACAGATTGGATTGAATTGAATACTTTATTTGGCCAAGTACAATTAGACACACAACTTGGACTAGTACATTTGGGATAGCTAATTACCAAAGAAGTTAGTCTGATAAAGTTATGTAAATGGCAGGGAGAGAATTAGAACAAAAAAAACCCTCCTATTTCAATTGAAATTACATCATTTGTTGCTCTCAAACATGTTTTCTTTGCTGTAGTGAGAATACTCTTTGGTGAAAGACAAATTTCCTACACAGAAATTACACTTGTACAGCCAGAAAAGTGCCAGAAAAACTCAAGTAACTAAATTATAGTGCAGAATACACACATGGAAGAAAGAAAACTCTCTCACTTAAAGCACAGGATTTGCATTCAGAGAATTTAATGTCATATAGGATCCCAGGATGTTGCCATTGGAATTTAAGATCTAATGTTAGTCCCTGCTGGTTAGATGCATGTAGTTGGATTAAAGTGATTCTTTTTGGAGGGGGACAATTTCCTTTACTTTGAAGGACAGATTGTTTATCCCTTTCTCAAGCAGCCACCTTTGAATGCAACAGAAATTCATGTTCCTATCATGTTTTTATTGATTCATTCAGTAGAAAATTCATCCAATTTCTTCAGGTTTGAGGGAAGATTGTTGAAAAGATTAGGTTTCCAGCTCCAGCAGGCTGGTAGGAAGCAGATTATTTGGACCCTTTCCAAATACTGTATTTTTCATACTATAAGATGCACTGGAACATAAGATGCACATTAGCTTTAGAGGAGAAAAACAAGGAAAAAAATCTGCCTCTGCCTACCAGCATCCATCCAGTATTCAGCACATTGTTGCAGCCCCAGCACATGGCTCATCAGGACTCCGCTCCATTGCACCCACTATCAGTCAACTGAGCTGAGCTGCTCTTGCTGCCAGGGGATGCTGGAGCCTTTGCTGCCAAGCAGCTGATTGACGGTTAGATCAGCCTCCTGGAATATTGCCAATCAGCTGTTCTAGGCAGTGGGGATCGCCGCTGCTGCCAATTGCCACTGTTCGCCTCCCACACTGGCCACTGCCACTGTTCGCTGCCACTGCAATTTGCCTCTCTGTTTGCCACTGCTGCCTTCACCACTGCCACCATTAGCTACCACCATTCATCGCCGCCATTCATCTCCAATCAGCGGCAATCAACGGTGGTGGCAATCAGGGGCAACAGCAAAAGGTTGCAGTGATGGTGATTCCTGCCATCTAAAATAGCTGATTGCTGGTATTCCAGGAGGTCGATTTAACTGCCAATGAGCTGCTCAGTAACAAAGGCTCCAGCATCCCCCAGCAGCAGCAAACCAACCCCCCCCCACACCACAATATTCGCTCTATAAGACACACAACATTTCCATCCACTTTTTTTTGGGGGGGGGGGGAACTGTGTTTTATAGTGTAAAAAAATAGTAATCCAACTGAATTTCAGATAGGTTATAGAACTGAGCATCATCAACATCCAACAAATGATGATGAAGTATGATGAGAGACTACTAAAAATTGAAGAAGAAGATAAACAAAGAGATAAGAAGATTGGAGACATTGATAACAGATTAACTGTGGTTGAACAAGATAAAAGTAGTGTGTTGAGATGGGAGATGGATAGATCAGAATTCTATCTTAGATTCCAAAACGCAGAGGAAGAAAAAGGACAAAACTTAGCTGAGATAATGATAGAAATACTGGCTGAAGCTTTGGAAATAACTGAAGAGAAGATGATGGATGGAATAGATGAGGTTTATCGAGTTTTCACAAGATATGCGATGAGAAATAGCTTACCAAGAGAAGTTCATATTAGATTTACAAAGAAAGCCATTAAAACGCAAATATTGCAAGTGGCAAAAGAGAA
This sequence comes from Notechis scutatus, assembly GCF_049901735.1. Classification (NCBI taxonomy): domain Eukaryota; kingdom Metazoa; phylum Chordata; class Lepidosauria; order Squamata; family Elapidae; genus Notechis; species Notechis scutatus. Next base: position 27,168,625 of record NC_142025.1, read on the forward strand.
AACATTGAAATATAAAGACAAGGAGATTGTGGTCTTGAAACAAATACCCAGAAGAGTGAAAGAGATGAGAATACCGATTCCTGACTAAAATGCTACTTAAAAAAGAGGTGAATTATAGATGGCTGATTCCAGAAGGTTTAATGTTCACATGGCAAGAACAGAGACATAGAATTGACTCAATTGAGAAAGTGGAATTATTTTATACAGAATTTTTTGGAGGGAAAGAGGAAGAGGCAGAAAAAGAGATCTCACTTATTGAATTCCAAGACGACTGCCAAATGGCTACTGAAAAAGAAGAAGGTGCAGTAGGTGGAAAGGTGGAAGCCAAAGAACAACGTGAACTAAGATCTACAAGAGCTGCTAAACTTAACTACAAAATATAACCATGGAAGAGAAAAAATTGATTACAATTAATATAAATGGACTTAACTCAGCCATTAAATGGACTTAACTCAGCCTTTCATAAATTAGAGAAATTAAAATTTGATATAATTTGTCTACAAGAAGTACATATTAGAAAACAATATGAATAATTGTTGATACAGCCAAAATTAGGGAAAATATTTACTTCCTTGACACAATGTAAGAAGAGAGGAGTGGTTTTATATATTAAAGAGACCATCTCAGCAAAATTGATTTATACCGATGATGGAAGAATACTAATGGTGGAAATAATGGACAATAATATGATAACACTCCTGATTGCAATCTATGCTCCGAATGACAAACAAGAAGAATTCTACAAAAAATTACATATGAAAATAATTGAACTGGACTATGCTAATACAGTTATGATGGGAGATTTTAATGGAATTGTAGACAATAAATTGGACTATACAGCACAGAAAACAATAAAGCAAAATGGAAAGACTCTCCCTAAATCTTTTTTTAAAATGGTAGATGAAATAAACTTAAAAGATACATGGAGAGAAAGAAATGCTAAAACTAAACAATACACCTTCTATTCAAATAGACACTTATCATGGTCCAGAATAGATATGATACGGATGTCAACAGAATTGTTAACTAATATTCAAGAAATAAATATTGAAACAAGTACTTGGGCAGATCACAACCCAATGACAATTAAATGGAAAGGACAAAAAAGAAGATCTAGATGGACGTTAAATAATACTATTTTAAAGGAAAAAGACTTCACACAGTGGATGGAGAAAGAATTGCCTTTTTTCTTTAGAGAAAACAAAAAAGAAGATACATCAATTCAGAATGTATGGGATACAATGAAGGCATAAGTTAGAGGCTTTATAATAGACTATACAAGGAAAAGAAATACTATGAAAAGATTAGCCTCTAAGGCCTTAGAGGATGAGTATAAAAGACTTGAAAAAGAGCTACAGAAAATGCCACAGAAAAAGGACATCAAGATAAAAATGGATATAATTAAACATAAAATGGGTCAAATAGAAAAAGAATTAGCACAGAAAATTAGAGGTGCTAAACAGAACTACTTTGAAGATGCAAACAAACCAAGTAGATGGTTAGCATACAAATTGAGAAAGGAGAAAGAATCAAGGAAAATATTGCAATTAATAGATGACCAAGGCCAAGTTTCTATGGTAGTAAAGAGAAGAAGAAAATCATTCGAGACTTCTATGGGAAATTATATATGCAAGAGAATATTGATGAGGAAAGAGTTAAACAGTACTTACAGAATGCTAATTTACCTCAGATACCTAAAGAGACCGAAACAATGTTAGAAAGCAATATAATGATGATGGAGTTAACTCAAGCACTCAAGAAGCAAAATAATGGAAAGGCACCAGGCCCAGATGGTCTTCCGGCAGAATTTTACAAAACATTACAAGAATTGTTGAATCTTCCATTGCTAGAAGTTATGAATGAAGTTATGTTAAAGAGGATACCTAAATCATGGTCAGAAGCCTATATTACACTTATTCCAAAAGAGGAGGCCGATCCATTACAAATTAAGAACTATAGACCCATTTCTCTACTAAATGCAGATTATAAAATTTTTGCTTCAATATTGGCAGAAAGACTTTAAAATATTTAAATAATTTTATTCATCCTGATCAAAATGGATTTCTGCCAAAGAGACAAGTTAAAGACAATATGAGAGTAATCCTGGACACTTTGGAATACTACAAGGCACACCCTGAAAAACAAATGGCTCTGATATTTCTAGATGCACAGAAGGCATTTGATAATGTGAATTGGCGATTCATGTTATTACTGTTGGAACAGATGGGTTTTGCTAGAAAATTTATTCAAGCAATAGAAGCTATATACTATAAGCAAATGGCAAAGGTAATGATAGAGGGAGAACTGACAGACTCTATCAATATAAGAAAAGGAACAAGACAAGGGTGCCCACTATCACCTTTGTTGTTTGTGTTAACTTTGGAAGTGCTAAACAGAAATATTAGAGATGAAAAGAATATAAGAGGAATGAAAATCAAAAAGGAAGAATTTAAGCTGTAAGCATTTGCAGATGATCTGGTTTTCATCTTAGAAGACCCTTTAGAAACAGCAATCAAAATTGATAGAAAAGATAGAGACATATGGAAAAGTGGCTGGTTTGAAAATAAATAAAGATAAGACAAAGATCTTGACAAAGAGTATGCTATTAAGACAAAAGGAAGAACTGGCAGACCTATTGAAAATTCAGGTCACGAATAAAATCAAGTACTTGGGGATATATTTGACAGCAAGATGTAGTACACTAAAAGAGAATAATTATATCAAACTTAAACAGCAGATAGTGCTAGATCTGGTAAAATGGGAAAATTTACAACTGTCACTAATAGGGAGACTTTCAACAATCAAGATGAATATATTACCCAGAATTTTATATTTGTTTCAAACAATTCCAATTAGGCTTGGAAAAGATTACTTTGAAGATTTAAATAAAATTGTGTTGTAATATATATGGCAAGGTAAGAAAGCGAGAATAAAGTTAAAACTTTTGCAAGATGCTAGAATTAGAGGAGGATTTGGTTTGCCTAATTGGGAGTTGTACTATCAAGCTACAAATCTGATGTGGGTTAAGGAATGGATAACACTAAGAAATACTAGATTGTTGACATTAAAAGGACATGATTTGTTGTTGGGGTGGCATGCTTTTTTATGGTATAAAGGAACTAAAACACAGGGGTATTTTAGGAGACATTATATACGGGAGTCTCTGTGGTTAAACTGGGAGAAGATTAAAAGACAATGTTATTTGAAAATTCCAGTCTGGTTATCGACTATTGAAGCATTTTCTTATCCTATAATATACAAAAAGGAACAAACGGTTAGATATGGTGAAATATTGAATGAAAAGGGTGAACTTAAATCTATACAAAAACTAGAGGAACAAGTTATAAAGATGAATTGGTTTTCATATGCGCAAATACATTCAAGGTATGATAAAGATTCTAAAATGGAAGGTTTCTATGATAAATTGACTGATTTAGATAAGATTTTGACAGGTACTGATGAAAAGGTGATTTAAAAAGTGTATGGATATTTATTAGAAATTAAATTAGAAGAAGAACAAGTTAAAGAAACTATGATTGCTTGGGGGAAGAATTTTGGATATGGGATTGATTTAGAGAAATGGCAAAAATTGTGGTCTCAAAATTATAAAATGACAATGTCAACAGCATATAAAGAAAATTTGTATAAGATGTTTTACAGGTGACATTTCCCCCCGACAAGAATAGCAAGAATGTTCAAGAATAAATCTGAAAAATGTTGGAAATGTCATCAGACACCTGGCTCATATGACCATATGTGGTGGACTTGTGCAGATGCTAAAAAAATACTGGACTAAAATCCACATGTGGTTGGAAAAAATGACAAAAAAAACATATAGACTTGAAACCAGAGATATTTTTATTGGGAATTTTACCTGAAATATATAGTAAAGACTTGAAATACCTGATTGTAAATATATTAACAGTGGCTAGGATTGTATTTGCTAAAAACTGGAAAAATGCGAAAATACCATCACAGGAGGAAATCATTAAGAAAATATTGGAATGTGCTGAAATGAGTAGATTGACATTTGAAATTAGAGAACAAGAGGATAAACAATTTTATAAAATTTGGCATCTTTTCTATCAATGATTAGACAATAAAATACAGTAATGAAATATGTAGATGTTTAGAAAATAATAAATATATAAAGATGTATTTCTTTCTTATTATATCTACAAAATGATTTTAGGATAGATTTGGGACGATAATATGAACTGTTATAAAATAAACTAAGTAAATTATGATTATCTTGTAAAACATGAATGAATAAAAGTATAGTCAAATGATTGATTAATAATGATACTAAGGTATTTAATTTTTGATTGAAAATATGAGATTATATGCAATGTAATTGTAATTGAAGGCTACAAAATGGAAGCACAAAACAATTTGTAAACCAACCGGCATACTGTATGTACACCTATGGAAGGTAGCTTGATGTTTTTATGTTTTGTTTGTTTATGTTTGTTTTTAAAAACCAATAAAAATAAAAAAATTAAAAGAACTGAGCATCATCATATATACTTGGAATAATTTCTGAAGGCTCATAATTAGGTTAGTACAGCCATCCTGGTTCTTCCGGATCTTTCAGTAGTTTTCAAACCATTCATCATGTTCTAGACCAGGGATCCCCAACCTTTTCGACGCCGCGGCCCGGTTCCGGCGTCAGCTGGGCGCCGCGGCCCGGTTCCGGCGTCAGCTGGGCGCCGCCATCTTTTTGACGAAAATCACTTCCGTGACGTCATCGAAGTGATTTTTCGTCAAAAATGGCGGGGCGCAGCGCTTGGTGAGCTTTTTCGGTAGAAATGGCTTTCTACCCGGAAAGCTCACCTGAAGCGCTGGCGCCGCCATCTTTTTTGACGAAAAATTGCTTTTTTTACCAAAAAAAGATGGCGGCGCCCAGCAACCAGCGGCCCGGTAAGGCTTGTTCCGCGGCCCGGTACCGGTCCGCGGACCGGCGGTTGGGGACCCCTGTTCTAGACTAACTCGGGGATTTTTTATTTATTTATTTATTTGTCAACTGCTTACAAGATAATAGGTATGAGTAAAAACATAGTTATGAATATATGGATACATATAAGAAAAATAAAAATATAAAATATAAAAGAAACAATAGGACAGGGATGGTAGGCATGTTGGTGCGCTTATGCATGCCCATTTAAAAATGGGGTATAATTTTGTAGTGGCTCTCTTTTCTCAAAGGCCCAGTTCCATTCAGTACTAGTGGCAGGGGGGAAAGTCTAGTTCTTTGATATATGGGATGCCTAAATGCTTGACTATCTTGAATCCCATTGAATATTTACATGAAGCTACATGGTGTGTAGATCACTGATGATGTTGTCTGTGTGACAATTGTGCAAATGATGGTCACAGGATTCTTATCCTATGCCAGATGTGAGGATATTTATGGAGACTCAAACCTAGTTGCTCTGGTTTTGGGATATGCTCTGGGGACATCTGAGAGGGGCTATGGGAAACACCATAGAGACTCTGTGGCAGAATTGGATGGTCAAAGCAAAGCCATGCCAGGAATGTCCGGGAGGATGACAGTCAGATGAACAGCCAGCTGCTTAGGCTGAAGAAAAGTCTCAGATGCAGCCAGTCAGCGCAGAAGAAGAGTTGCCGCTCCCACCCAAATTCAGGTCATGCAGAACTGGAGCCTCAATGGAAGTTGGCAAGGTTACTTCTATAGGCAGTCTTATCACCTCTTAATGAGGTACATTATCTACCTGGGCATTTGGAACTGATGGCTGTTGGATACAACCATTCATAATCCTTTCATTTGTGAATGCTTGTGTCTCTGTAAGGACCTACCCCAGCTGGTCCCTCAGGAAAGTAAGACTCTTGATTCCATTGAATTGAGTTGAATTAACAAAAAAACTTACTGAAAGATTGTGGTGCAGTAAAGTCAGGCAAAATCTGAAAAAGCCTGTGCAAAGTATAAAGCAGTTCTTTTATCCCCAAATCCAATCCCCCCAATTAGTCCACTTGAAGTGGATGCATTGATGCAGCAAGGTTGTTTTGAGAAGTCGAAGGTGCTAGGTAGATTCACTCTCAAGATATGATGGCCTTGAAACCAATCTGGAACTGGTTGGGAGGGAGTCTGCTCTGTCTCCAAAGACAGTCCTCCTCCTTAATTCCCAAGAAGTTACAGCAAAAACAAAAGCATGCAAAAAATGCCAGCAAGCCATCCTCCTCCCCACTTCCAACAGAATGGCAGGACACAATGTGGACCTGACAGTCTCATTGCCTTGAACTCACGGAGGTCATGTTGCTGTTATCCTGTCTTACATCCATTGAAGTCAGGTTGCCATTGTCATGCTTTACACCCAAGTTGTGTTGTCTCCATTGAGCCTTGGACCCATCAAAGCCAAGTTACCTTCCCCATACCTGGAGTCTGGAGAATTATGGTTGTTTTCATTGGGCTTTGTCAGTGGTTGCTGTCATCTTGCTTAGAGTTCATTATATCATCTTGCTGTTGTCCTGCCCGAAGTCTATTGATTTTCCTTGCTGTCATTCTGCCCAGAGTTCTTAATTTGTCTTGCTAGAATTATCCTTGTGCCTTAGGAACAAAAGAGATTGCAGTTTATCTTGCTCCCATTGCTTTTGCTATCTCCTGTTAGTGTTTTTTGGAGATATTTCTTGAAACTGACTCTAAGGACTGTAAGCACAGAGTTGGGACCTGGACAATGATGGTGGAAGTTGTTTGTGTGAAATATATCTCTGCTTGTGTGATGTTATGTATGTCAACTGGAATAGGACAGAGTTTGTGAGGATTTTCTTGAACTCATGACTCCTGTTCAAGGAGAACGTGGTAGCTGTGACTATAAAGGCTGTTGCACAAATTCACCTTGTACATGAGGTTCTAGATGGCTCTGTTCATGATCATTCATGCTGTAGTCATTTCATGATTGTTTTATTATAAATATTTATGGTGATATCTTTGAAATGGCTTTGGAAGCTTCAACTAGTCCAGAATGCAGTGACACATGCAATTTTGGGTGCATTGGGGTTTTTCATTAGATACTGTTGTTGAACAAGCTTACTAGAACCCAGTATTCCAGGGGCAACTCAAGGTACTGCTTATTTGAAGTCCTGTACAGCAGTGATCCCCAACCTTTCTTATGCCGCGGCCCGGTATCCCCAACCTTTTTTATGGCGCGGCCCGGTACGTATTATTGGTGCGCCGATCTTGATGAAAGTGCCCGTGAGCTTTTCATCCGAAAAGCTCACCGGAAGCACTTTTTCATCAAAAAAAGATGGCGGCGCCCAGCAAACCAGCGGCCCGGTAGGACTTGTTCCACGGACCGGTGGTTGGGGACCCCTGCTGTACAGCACAGACCCAGATTTTTTGTGGGGCCACCTATTCCCAGTAATTCCAGTCTGTATTATCAGATCCAGCAAGGTAGGTAGACTCTTGATCTCTTTTGTAAAACAAATGTTATCTTGCCCTCTGTGTTTTGGTGCCTGCCCTTTGGAACCCTTCCCCTGTGAGATCCAGGTGACCTTAACCTATTAGTCACAAAGGCTGTGTTGGCCTCCTCTTTCCTCAGTCATTAGGATAGGACATTAGTAGATCTCAATATGTTTGTTGGCATTATGAGATATTTTGTAGTTATATCTACTATATAACTAAATATACATATATATATTTAGCTATAGTGATTATTGTTCTTAATTATATTTTGAAGTGTTTTATGTAAGATATTTGTATTAGTTTGTATTTATTTATGTAATTTGTGAATTGCCCAGAGTTATTCATTTAAATAGGTGGCAATAATTATAATAAAATAATAATTCAGGAGTTGCTGCACTTGCTAAGCTAGAAACCTGCTTTTATTTTAAATTGAAATTGGAGTTATTATTATTCTCCATAATAAGCCAAACAATATCCTGAAAATGAAAGAAATAGGAAAAAGCACTGACTTCTTGCTGACACTGTCCTTCATTGAGAATCTAGTGGGGCTAAAGATGCAGAAAACTCTAAATGAAGTCTATTCCTTGAATCCTTTTAAGTGAAGATTCAAGCTTGAGATGGAAAATTAATTGGTTGTTTCTGGGGTTTATCTGTAACAGGAATGGAACTTAGCAGTGCAATAGATCTAATCCTATTGAATTTGCCTTCTGAAGTGGAATATATCCTGGATTCTAGATGCAGATGAAAATTTTATCCACTGGAAAAGTTAGCCTGAGAGATATTCAGATACTGCATTATATCGTCCCACCAGAAGTTTCAACATGAGTTCTCTCCATATGGCCTGTTACCTCTATAAAGAGACAATGAATTCCAGGAGAAAGAAGCTGTTTGCTTTCCGTGATATTAGATTTCTCCAGTACTATACAATAGGACATGGCATTTCCAGCTCCATCAGACCCTTCTCTGCAAGATTAGTAAGGTGCTCCTCCCATTGAGCAAATGAAGAAGGCGACAGTAAGACTGCATCCGTTGCCCTCTGATGGAGAGTGAAGTATAAAGAAAGTTAGATTTGACTTTGGGAAAGGTATGCAAGAGCCACCATCACCATCACCATTTCTACTACTACTGCTACTACTACTACTACTACTACTACTACTACTACTACTACTACTACTACTGCTGCTGCTGCTGCTGCTGCTGCTGCTACTACAACTTCCAATTATTTTTACTGTGGAAAGAAGACTCAAACTTATACACTTTTAAATACTCAATTTCTACTCTCTAAGTTTGAATATTGCTTCTGCAATAATAGACTCAAACAATAATGTACAAGATTGCAATTCTATTATAATTCTATTATAATATAGCCTTGTGGAACTCACTGGTTTTTCTTATAAATAGAAATGCATGAGATTTCATTCAGTAAACTAATTTCACATAGGATTTTTCATTTGGTTGAACATCTTTCAACAGCTGCCCAGAAAAGCTTAAATAAAATTTTATAAACCTTAAAATAAAACTAATACATTAAAAGAATATGAAATCATATAATATAAAATATAGTGTTAAAGAAACAACACAATTAAAACAATCACCAAGCAATATGAAAGCTACATGCTGAATACTAAAGCTCTGGGAAAATAAGAATAGTTTTTGCCTAGTCTTGGGAGTGACTTAAAAACAGGAGAACATTTTGTGGCTGGATTGTCACCACTGTAGAAATCTTCTGTTTGGTCACCATCTGCAATTCAGATAATTCAGGCATTTGGAGAATGATTTGTTTTGCCTGATCTGAAGGCAATGTCCTCCAACTTGTGTGCCTTTCATAATTATATTCCAAATAAGTGTTGTTCACGATGGTTCAAAATGATGGCAACTCTAATCCAACATATCTAGAAGAAAACAGGCTGTCTTAAAACAGAAGCCTATCTTTACACCCAGACAGCTATTTACAGAGGTTAACAATCCTTTGCATGCCTGTTTACAATATATTGTAATCAATTTGGAGATATATGCTTCCGGAAGACTAGAGATAGAATTACAGTTTTGATGACTTTGAAATGTGACTATAAATCTGCACATATCAAATAGCTTATCTGTTTTACAAATGACATTTCATATCGCATAAATAACCTATAAGTAATATTAGCAGCAATGACAATTCATACATCTGAAGTTTCTAGTAATGAAATATGATATTTTTCTATGTGAAAGCACTTATGAAGCACTTGGGAGAGTTAAATGATAATACAACCTACCACTGTTTTTAATCTGCAATATGTATTGGCCAGTGATCTGTCCTACAGAGATAATGTTTGCCTGCCTTAGAGGAGCATAGGAAAATTTAAAATCCATTAATGATTTTGAAGTCCTCTGGTGCTATAAGCTACAACGAAAGTCATAATTGACAGACTGCCAAATACTTGCCTCATGTAAAATAATGCAGGTGTATATTATATATTATCAAAATATATAGTGATATTACTGCCATGTAAATAAAATTAGGAAACAAATGATATAATTACTCTCTTACTTGCTTACACAAATATGAAGTCATGAGATTTTCTCTATCTCATTTTACTTATGTGGCAAGGACATCTCTATGCCCTGATATATGTTATTAGGATATTAAGTAGAATTGATAAGGCGGGCAACATTTTACACCTTTTTTCTTTTCCTTATGCCAATGAATTCTTATACAGCACTAAATATGGAAACAATTTTAACAGCTCAATTCAAATTTGGACAAATTTTTGCTCGTACTTTCATCCTCAAAGCAGGAGTCTTGTTATACAAACTGACACAATATTACTTCAATGTGGATTTTAGATATTTTTTTTTCTCATAGTAGATAAATTCATTTTGTTTTTATAAATTTTGATAATCTTTTGTAAGCAGTAACTTTATCTGCTTTTGGGAAAAATATATAACATATAATTAAGTGAAGAGGAATGCACCCAGATTACCTTAAAATAAAAACAATAAGTAATAAAAATTCCTTGCACCTTTATTCACTTTAAAAGTTCTCCAATCTCTTGCTGAAGCCTCAAATATTTTGAAGCCTATATATAAACTAATATTGAATTGATTAAGTCTGCAAAGACTAAAACTTGCAAAGACACTTTGCGTCAAAGGTGAATCTTTGTTTACTTTTTGGAAGCACTTCTGGAACAGATTTGGAAGCACTTCTGGAACAGAAAGCTATTTCCAACAGAGAAAGGGCCAGTTGATCAGATAGAAGCCAAACTAATGAAAAGCATCATGGAAGTGACAGGAAGATTAATTAAGTTCCTCCAGTTGTATTCACAGGCGACTGTGCAGAGTTCCTTTGGGTAGTGCTGCAGTTAAGTAGTATTCATGGTGACAAATAATGCAGAGTTCTGGAACTGACACTTCTGATTCAAGTGTAAAAACAAAGCAAAGCATCACATTTAGTAATTATTTTAAATTTTGTCCAATGAGGATAGAAAAAAAATAGTGATAAAACTCCGGTGCTTTGTCGAAAATACATAGAAGTATACAACACATCTGTTAAACAGCATGCTGTTCAGCTGGCTTTTTATTTTCAGTGAGCAAGTCAGCAAGTTGATGTCATGCCATTATAAATTAGTTATGGGCCACTCAGTTGGGTCCAGAATTTTCTTGGGCTGCCAGAAACCATCACCTTTGAAACTTCAGGCAGGACTGCTCTGTGGAACAGGTGCTATAGCATGAGGTAGTTTAATGTTCCAAAATCTGAGCATTTTAGCTTCAAGATTATATTCCTTTAAGATTTCTTTTGTTTTTCTATTCTTCAGGAATCACTGATAATTCTACAAATGCAGATTTATTTGAAGCATTTTATTCAACTTTATTACACCATATCAGTTGCTGTGCTAGAATGTGTCTACAAGGGGATGTATAAAGAAAGACCACACTCCAAGGAAGGGAATGAAATATGACACACTATAGTCTGGAATGGAATAGTGGAAAGAGGAAGAGATTTAGAATAGCTTATTCTAGGGTATATCTGTTATGTTGTAGGTATGTAGGATATCTGAACCTTGAATGGATTTTTTTTGGCAATTTTGATGCCAGACCTAGCTTATCAAAAAATCCAATAACCCTGGTTAATCCTTTGTAGATACCTTCCATTAGAGTTGCACAGATTTTCAAGTAGATATATCATTTTGATGATGGCTTGCCCTAAGTTACCGGTTAGCTTCACAAAGTTGTTACTTAACTCTAGGGGCAAGGGCTCCTAGAGTTAAGTAACAACTCTTTGCTTTGTTTTGTTTCCATCTACGTCAATTTCAGTACCCGTAAAAAGGTTCTGCAGAAGAGCTATTGAGATTGCAAGATGATGCAACGTGCTTTGTAGAATTCAAATAGTGTTACTTTTTCATAGCACTTTCATGTATAAAGAGATTTGTTGAACTGAATCAAAGTCAATTTGATCGATCTTATAAGCCACTTCACTATTTTGTTACAATGAGTTGTTTCAGCAATACTTTGATGAGGCATGTGCTCATACAAAAATCCACATGACCTATGATGTTTTATACAACTGAGGTCATCGTGCTGATCCAGAAAGAAAACATGAATTTAGAGGAATATGGAGATAACCTTGATGAAAAATTGCACGAACTGTTATGGATAAATAAAAGAAAACTCAGTTTTGGGAAAGGGGAAGGAAAGAGAGAGAAAATTCAAAATAATCATGCTTTAACTCTTCTTGGTATAAAAAAGGGAAGAAAACTCTGGCAGTTTTCCATGATTCTGTTATTAAATCTTACAACAATAAAGTAACTTTCCTGTAGTTTTGATGAGTGCACCTCTAGATGCGCTTCTAGTCTCCTTTTCAGATGCTAGTTCAGAGAAGGAGGATGAACTGTTCCTGGTACCTCCAGGAGAGACAGCGCAGTGAGCACAGGGGCTGTTGGATATACAGATCAGGAAGCAGCAAGTTCCACCTTGATTGAACAACTGCATCTGGAATAACCAGATGGGCAGCTGGCTGAGCTCAGGCACTGAGAATCATAGCTGTAGCAACATAGCCTTGAGGCTCCAGGGAATAAGTGGAGCCATCAATGGCCAGTGCAGAAATTATTCCCTCCCCACAATCCAAGGGTGTGCAGAGCTGAGGCGATAGGAACAATGCTGGTTAGCCAGGCTATTAATGAGATTCTTACATTCTTAAATTTTAAAGAAATTTTTAAATTTTTGCAATTTTTAAAAAGTTCTTAACCATATAATTAGTTTATCTTTTATTTAACAAATAAACTTAATTCACCAGGTGGGTTTTCAAATTTGTTGCTTGAAGATGTCTAATGTCTTTATGTAAACTGGTATTTTCTAAAAGTAATTAAAAAGTGAGTGAGTTTGTGTTCTTTAAAAGGCTTTGAAGCAGTTAAGAACATGATGGTTCCCTTTATCTCTTGGAAATCAAGCCTATAGGAAATTGCTATCTTGTAATCTACTTGTGAGGAGCAGTTGTCCAGAGCACAAGCAGGAATGAGCACCTGCTTATTCAGAGACATCTTAGTTCACCATTCATCACCAAGAAACTCACAGCATTCACAATTTTATACCTAGATGGTGCCACTGCTTCACTAGCATTTGAAATCATTTTTAAAAATATCTTATTTGATGGATAAAGTAATGGATGCCATATCAACTTCTCCATTCTATTCCTAAATATTTTGGTACAATCAATTAAATGATCTCCTACAACTATTATACATTTATTTTGCTTACTGAATATGTAAATCATGTATTGTTCTTGTTTGATGCATGTGTTACATTCACTATTGAGTTAAACAAGAAAGTATCTTTAAGCAGGGCTTAATTCACAAGCTTTAAGTGTATTACATTTGTCATCTTTTTGATGCAAAGGCTATTTGGACCTCTTTTCTTCTGTTCTATTTTATCAACTAAAAGGATTATATTAATTAGTAGTAATTGCTTTTATTTTGTTTATTTATCTCTTTAAGCCTAATTGATATAAATTAAATAATTAGAAAAATGAAGTTGAAGTAGTAAATCCTATCTGAATAGATAAAAATATTTTGGTATATTTCCCTTCTCTTGTTTTTTTTTCTTTATCTAAAATGATCATTGCTACTCAAAGACTTTATATTGATTTTATTGTAAAACAATGTCTGTAGACCCACAGGCAACATAGTCTTCCATGTGCAGTTTTATTAGTTTCCATCAAAATTTGACCTAGAGCATCTCTTCTTAAAAGTAAAAATGCATGTTAATAATTGTGTCTCTGATCTTGCTAACTCAGATGCCAATTGTAATAATGTCTCAGATCATGTGTGAACTGTCTGGATACATTGCATTTGTCTTCTAGACAAGATAACGAAATAATGATAATCTCCTAGTAATGTCACCTGGGCATGTCAGTAGCCTTGTGATAAAAGGTTCAAATTCTTTTTTTATCACGATAAAGCTTTCTCTCCTCTTTTTATTAATTGCAAACATACTGACTGAAAATGGTAATAGGAATCTATTCATAATATCCTGTTCAAAGGTTTGTGACAGCACCATAGACTTTGGTGACTACTGTGCTATCAATATTGTTTATCTCACATAGAAACAGAACTGGGAGGGGAGAAAATATCTATTTCAAGGATTTTAAATGATATATTTTCTGTGAACATGCTAAAGATCTCAAAGGTATCCTATGAAATTTAATTATCCTCCAGATAAAGAATGGACTTTTTCTGAATGTAGACTTTTATTTAGCCAAATAACAGCAGCCATATATAAGATTGCTTATGGATATTTGCAAAAGACAAATTACTTAGGAGAGGAACCCTAAATTTCTTAAGAGTGAGTAAGCATTGTCTGGTAGACAAGGCTTGTTGAAAATAAGATAAAGTATCCTGGAAAAGAGTAAACATATTTGTTTGTGTGTTTGAATTAGCTAGTGGTCTCCATTGTCTTATAGTAGCTGTGATTCTGCAGCCTTGAGGGAAGGTAGGGCAATTCCAAAATGTGTAGAATGCCATGGTACTTTTACCCCACTTTCTTTTATTTTTAGAATTTATATCTTCCCTGTCTGCTTGATTTTTTTCTTGAACAACTTCCCCCCAACCTGAAAACACTAGATAGATTTTAAATAATGGGTGTTGTGAAATCACATCTATAAAGTGCCAGGTCAATGAAGAACATATTAAGTTTCTGACTGCAAGAGAGAAGCACCTTGCTGGCAGGTGCCATTCTCAAGCCTTGTTCCCTAATGTGCATCTCTGCTTGCAGGCTTCCCCTCAAGGCTATCGTTGGCTTGGCCAGAACGCTGCTCTTTTGAACTTGGTCTTCTCTATGGTGAAGAGCAGCTAAAGTTGCTCCCCCTTGTGAAACGGAAGGTATTGTGTCCGTGGCCATACTTGATGCTAGTTGTGGGATTTGGCGGGGAGAACATGTGGGTAATGTAGTAGCTTAATCAGGAGCATTGGCTTCCCCCTTTAGTCTCAGTTCCCACCTCCCCCAATCCTCAGAGAAAGAGCGGCGTCCAAATAGCGCGCGCTCTATTAGTAGTACTCCCCGTCCTGATGTCACAGCAAGGACATCACAAGGAGGAGTCAGATTACACTACGACTGGGCAGTACAGCATGCAGCGGGAGTCGGCGCTAAACTAGAGCTGGATTGTATCGGGGAAAAGCCTGTCTTTCAAGCCCTGAGCCAAGGAGGCTCACGCCGCTCGCTCTCGTAGGCTTGGAAATTTCCACATCATGTAGGATGAGACAGACTCTCTCTGCTTCGCGCGGCGGCAGCAGCTTGGCGCGGGAGCTAATGCTGAGCAGCACCCTGCGGTGGAAGCTGGAGTGCCCAATTAATGAGAAACATAATGTATTTTGGTAAGTCACTTTCCACTCCGACTTCCTTCTTTCGCGACGGACGTCAGCGGTAACCTGGGAGAGGGTTTTGAGCTCTCACCTTCCTTTCTGTGGCTGCGCCTAGACTTCGCCCTCGAGAAGGACAGTGGAGTTATTTCGCTCTCCCTTGAGACCAAAGGAGACGTCGATTGTCTCGGGAAAGCTGTTTTTCTTTCTTTGCCGGTAGTACTGTAGCTTTGCTGGGTTGATCTGTCTGCAGAGGGAACGACGGCCAGTCCCCGTGCCACCCCCGCCCTTCCACCTTCAAAGAAAACCTGGGTGCCAACCGCTGTCGCAGGGGTGGCGAAGCGTGGGAAGTTAGAACCAAACTTAATGCCATAAGGCACAACCGGGCGTCGCTGCTCTGTTAAGGATTCGCTGCGCTCTCTGTAAACTCTTCCACCTTCCCACTTTACAGAGCTTTTACAGAGAAAAAAACGCTGCTTTCTTTGCAGAGCTCTGGATTTCTTTTGAGTATATTATTTTTCCCCTTCCTGCCATATTCCCAGTATTGGGGATAATATCCCCACCCGAAACACGAAGAGAAGATCTGGTATTCGTAATAAGTGTGCGTGTAAAAAAAAAAAAGCCTTCTGACGCTTGGGAGCAGTTCAGCGTTTAGGTGTGATGAAGCCTTTCGTCAGCTGAAGATGGTTGGTTGCATTTATTCCAGGAAGATGCTGGAGCTAGGAAGTTCCTTTAAAAAAAAAAAAAAAAAAAACTTTAAATATCTGCGTCTGACAGATAGACAAAATAAGTGGATTAGAGTGCTCCAACAAGGGGAACTCTCTTGGAGGCAAAGGATACAATATAATAAAATTACTGTTTACCACTCTGATATGTAGGAAAGGAAGCAATGTATTTAAAAGGTAAAAGGGGAATATTTTACATTCTCAGTAGCTTAGTGTTTTAACAAAAATTTAGTGCAGCTGATTGACATGCAGTGATACACAGCATTGAGAAAGGAACTCCTGAAGTTGTGGCTACAGATTTTTTTTAAATTAAATATTAAATCCAAAGTTGAACTTGAACTTCAGGAGGTAGCTCTTTGATGGTTTTCTGTTCCTCTAATATTAGTTCTCCTTGATTTGGACTAGGAAGTTGGTTATGAGAACAGCATGTTTCATATAGCACTTTTCTTTTACTTTAGCTAAAGTGTTACACTACTATCCTGAGAATATCTAGCACTGAGAATGATGTACTCATCTTAAGAAAACTTTTTAAAATTTCTGGGACACCTTTCCTACAAGTGAGGGATGTTCTGTTGTATGGTCCACAAAGGAGAATTGGGAAATTAGTAGGAAGCTATAATTCTTGCTCAGTTTTTTTGTGTGAGACCGTCAGCTCAATGTTTTCAGAGATTTGTAAGAAATTAAGTGTAACCCAAAGTATTTTGTCACCATGCAGTAAACAGAAGGGAGGTTATAGTGCTATGCTAAGCAAATTGACACTTGCTGATAAGCTGTGAGAATTTTCTGTAATCAACTCACATTGCTTGCTTTTCTTGAAGTGTCCTCTTTAAAATAGGTAGTATGAAATGTGCTGCCAGTTGAGCTTTTAGAATAGATTCTCAGTACTGAGGTATGCAATACTTTTGCATTTGATCTTGGCAAAGACCTGTGATCTATGTTATGTCTGATCACAGCTGCAGGATCAGTATATTACTAGGTATAAGTAATTTTATTTAAAGGAATAAGATATAAAGAAATGGATAACTGTGGCTAAGAAAATAGCATATTAAAGTTTCATTTTTAATGCAGGTATTTAATACTAAATAATCCATTTAGAATAGGTTTCAATAGGTGAAATGTTCAATAGGTGAGGAATGTTCTGTTGTATGGTCCACAAAGGAGAATTGGGAAATTAGTGGGAAGCTATAATTCTTGCTCAGTTTTTTTGTGTGAGACCGTCAGCTCAATGTTTTCAGAGATTTGTAAGAAATTAAGTGTAACCCAAAGTATTTTGTCACCATGCAGTAAACAGAAGGGAGGTTATAGTGCTATGCTAAGCAAATTGACACTTGCTGATAAGCTGTGAGAATTTTCTGTAATCAACTCACATTGCTTGCTTTTCTTGAAGTGTCCTCTTTAAAATAGGTAGTATGAAATGTGCTGCCAGTTGAGCTTTTAGAATAGATTCTCAGTACTGAGGTATGCAATACTTTTGCATTTGATCTTGGCAAAGACCTGTGATCTATGTTATGTCTGATCACAGCTGCAGGATCAGTATATTACTAGGTATAAGTCCTGTGTTCTCCAACAAATAAAATGAATCATTAGCAATGTTTGCATTTTTGAACCCTGCATACCCAGGGTTCCAAAGCTTAATATTTCTTCACCATGGCTTTACTGTTCAAAGTCTTTCTAAAGTCATAAACCGGTATTCATAAATCAGCTATTAATGCATTAATTTGAATATGCATTATAATCTTTTTCTCACTTTAAACATATTTATGTTTCCTAAATTGGCTCAACTAATTTGAGGGGAAATATGCATGATTAACAATTTTTTCATTAAAATTGGAAGATTCTATATCTCTTTTTCCAAGTACCAAACATGTACAGAGCACTGATTGACATCCCCATTTTTCTCTGCCTATTTTTGTAACCATGACAGTCACGTTTTCAAAAGACTAAAATTTGTCATTCACCTGTCTGTATTAGGAATCATGTAGAATGAAATAGACTTAGCTAGGGACAATTTTGACTAGAGAAAAGGATAAACATGGGACATTGCCATTTTATTTAAAGGAATAAGATATAAAGAAATGGATAACTGTGGCTAAGAAAATAGCATATTAAAGTTTCATTTTTAATGCAGGTATTTAATACTAAATAATCCATTTAGAATAGGTTTCAATCTTTTTGAAAACCTTGCTAATTTCTGCTAAAAGATAATTTTATGTAAAACGTTAATTTTATATATGTATATAAAATTTTAGACATTTTTAATATACCCTATATACATGAAGGTTTCCTTCACTTCTATAGGCCTTTTCTGTCTTTTGGGTGTTGTGAAATCACATCTATAAAGTGCCAGGTCAAGAAAGAATGTATTAAGTTTCTGACTGTAAGAGAGATAAGCTCCAACAAGCTATAGATTATGCCTAAACCTAAAGTAACTTTTTTGCTTAGCTTTTTGCTATATTCTGGCATTAAATTGCCATCTTTAAAGCAGCAGCTTTCTTATTTCTATGAACATCATGGGTAGATAAGAAGAATATCATTTTCTTTTTTCTTCCTTGGATATGTGAACTGACAACATTTAGATGCCACATTTAGTTCTGTATATAATTTTGTAATTTCAGCACCATTATTAATTCTGCTGAATTCATTGAGATTGGCAACTTGAGGGTTGGGAATGCTTGTTTCATGACACTGACAGGTTTTTTTAAAAAATAGAAAATGTTCAACTTTTTCTATACAATTATAGGTTAACAATTTTATTAAGACGTATTGGGAAATTAGGATTCTGTTTTACCCCTCCAATTGATTAATTTCCCCTTCTTTGTATAGGTAACAGACAAATCGTTGAGGTCTCAGGCAGAGAAGGATCTTTTCTATATCAATATTATTATCACCCTCTATGTTAATATAAGAGGGAAATAACATAAAATAGTAGCAAGCCATATCACAGCATAAATTATTATTAAAAATAATAAGAATACTAATAGTACTTTCAAAATTATTAATCTTTATTAATGAAGAGTATTTGTGGTGAACCTTCCCAAGACCAAAAGTCTGCTTTTTGGTGTTCTAGAGAGTCTCATTTCATCTTGTGCAGGCAAATCTACATAACAAAGAGATACAGTCAGGACTAATTGTTTATCTCCTTATAATAGATAATCTTGAATTTAAAAGATCTGACATAAAATGTAAAGTACAGCTTTCTATTGGAGTTCAGTATATATTATTAAACTATATGTAACCCAGGCCATTATCATTTTGTGGTGAATAGCTTTGTTGAGCTGAATGCAACAGTATTCCTTGTACTCAGAAACAGGAAGGGGAAAGGCATTTTGATAGGGTTTAGATTCCAGGAGAATGTTCTCCATGACTGCAGTCAAAATACATGCTTATGTTACAATTACATGATTGTGCATGCTGTTTTAGGAAACCCAGTAATCTACACAGTGAAATAGCAATATACATGGTCAGATCGATTGCTTTGCTTTGTAGAAATATTCTCTGGGGAAAAAAATTCTACAAAAAGGGAAGACCCCCCCCCCCTTTTTGATAACTCATTTTCTTTAGAAGTTTTTTATTTTTTTTATTTTTTTGCTATACTGTCATTTTGAGTAATTCTCTGTTACTCTCATTTTTAGCCCTATGCTTTATAGTGAGCTATGTTACAAGATTTTGCTTAATAAAACTGGATCTATTCGATTTTGAGAATTAATCTCAATTTATTCCCAAATGTATTCTCATTTTTTTTGTAAACAGTAGAGAGACAGAAATAAATTTTTCACATTCATTCACACAATTCTTTTCAGGGACCAATTCCCTCTCCCTTCTAGTGAACACAGTTCTGGATATGATCTTGCCGTCTTCATATTCTTTCTTTGAGTATAACTTTTTATTTTTGTCAGAGTTTTATGAAGGAAAAATTGATAATGGATGAGTCTAAAAGAAAACAAAGTGTCATTCTTTCCTGAACCTCAGAGATACTTAAAAAATGTAAACTGAAAATGTGAAATACATCACTTGCCATTTCATAGGAAGTACTTCTAGTTTGTTAACAAGCTGCAACATACATTGGGGAAAATTCTATTCAGTGAAGTATTTCTCTATGAATGAATCACAGAAAATTCTTGAGAGACCACATTAAAAATAAAATGTTTTTAGACACTATTTATACTTAGCTGTTCCCTGTGTGGTATTTTACAATCAATGTGTGCAATAAAACACTGTAGTTAATACATAATGGATGTTGATTGCAACAGAAGAATGTTTCTTAGAATCATCAAGTTATAAGAATCTTAAAATCCCAAAATATCTTTTAGCGTGACTGCATTTGTTGCAAAATGTAGTACACATTTCTGAATCTGGGAATGTACAAATGCATACATGAGTGAAGGCGTTACAAGGAATAACAATCCATATTGCATTATTAAAAATCCCTATCATAGCCTCTATTTAAAACAAATTGCCCATTTGCAGACATTTTAAGAACTATTATTATTAAAGAAATTTCCATGAATTCTGATATTGGGGGACTCTAATAAACCTTTCTGAAGCTGCATAATCTCTTAACATCTATCTCAGCAGTTTTATATTTCATGATAGGAAAGGCACCATCATGATTTTGTATGATTGAATTATATAGAAGTAAATATTTGAAATGGCAAAGTGTTACATTGATCGTATTGTATAAAATAATTTGTCCAAGTCACATTAAATTCTTACCCTATTTCCATTGCTGATTGGAATGCAAAACTATTTTATATTAGAATAATTAATAATATTAATATAATGCTTAGTGAGCATATGGTATTTCCTCAGAACTAAAATCTTTTCATCTGCATTATTTCAGAAAACCTTATAACAACAATCACTTTTAGAGCAATGAGAATGATTACTTGTTAATAGAATTGTACCTTAGAAACTGGATTCTTTAATATTATACCTGATCTGTTAAAGCTTGGCTCTTTGTATCAACTCTACTTAGACCAATGGAGATCAAATTAAAAATATATATATTCAAAACAGAAGTAAGAAAAATTCCCAGGGTTTTCTGGCAATTGAGAATATGGAGATATATAGGGATTCAGGTACAATGGCCATTAAGCTTGCTTAACACAGAATCGAGTTTATATGTTTTGTTTATAGTTCACAGTATCGTTCTGTTCTTTAAACAACACACTTCAAGCCTAGGCAGATATGTAAAAGGTTCCTTTATTATAATTATTATAACAATATCTGAAGGTAACATAAAGGAAATTATATACCTCTTTACAGTGGTGGGATTTTTATTACTGGTTCTGTGGGCATGGCTTGTTTGGTGAGCGTGGCTTGGTGGTCATGTGACTGAGTGGGCATGACCAACTCGGCAAGGTGGTGCGGCACCTTGCTGCAAGTGACGTTGAGTTGGCCACACTCACTCAGTCACATGACACCAAGCCACACCCACCAAGCAAGCCACACCCACAGAACCAGTAGTAAAATTTTTTGAATCCCACCCTGTCTCACTGCAGAGACAGGGTGATATCCTATGTACCTATGTTCCTCCCACTCTTCTGCCCTTGGACTGACAAAAAAAAAAGCCCAATTAAAGATTGTGACTGCCTGCTGAGTCTGCCTGCCAAATCGGTTTTGCTTTGGGGTGGTTTTTGGTTTGTTTGTTTTTTGCCAGAAGCCTCTTGGAGATAAATTTGCACCACCAAATCTTACTGTACCTCATTGTTGCGGTGCTGCCTGTTGCTGCTGTGGGGTGCTGCTGCGGCCGTCTGTCCATCAAAGTAAAGAACCGCACTGGTTCAGGGCGACTGTGAGAAGCAAGAGGGAAGCCAAGGTGCTCGCCTCATAGCAGTCAACTTCACTTTCTCTTGCTCCGGTTAGGCGCTCCCAGAAGGCACAAGGAGCGTGAAGGGAGGCATACACCACACAGATGCGTTTTAAAAGTCAGAGAACTTTGCTCAAGACTTCTCATGAATTCAGGGGTTACACCTCTCCCAATGATGAGTTGGCGATGATCTAATAAAACACCTTCCAGCTCTTAAAGATCGACTTTAAGAGCACCCCCAAGAAAGAAGCTGAGAACAAGAACAAAAGTGGTGGTGGGGGCGACAGGCGTGTGATGGGTCCCTCTGTGGTCCCCTCCCGGGTGACAGCCAGGGCTTTGGCAACTCCTCTTTTCCTCAGAGGTGCGGTGTCTGCCTCCTTCACACTCCTTGTGGAGGAACACACAGCCTGTCACCCCCACCACCATTACATTTGTCCTCGGTTCTTGGCTTCTTCCATGGGGAGCTCTGTTCTGTCCCAGCTTAAGTTTCCAAAAGCAAACACAGATAAACTCCAAAACTGAAATGTTCATGGCTTTATTCCACAAATAACCCTCTTTGTAGATAACAGATGGCTTCCAGCCAATTAGTCCAATAAATCAGGGTCTGTAATCAGCACATTAACTCCTTCAAACTTTTGCCTTTTGCAAAGGCAAAAGCTGTTTGAAACCAGGCTTATATATTCCCTAGAGGGAGGGGCCATTAATTAGCATTCTTACTCCCAAGTCGCCTTCCTGATTGCTGCCAGTGAACCACAGGGCCCTTGCCCCGGTCTGACAGTTTGAATGTGGCCAAGACAGGAATTGAGCGTGAAAAGCTTTCACTAAATCCGGAGCATGGATGGAAGTTGCATCTGTCCACATAAATGCCTCTGTTCTGTACCCTTTCCATTCAATCAGGTACTGAAATCACCCTTTCAGCCACCGAGAGTCTCGAATACTGGCGATTTCATATTCCAACGAATTGTCTCCATCACATGGTTCTGGCAGGGAAGGGTCAGGTTGACGGAGCAGACAGGCCGGCCATTCGAGAACCAGAAGGGAACAATGGAACACCAGATGGACCCGTAGCAAACAAGGCAACTTCAGATGGTAGGCGACTGGGTTGACCATCGCCTCTACAGGGAATGGGCCAAGGTACTGATGGTCAAGCTTCCTCACTGGCCAATCTAATGGAAGATGCCAAGTAGAGAACCACACCTGATCCCCCACAGCCAATGGCTGTGGTCCGCAACTTGCTTAGAATCTGCCTGAGCCTTCCGGCATCAAGACTTTACATAAGACTGCACATTGTGCCATAATCGGGGCCACCAGTAAGTCCAAGACACAAGGTGCAATGTCTTGAACAGGCCAAAATACCCTGCCACAGGATTGTTGTGGCACTGTGACAAGATAAGACCCCGAAGTGGCCTTGCTGGGACATAGAGTTTGTTGCGGTAGTGCAAGAGTTCCTCTTCAAATGACCACAGTGAGTTGGGTCCCACTTTTTGCCTCCTATGATCTGCCCAAGCATCGTGCCACTGCACCTCCCAAATCTGCATCCGTAAATCCACTGGCTCTTGCACAGCGAAAAACAATTTTATGGGTAGCATTGTCCAGAGCGGGAGTTGATCCTCTGGATGCAGGTACTCAGGCTTTTCCACTACAAATGGATGATGTGTATCGGCATGCCTCAAAGCTTGCTGCTCACTGAATCATCTGTAAAATCTTGGAGTTCCGAAGGCACAGACACCTCGGGTGAACTCATTACCATCCCTGCACAGATGTGACGGGTGTGGTCCATGCACAGCAGACTCAGGAACATGATCATATTCTGGGACCAATAGATTTGGGGGTCATGAGACCGAAGCCACAACAAACCTAAAACCACAGGGAGATGCAATCCAGAAGTGAGGTAAAACTGAATCACCTCCTCATGCGCACCAATAGTCACACACAAGGGCTGGGTGGTGGCCTTGATAGGCCCAGACACAAGCACCCAGCAATCAATGGTTTCAACCTGCACAGGAGGGTCTACAGAACACTGGGGAATTGCATACTTTTCTGCGAAGGCCACATCCATGAAGTTTGTAGTGGTGCCAGAATCCACCAGAGCATGCGCTGGAATCTGCTGGGAACTATTGGCCAGGAACACTTGGGTTGCCAGGATCAAATGCCGAGGGGGTCTGGAATCCACTTCTGAAGGACGTGATCCAAATCCTGTGTGTGCCCGATCCAAGGATTTCTGGGTTCAGGGAGCAGGTACAGGAACTGAACAAGTTTGCTGGGTCCGAGGAGCAGGCCTTGAGGCTGACACACCTTGTTGCTTCTTGGGGCATGAAGCAGCCCAATGTCCAGGCTCCCCGCAATAGAGACACAACCCCTCAACACGCCGTCTATTGCGCTCCATCACCAACAAGCAGGGTTTGGCAGCGCGTAAATCCATGGGCTCCTCCTGTGGGAACAAGGTTTCATACACAACAGGGGTCACAGAGGTGCTTGGGAAGCACGACAACGGTTCCACTTGTGCAAGCAGGTGTCAATCCTCAGGCAGAGGCGAATCAATTCAATGAGGGTCACAGGACAGTCCACTCACGCCAGCTCATCCTGCAACTCATCTGCCAGCCCGTCTTGGAACATGTCCATAAGTGCTGCCTCATTCCAAGTCGAATCCTGGCTAAGCAGTGGGAACTCGCTGACATACTCCTGCAAGGATTGCTGTCCCTGCTGCAGGTCTTTCACATGACGAGCAGCAGTCTGGGTCTTAATAGGGTCCTCATACATTACCCTCAGATGTTCACAAAACCCCATGAAGTCATTCAGCAGAGCACTATCTTGCACCAGCAAGGGTGTGGCCCAGCATGCTGCAGAGCCAGAGAGCAGGCTAATTACAAAACCCACCTTATCCCGGTCAGTGGGGAAGTCCTCGGCTCTCAAGCTAATGAATAGCTGGCACTGTCCCCCAAAACTGGAAACATATCTTGGTTACCTTCAAACTTATCTAGCAAAGCAACCAGGCATCTTCCTCGAGGAGGAGGAGGGGGAGGGGGATCACCAAGAGCCTGAAGTTGGCCTACCTGTGCAGCTAACATAGCCAGCTGCTGTTGCAGCAAAGCATTCTTGGCTCGCAGCTGCTCCATCTCTTAAGAAAAATAAATTACATCTAGGCAAAAGGCAAACTGTTCTGTCCCAGCCGAAGTTTCCGAAAGCAAACACAGATAAACTCCAAAACTGAAACATTCACGGCTTTATTCCACAAATAACCCACTTTGTAGATAACAAATAGCTTCCAGCCAATTAGTCAAATAAATCAGAGTCTGTAATCATCACACTAATTCCTTCGAACTTTTGCCTTTTGCAAAGGCAAAAGCCATTTGAAACCAGGCTTATATATTCCCTAGAGGGAGGGGCCATTAATTAGCATTCTTACTCCCAAGTCGCCTTCCTGATTGCTGCCAGTGAACCACAACACGCTCTTAAAGTCGACCTTTAAGTGGTCCCGGAACATCCACCCGCTTGTGCGGCACCCGCCCGCCTGGAACACACTTTCTTCCTTCTCCTGGCGGACTTGCCTCTTCCAGCCTGGCCCAGCCAGCAGCAGGTGACCACATGTCTCTGGGCTTCTTTCCCTCCTTGTTGCGAGATGCCTGCAGCTGCTGTATGCTTTTTTCAGTGTGGCTGCAATCCAGCATACCCTGTTCTATTTGCCGGGCCCGGCAAGTCTGAGCAGCTAGCAGATAGAACAGGGCTGCATTGGACTTTGGAGAAGTGGAGCGAAGCTGGAGATCAGTAGCCGCCTCTTTTGCAGCACAGAAATCCTTCCTGAATTGGCCAGCTGGTCTTCTGTTTTTCCGCCTGTTTGTTTTGTACGGCTGAGGAGAAGATTAGCTGGCCGATTCGGGGAGGATTTCTGTGCTGAAAAGGTGACTAGAGACCAAAAAAGAGTCGCTTCCAGCAGCCGCCCCTTTGGCCAGCTGATCTCCTCAGCCATACAAGACAAACAGATGGAGAAAGAGAAGACCAGGGCCAATTCAGGGAGGATTTCTGTGCTGAAAAGGTGACTGGAAACTGAAAAAGAGTTGCCTCCAGCAGCTGCCCCTTTGGCCAACTGATCTCCTCCTCCCTGGCCATACAAAACAAACAGGCAGAGCAAGAGAAGACCAACCGTCCAATTCAGGGGGGATTTCTGTGCTGTGAAAGAGATAGCTATGGATCTTTGTTCTGCTTCTCCAATGGTCCAGCATCGCCCTGTTCTATGCACCGGCTGTTTGGACTTGCTGGGCACAGCAAATAGAACAGGGCATGCTTTTTCGGTGCGGCTGCTGGATTGCGGCCACACCGGAAAAAGCATGCAGCAGCTGCAGGCATCTTGCAACAAAGGGGGTGAGGAGCCCCAGAATATCCGCTCACCCACCTGTTGCCTTGGCTGGGCTAGGCCAGACTGAAAGAGTCACGTCCGCCGGGAGAAGGAAGAAATTGTGCTCCAGGAGGGAGGGCAGGTGGCTGGATGTCCCAGGGCTGCTGCACATGAGCACTGCATGTGTAGTGGTGGCACACACAGTGCGCATGTGCAGCAGCCCTGGGACATCTGCCCAAGTTGCACCACAGCTGCCACAAGGTAGGGAAAGCTAGGAGAGCAATTGGGACAAATGAGCGACTGGGCGATTGGGTTGGGGGCATGGCCAACCAGGGGTTGCCTCTGGTTTGGTGACCCACGCCAAATCACTGCTATCGGTTCACTGGAACCGGTGCAAACCGGTTGAATATTACCTCTAACTCTTTACTTTCCATGCACCTAAAGGATAAAGAAAAATACTCTACATAGAAAATATTAGGAAAAGAAAATAATTTTGAATTTCTTTTCTTTCTTTCTTTCTTTCTTTCTTTCTTTCTTTCTTTCTTTCTTTCTTTCTTTCTTTCTTTCTTTCTTTCTTTCTTTCTTTCTTTCTTTCTCTCTCTCTCTCTCTCTCTCTCTCTCTCTCTCTCTCTCTCTCTCTCTCTCTCTCTCTCTCTCTCTCTCCTCCTTTCCCTCCCTCTCTTATAAAATGTTGAATTTTATAAGTACCAGGGTATTTTCCCACGTCATTGTAGTTGTTCTTTTAAAGTTGTAGCATGCGTTTCAGCAGAATCTCATCTGCCATCATCAGGCTTCTGTATAGTGTTCATTTGTGTATACAGAAGCCTGATGATGGCAGATGAGATTCTGCCAAAACGTCGCTACAACTTTAAAAGCACAACTACTATGACGTGAAAATACCCGAACAAAGCTGAATGCCATATATATATATATATATATATATATATATATATATATATATATATATATATATATATGTATATGTATATGTATATGTATATGTATATGTATATGTATATGTATATGTATATGTATATGTATATGTATATGTATATGTATATGTATATGTATATGTATATGTATATGTATATGTATATGTATATGTATATACACACACACACACACACACAAACATACATTACAAACGTACATACACATGGATATAGATATATAGATATAGATATTCATATATGTTATCAGAAACATCTTGAAGTCATGTATGCCTTATAAAATTCAACATGGCCTATTTTGCATTGTTTTTCAATTTCTCGAGGAAGCTAGTATAATTCTGAATGCTTTGACCTCTCCAAGATCTTTAAAGAGATAAATACGCCATTAAGGTCTCATGATTTATGAATATAACATTCATATTTGCAAATAATTTTGCATATGTGATAAACATTGATCTAGTCAATATAATGGATAGAAAAATGTTTTTATTTTGTGGGGCATGATTAATATAACTTAAGACTTTTGTTCAAATGTTTGGCAACTGATTCATACTTATGACCATTGCTGTGTCCCAAAGTCATGTGATCACCTTTTTCATTCTTTTGATAAGCAAAATCAATGTGGAAGCCAGATTCACTTAATAACTTATCAACTGCAGTGATTCACTGAATAACTCTGGCAAGAAAGTTGTAAAATGCGGCAAAACACATAACAAATGTCTCATTTAATAACAGAAATTGTAAGTCAAAGTTTATCTGTATTCCATTATTGTGACAAAATACATTGAGAGGAACACAAATTTGCTCATAATTTTAATCTTAAGGGGAAAAATATTTTATACTAGGTCATAAAAGTGAATGAGAAGTGAATTGGCCTTGTTCATAGGAAAAACTACTACAAGTAATTTAGAATAAAGTTCAGGGTTTCAACAAAATTTATCAGATGAATGGAAGCATTAAAAATAGAATGTGATGTGAAAAGCTAAACCAAAGAACTCAGAAAAAAGTAACTAAAACTGTATGTGAAAAGTTGCTCTGTTTAGTTGTGTCATTGGGTAATTATATAGAAAGTGGAGTATATGACCATCTAGATCACAGTGTCAGATATTTGCTAGACCAAAATATTTGGTCAATCTATTATATGTAATTAAGTTTATCTACAATATTGCTTAAGAAATATTAGTTTATCATATCACATGGTATCTTTACATAGTTTTATATGCCAGAAATTATTCATTTTTTGCCCAGTCTTAACTATCTTCTCAAGTATCTTAATGCTTTACAAAGTTTGCTATTTTTTGTACTGAAGCTTCCTCTTGCTCAACTTTTAATAGTAGACAAGAGCAAATTGGGAGCCAAGAATATGAATCTGAAAGCACAAAACACTTTCTATATAATAGTTAGAAAATTTGGTTTGTATCCCATGAATAACAAAGTTCCTGAAGTCCCAGGAGAATTCAGTTAAACCAAGATTACCCAAATTCTGCTGCTTATCTGAAAGCTTCTAAAGTGAAACTTTGAGTGTCCCTAACCTAACCCTTCCCTAATTCTACCGGATTTCTCTTGAACCTTGTTGGGTTATTGACAACTAGTAAATAACCAGCTGTACACCATGACATTGTGCATCATATATACTTCCTGATTTTCTGCCAGAAGAGAAGGCAAATCTTTGTATTAGGCAATAAGATTTACACCTATGAAAGACCATTCTGTCTCTATTTGTAATGATGACACTAAAATAATATTTTGTGGGTAGAGAAAAAGAAATATTCTCCAACAATAGAAGACTCTACAATATTTCCTATTGTTTCCACTTCAGTATAAACTACCACTCCCAATTTCTTCCTTAATGTTTGCATCATAACCTCTCCTTACATATAATGGTGTAAATTTGCACTGTGACTGTAATATTTTAACATTACATTTAATAATTATCATAATTAAATATTTAAATGTCGCCAAATAATATTTTGCAGTTTTACATGCTACATTTTCTGTTTCTTAAATATCTTTAAACATGTGTTAGTGTTGTGTGATGTGGCTTATGTATTCATGGAAGATAATGAAATGTATTTTTCACTAATTATGATTACTGCCTTCCAATATCACAATGTGAAGAATAATAGTCACATCAAGATCCTTTTATTGAGAAGTGTGTGTTTGTAAGTATAGACTAAAATATTTTCTTTAACAATCTTATATTTAAAAATTAAAGAATGAAAGAAATCAAATGAGCAAGTGAATGAATTAATAAACAATAAAGCAAACAGGTTTGGCTACATTAACAGAGTATATAACATTTTGAACCACATACACTTCTAAAGATTTCATAACAACTTCCTAGCTATATTAATGCACAGTTGCACCATATTTATTTTGGAAATAATTTTTAATCAAAACAAAAAAATTGAAGACTTTTGTTCTGAGTATAAAAATTAGCACCTATCAGATCAATTTAATTAAATTAAGAATTATAGCTTTGAGATGTTGCTAAACTGTAATTTCTAGTAGCCCTAGTAGCATGATGAAAAGCCAGAAATGCTAAGTTTGGGAAGTTCAAAACATATTTAACAGACCAGTAAGGCAGGTTTAAACTTTTTTATTTCAGTTTTTTATATTATGCATCATCCAGAATCTCTTGTTTTGGTAGTATCAACATCACTAAAAGAAAAAAAAGTAATGATTGCAGCTCTTAAAATTAAAACAGTTCCTAGCAATTCCTGAAGATGTCAGAACTGAATGTGTATCTACTTGGGCTTGGCACTGACCCACGATTAAAGTTTTACAAAATTGAAAAGTTAGAAGCTAACAAACAAATCATGACAATGAAAAAACAATTCAATGAAGAATCATGCTAGTTAGCCTTGGAGAATAGAGAAGACCTGGAACAAAAAAAGTGTTAGACTTATTTAGTTACTACTAGCTCAAACACCCATAAGATTTTGATTAAACAGCTTTAAAAAGATTCATCCAATTCAAACAACATAACTGAAAGATATTGAGTGCGGTGTGTGTTTGAAACTTCCAAAATCAGAATATTTGAATGGCAGATATCAGAAAAAAAAGTGCATTACTCATAAGCTCCTTATCAGAGACATCTGGCTGACTGCTGTTGCAAAGCAGTGATGATGAATTAGATTTTGATTCACTATTGGTCACCATGTAAGATTTGTTCTGATGCTGATCTCTTGTTCTGATGCTGTACGCAGCTATTATGTAAAAGTGATCCACAAATTGCCACAGGCATGATAATACCTATTTGTCACATGAAACACAAAGTAATAGACACATGGTCAGTGTTTCTGTAAACCTTATGGTAAGAAAGGAAACCCTTCAAAATTCACTTGTGAAACAATGTGCGTGTTATAAAGTGATGATATATAAGTGGTATAAGTATGACATGATATTTATAACTGTTATTAAAGCTTAATATGTTATTAAAGTTTAGCAATTCCCAAGTCCTCTTTATTGGGATAATTTCAGTGCAGATGAAAATATTTGAATTTTTCTGCCTTATTCCAAACAAGTTCATCTTAATAATCTAATAATTAGTTTATTTCTATTAATACTCTTTACCTAATTTGTGACAGATCTAAATTCCTGTGGAGTGCAAATGACTCCTGAGACTGAAATTATGCAATTGAACTGAAATTATTGGTCCCTAAACATTCCTTCCTCAAAGCTACATTCTAACAATTTAAAATAGTCTGTATAAAACTGAGACCATTTTGGTTGATGCATTTGTGAAAATAGACTCTGCTTACTGTGACTAGGAGCAGGAAAATCTGTATCTTTATTATCAAGCTCAGTTTTGAACTGTCTTATTTATAACCTCAAGTCTTTTGGTTTTTAACGATAATGCTGATGATAGCTATCTGTTAAAAATAAACATAGGGCTATTGTTGTTTTTCAGGGCACTTTAGCATAGTGTATTGAATCTGGTTCATACATTTGTGGACATGAAACTTAAGATCACATTTATTTATTTATTTTGAAATTGGGGGTACAAAATTCAGGTTTTTTTGTTTAGGTAATCAGACCATAGGTGTATAGGGGGTGTTCTTCATTTGTTGACCTTGTTTACTCTTGAGCGTAGTAACTCACGAGGACAGGAAGAGATAATGGTTGTGTTTTCCAATACTTTTATCCTTGCTTATAGTAAGGATCAATATTTTAAAAAGAGTTTTGACAAGACCTTTGGTTGTAAATGCAGGAGGAAAACTGGCAAGCAACTTATCTTGGCAGAGCATTTAAGATCAGTGCTTTGTCACCGTTTTCTTTTGCTAAGCCAAGTCATTTTTCAGAACTATCTAAGGCTCTGTCGTCTTTACAAGCCATTGTCATTTAGCAAATGACAGTCTGTGTTTGCACATGGAAACCAATTAAGTCTTTTTCTGTTAACAGCATATATTTATCTAAAGCATTTAGTATGTCAGTGATTTGACTATTATACAAAAAGCATAAAGTGATCTATTATTATTGATATACGCTGCTGCATTCAAAAGCAGAGACATTTTCAAGGGCATGGTTACATATACTTACCTGATGTCCAGAATCTTTAGAGCAACCAAAGTTTTTCAAATACAATTCTCATGATTCTGTGTACACATCTAATCTAGAAAATTGTGTGAAGGATAAAATTCAGTATATCATTATGCAAAAGACAATTCCAATAAAATCTTGTTTTATTTTTTAACGTAGTGAAAAAGGAGCTCAAGATAAAGCTAATGTTGATGTGAGACCTGGAAAAGCAAGGACCAGGCAGAAAAGGCCTAAGCGCCCCCCAAACCTCCTCTGCCTCTATTTTTGGGAGCTATTTCAGAAGGGGTAGGTGACAGGGATAACTTGAAACAGTTCTTTTCTCTGCCTAATTCTACTCCAAAGAAAATTCATATGATGTGTAAGTAAATTAGTGAAAATTTATTTCAATCTATGATCACTCTGCAAGTGTATTATCTCAGGTGGTTGTTCCAAAGGGCAGATGTTGTAACTGAGAAGACTTGCTATAAGACATTGTTTAACTGGTGGGATTTGATGCAAACTGGATCTGTCTGATTGCTAGGCATATTGCAATTTGTTTTATTTTTACTACTTTTGGAAATATGTATGCTCATATATTTAAGCACTGTTACCATTTCAGTATCTTTTTTTGCAAATGTACATAGCAGGATATGTAGAACAAAATGTTGATTTTTCTACACATGCTAGTAACAGACCCAACAGCTGTGTGCACATCTCAAACATGCCTTCAAAGCATAATTTAGTTGTCAAAAGACTATAGTACAGAAATTGTGATGCTTATTATCTGATATATATTTTAAGCCAAGAAGTAATTCTGCAGATGTCCATGTACTCCTCAAAATAGAAATCCAAATTTGTACATTTTAAATGATTCTATATGCAGTCAAATATATATGCAACTGGGTCAGAATGTCAAGAAAAATAGTAAAGTATGTTTGGTCATTATAATGTGGAATGGTAACCATGGCAGTTTTATTCCAAAAAGTGGACATATGCAGCTTATTTTATCTTTAGTACATGGCAAGAATCACAAAATAATACAAGTTGCATAAACATTAATAATATTTGATTTTAGATTGTTTGTGAGAATAAATTTGGTTATTGCTTTTAGTCTACTTCCTATGTATTGGCATTTAAATTAACATAAATAGCTATTGTTTTATTGCATTTTTAATGCTTACAAGCTCATGTGTAAGTTCAAATATGGTTGACATATTTATATCACAAAATTTTAGAAAATATTGAACTCCAAACTGTGTTGTACCTTTAATAATTTTTCAACAGTTTTTTTCCCCAATGATGTTTGAAAATGTATGAGCACTAACAATAGAGAAACACAGATACTTCCAATGACAAGATTTGAAAAGTGATCTCAAACAATTTTCTGAGGCCTAGCTATAAAAAGATCTTTGAATACTGCTATGAATCCTGCTTTATATCCTTAGATATCTAAAATGGACCTGTGCTAGAATTCTTCCATAAGAGGCATAAAAGATTCCACCAGTTTCCACAAGTTAGGAGGAAACCCAATGATGGCAACGCCCAACTAGGAAGGTGAAGACCTCGCTCCTGAAGCATTACCTCCCTATAAAGCCATCACCCGCACCAGAAACCACTTTTAAAGATGCTGTTACATCAGTAACCGTGAGTAAACCTGAGCCCAAAAAACAAGCCCAAAAATGCTAGATTCTGAAGCCGGTGGAGCCCAAATATTCCTGCTAACAGATCCGGAGTCCTCCTCTCCTTCCCCAGAGAAACAAAGCCCTCTCCTTCACTCGGAGCCTGCCTACAGAGAGCAAATAACCTACCTTCATTTGAATCCCTCACACAGCTGATAGAAGTTGTCTTCCACGCCAGACAATGCATTTCTTTTAATATCCCCCACGCAGTTTTCACATCTGTTAGCTGGCAGAAAAAAGAAATAAACAAGGAGGGAGGAAAAAGCCCTGAGGCTCGTATCCGAAGAGGGCCCCTCCATCCGAACTAAGAAGAGACTTGGCGTGGCTAGATCAAAGCTGTGGCTGAAGTAAAAGGAAAGGAGCGATCTTGCAACAGCGTGCTTATTCCTGGTGGAAAATCACTCCAATTTCTGCAGTGGAATTTTCCTTGGAAAGTGGAACTCTAAGGAGGAAAATAGCTGCGATTAACGATCCGGAGTTACTACCAGATTTAGTTGGAAGTAAAGGACAGATTGGATAAATTAACCCAAGCCACGTGACTGTATTTTTTTTTCTACTACTCAACTTGAAGAGCTTTAAGAAAGTTTTACACTATTTCAAAAACCCTTTGAGCATCGTGGTTACAACTACAGAGTAATAGCAATCTACTATTACAAAGAGCAACAAATTCCTCTCAGTCAACAACAGCATTAACCCTTTCCTTGCAGACTCTTAATACTACCTCATTACTTTAATCAAACACTGATTAACTCATTACCTCAAAACTTACAACTTTTCTACCTCATCATCTATATCAACGGTTAGATAATCAATTTCTATAAAATATTTTATTAATGGTTCAATTGATTTATTGTCCTAATTGATTAGTGTGACTAGAGTGTTTAGTGCAAATAGTGTGATTACTGACTAGTTGAAAAGATCAAGATTCATGTAATTTAATTGAATAGTAAAATCAATGATTTAGTGAATTTAAATGAACAGTGTGATTAATGATTAGTGTAATTAATTGATTAGTGTTTAGAGTAATTAATTGATTAGGCTGATCGATTAATTAATTGATTAATTAATTGAAAATAAATTAATTGATTAGTGATTAGAGTAATTAATTGATTAGGCTGATTGTTGCTCAGGAATATTATCTGACTAGAGAGATTACTGCAATTGATTGTTTGATGTGATAATGGCTATATAGATTACCCAAAATTGTTCCTTTAATTAATTCAATCAACGTACTATCTTAACAAACCTACCATGCCAAAAAGAAAATCCAATGTCAAACCACAACCTAAAGAGAAGATAATCCCCACCAATGAACCACAAGACTCCTGCACATGCCTTAAATGCTACAAAAATCTAAAGGATAATGAAAACTCCATCAAATGTTCTCTGTGTAAAAAATACGCTCATCATGACTGCTTGGGATTACCTGAGCAAATGATTCAATACCTAGAATCATCCAATGAGTTTCCATATCTCTGCAAATCATGCAGACCCAAACTGGATCTGTCTGAAAGAGTTGATACCATCGAAACCATTGAAACATCCCTTAACACCATAGTAGCATCCCTGGACGCCGTAAAAGAAAGAATATCCAACCTTGAAAAAAAAAGACACAATGCAAAAACCTGAACATCCAATAGCTACAAACCACATCTCTACCCAACAACCACAACCCAATCCAAAACCCAATCCACAAATAAACACAACCTAGACAAATATTGATATCCCAATCCTCATCAGAGAAGCCGTTGAGCGTGAACGGAAACGTCCAAACGCCATCTTATT
Organism: Notechis scutatus; assembly: GCF_049901735.1. NCBI lineage: Eukaryota > Metazoa > Chordata > Lepidosauria > Squamata > Elapidae > Notechis > Notechis scutatus. The sequence goes on from NC_142025.1 coordinate 27,203,679, forward strand.
TGGTCTAGAGGACATCAATGACAATGATGACATCACAACTGTCCGAAACATCATCAGTGATTATCAAGCATCAACCATCTCCGCTGATGAAATACTTGACATTTCCTGCATTGGCCGAGAGCTCAAAATCAGAGACGGCTCTGTGGCCCCACGCTTATGCAGAGTCATCTGCAAAAATGAATCAAGCAAACGTAAATTCATTTAAACTATAAATTCACTCGCCAAAACCAACACCAACCATAAGAACCTCCGTTGTCGCCCTGACCTAACCATACAGCAACGTGCCCGCTCCCGTGTACTCCGCACTGAACTCAAAAAATGTCTAGACAATGGAGAGAAGGACCTGTACATTGACTACCATGCTGACTGTATCAAAAGTAAGCCACACAACCCGCAACTCAGCTTTAACCCTCAACCACAACCCTACCTCAACCGATCCACCATCACCCAAGACTAGGCATGCACGCCCCTAACTACCTCAATTCCAACTACTACTGGCCTTAAATGCAAACTACTCAATGCAAGAAGCCTCGTGAATAAAATACCTGAATTTTTCCTCCTACTAAATATGGCTAAATTCGACATTATATTTGTCTGTGAAACATGGCTCAATGCATCTCTCCCTGACTCCATTACCACAGTAAGGGACTATCATGTTTACCGATCAGATCGTGAAATTCGTGAGAGGAGGTGGTGTTGCTATCTTCTATAAAAAGTCCTTACATCTAAAAAATATCCAAGTTACCCAGGAGCTTGCTCTTCCTGAGACCATCATCTGTGAACTATCCTTAAATATCACAATTCGATTCTTACTATGTTACAGAGCACCTGATTATGACATTGAACATGTAAACAAGCTAAATACATTACTAACATGGGCTGCATCCTGCCCATACCCTTTTATCTTTCTTGGTGATTTCAATCTACCTCATATTGACTGGACCCTAAATGAATGTACAACTGAAATCATACACACAACCTTCTACAATGCTATTACAAATCTGGGACTGGAACAACTAGTAACCAACAACACTAGACTAAACAACTGCCTCGATCTCATCTTCTGCAATAGTTTGAATTTAATTTACGGAATACAAACTAAAGAACCCTTTTCCAGCAGTGACCACAATATGATTGACTTTTGTCTCAACATACGCCCACACAAAAATCACCACAATGATGTAATCCCCAATTGTAACTTCAGAAAAGGCAACTATGATCTTATAGACAACGATCTCTCATCCCTTGATTGGCAATCTCTATTCACTGGATGCAATATTGTTGAAGACCATTACAACATATTTTTACTTGAAGTCAAAAGAGTCATCAAACTATATGTACCAACAACAACTCCCAAAACAAAACAAAAAGCAGATTACTCATAACAATAAGGAAACTTCAATCCAAAAAGAGATCACTCTGGCGGAAAAACAAATCTGGTCACGTTGCCAATTTCAAAAGCTGATACAAAAATTTATGCCACCAGATAAAGACCGAATGCACCAATTATCACATTAAACAAGAGGAAAACCTTCTAAGCACCAATTCCACCCTGCTTTTTACAATTTTGTAAACAACAAACTAAAAGACTCAAGGTCCATCCCACCCTTGATAGGACCTGATGGTAAAGACTGCAACGACGACACCATTAAAGCCAACCTCTTTAACACATTCTTCGGCTCAGTATTTGTAAACAGCAACGGATTATGCCCAGTATTTCCTAGCCATACCACAGATAACAACAATGATCTAATACATATCGATTTCACAGAAGACAATGTTGAAAAAGCACTACGCAATCTAAAACCATCTCTATCTATTGGACCGGATGGAATATGTGCCTACTTCTTAAAAAAGCTATCCACTGCCATAGCCAAACCTCTAAGCATAATCTTTGAAAAATCTTTCAGGACCAGCTCCTTGCTTAACCTATGGTCACAAGCCACAGTCATCCCCATCTTCAAAAAGGGAGACCCAAGCCTAGTTGAAAATTACAGACCAATCTCCTTATGCTGCGTCACCTGTAAAGTCATGGAATCAATTATTAACCAATCCATCATCCTCCACTTAGAGACAAACAACCTACTCTCCAATAAACAATTTGGTTTCAGAAAAAAACTATCCTGTAATCTGCAACTCTTACACTGCAAAAACATATGGACGACACAACTCGACCAGGGCAAAGCAATAGACGCAATCTACATAGACTTCTGTAAAGCCTTTGATTCAGTGGTACATGACAAACTACTCCTAAAAATAAAATCCTATGGTATCTCTGGACAACTGAATAACTGGATAGAAGCATTCCTGGCAAACAGACAACAAACGGTCAAAATTGGGAGCGTCCTATCAAATTCTGTACCTGTCAATAGTTGTGTCCCCCAAGGCAGTGTTCTAGGACCAACTCTCTTCATACTCTACATAAATGACCTCTGTGATCATATTAAGAGAAATTGCGTTCTTTTCGCTGATGATGTAAAGCTGTTCAATACCACAGACAATACCGCTACCCTACAAAAAGATCTTGACTATGTAGCAGAATGGTCAAACAAATGGCAACTTCAAATCTCAACAAATAAATGTTCTGTCTTACATATTGGCAAAAAAAATCAGAAAATAAAATACAAGCTGAATAGTCAAGATCTTGTTGATGACCCAAGCTCTGTAAAGGACCTTGGAATACTCACCTCTAATGATCTAAGTGCTAGAGCCCACTGCAACTACATAGCCAAAAAAGGCATTAAGAGTTGTTAACCTAATCCTACATAGCTTTTTCTCTGGTAATATCACACTACTAACCAGAGCATACAAAACATTTGCTAGACCAATACTCGAATACAGTTCATTAGTCTGGAACCCACATTACATATCTGATATTAGCACAATTGAGAAAGTCCAGAAATATTTCACAAGAAGAGTTCTCCACTCCTCTACTCTTTGTAGAATACCTTATGCCACCAGACTTGAAATTCTAGAACTAGAAAACCTTGAATTATGCCGTCTTCGGTCTGATTTAAGCATGGTATATAAAATCATACATTGCAATGTCCTACCTGTCAAAGAATACTTCAGCTTCAACCATAACAACACAAGAGCACACAATAGATACAAACTCAAAGTTAACCGCACCAAACTTGATTGCAGGAAATACGACTTCAGCAATAGAGTGGTCAATGTCTGGAATACTCTACCCGACTCTGTAGTTTCTTCCCAAACCCCAAAAACTTTAACCTTAGACTGTCTACTATTGACCTCACCCCTTTCCTAAGAGGTCTATAGGGCGTGCATAAGCGCACCAATGTGCCTACCGTCCCTGTCCTATTGTTTCTCTTATTTTTCTTATATATACCCATTTCATGTATCCATAACTATGTATACACTTATACTTATTATCTTGTAAACAATTGGCAAATCAAATAAATAAATAAATAAATAAATAAATATAAAATAATTCTAAAAAGTCTATTTTTTTCAATTGATGGGATTATATTTTAATTAGCCTTATTTGTTACTTGTTATTGTCCAGCAAGGACTTTGTTTAAGATATACAAGAGGGGTGTGTGTGTGTGTGTGTGTGTGTGCGTGTGCGCACACAAAGAAATACTGGCAGCCAATACACTGTAGTACTTAAGATGAAGAATAATGAGTAGTAAAACCCAGGTTTATCCCCTCCCCTCACACTGTGCATGGGAATTTACTGGGTGACTTGGCCCACTCACTCTTCTAAGCCCAATCAAACTCTCAATATTATGGAAGAAAAACACAACAGTCTCATCACTGTTCATTTGATGAAGTGAAAGTTCATAAAAGTTGGTGCTTTTTAATATATTTTATTAAATACATTTAATAAAAGGTACTATTAAACACCCTTTGATTTTTTATTACCATGGACTGACATACCCCTTCTCCTTCACAGTCAATGTCAGTGCATACATGTATATTTTCTTCAGATGGAGAAGGTTGTGATCTTTTTTCTTTTCAATTTGAATAACCTTGCATATGATTTCTTCTTGTTCAGTGGTAATTGTACAAAAATGTAAATGCTCTTGGATATACTGCTTATTCACTCTGCTCATGGCAATATAGAAAGCATTATAAAGAACAAAACTTTATAAATAATTTAAGTTCTTTTGTATTTTCTTGTACCTAGTGACAGGAATTCATGATTCAGTAATGTTTCATGTTGGGATGCAGAATGGTTTTGAGGAATACTTGGAAATGAAGGCTAATTCAAACTATGGTTGACAGATGCTAAATTTGGTCATTTAGTGCAGTGGTCCCCAACCTTTTTTGTACCAGGGACCAGTTTCAAGCACAAACAATTTTTCAAGGACCGGAGGGGGGGGGAAGAATCCGAGTTTGGTGGTTTGCTTGCAGACGTTTCATTACCTGACTAGGTAACATCTGATGTTGTTACCTAGTCGGGTAATAAAACATCTGCCAGCAAACCACCAAGTTCAGTGAGCGCCTCCGCCCTGCCTCCCTCAGCCCCATCCCTCAGGTGTCTCCCTCCCTCCCTCAGGTGTCTGCCTCGTTCCTCTCTCAGTCGCTCTCTCGCTGCTCCACCAGCCCAGGAAGAAACTGCTTCAAAGAAGCCGGGGTGGTGGCTTTTCCTGTCGCCGCAGCTCCTCCGAGCGCCCGTTTACCCTCACCCGCCCGCCCGCCGGCGCGTTCAACCCAGTGCTCCGTTCTGCCTGCCTGCCTTTGTTTGGAGCAGCTTCGCTGATAAAAAGAGGCGAATAGTTATTATTCTCAGCCGAAGCTGCTCCGAAATGAAGGCAGGCAGGCAGGCAGGCAGGCAGAACGGAGCACTGAATTGAAGCGCGGGCGGGCGGGCGGGCGGGCGGGCGGGGTGGGGGTAAACAGGCACTTCGGAGGAGCTGCGGCGACAGGAAAAGCCACCCCCGGCTTCTTTGAAGCAGTTTCTTCCTGGGCTGGTGGAGCAGCGAGAGAGCGACTGAGAGAGGAACGAGGCGGGAGGAAACCGAAGCTGCTGAGCCAGAGAGCAGGACAGGCTTCGCCGTTGCTTCCTCCCTCCCCTTCTTTCATTTGTGTCCTTGATCCCGATCCCAGCAGCATTCACCGAAGGCGAAGAAAGCCGCCATTTTTTTATTTTTTTTCTTTGCTGCCCGGTACAGAGTGCTCCACGGACCGGGACCGGTCCGCGGCCCGGTGGTTGAGGACCCCTGATTTAGTGCATATCTTACTGCCTTCTAATTAGACCCAATGGAAATGGTGATTGTAAACCATAAGACTGAAGGCCACTATGTCTTTATATGGAATTAAGACCTCATAGAACATATTTATAATGAAGGTTTATATAGCAACTTGCCTACTGTATTAGATGTTAATATTGATTGGTTATTTGCCCCCACAAATCATTCTAGGATCTTCCTTATCTCTCTTATTTCCATGGAATAACAATGCTGAACAGCACATTTTCAATGTTTTTGGCACCAGACTAATGACATTCATTGCTAGATGGATCTTTTGAGAATTTTAGTACATTTATGATGTTTACTATGTTGAAAAAATTGAGAGAGATACACATTTTAATTATACAGAAACCTTAGTCCAAAAACAATATGTGTTCTTCCTTCTTAGTCTCTGAAATAGAATACACACATACAAAAGCTGTACAAGTTTTAAGATATCCTCTAGCTAATTATATAATCTTTGTAAGTGAAGAGAGTCTTTTATTGGGAACTTTTTCCATAGAATGAAAAAGATAAATAGGTATTTCTGATAATGGCATTGTGGAACAGATTGTTTTAAAAAGGGTGGATTAGTTTTAGGAATTTCATAGGGCTTTTGTTTTTCATTATTTCATTAGGAAGTCTTTTAAAAGTTTAAATTGCTCACTTTATTATTGCTGCTATTTATGTAATATCATATTGGTATGACATCAGATTTCCGTGGCAGGACAATTTCAGCCTAGCAAGATTTTAGCCTAGCATTCATCCTGAATTAGAAAATAGGAACGCAGAAAATGTAAATGTGCAACATGCAACTGTTTTCAATTGACAAGACTTGGAAAAGGTGGGGGGGGAGTGAAGTCATAAAGGAAGAGCACATAGGATTTTAAACAGGACTAGAATATACATTCTATATCATTTCTGCTGTCTCCTCAGAAACTCAAATGTCTGTTATGGCTGCTATACTATATTATTGTAGACATTTAATTTTTAGCTAACTGGACATTCATGTTGGAATAAGACAACAGAACATAATAAACAGTACATTCTTGAAAAATCTATGGTGTGTGTTGGGTATATCTCATTGCATTATGAATTCCCATGATTGGTCATATTCATTTGTGTCATGATGATGATTTGCAGTCCAAATCATCTGTGATATTATAAATTTCCCCCTATGGTAAAGTGGAAGGAGAAGCAAATGAAGACTATTTCCTAACTGTAGATATGAGATATTCCTCCCTACCTGAAAAGTTAATAAAGTCCTATGAAGTGTTTACTGTATATTAATAGCTATGGTGGGAGTAACAATAGCACTTATATACTGCTTCATAGTGCTTTACAGCCCTCTCTAAGTAGTTAACAGCATATTGCCCCCAACAATTAGGGTCCTTATTTTACTAACCTGGAAAAGATGGAAGCTGAGTCAACCTTGAGTCGATTAAAGTTGAACTCCTGGCAATGGACAGAGTTAGCCTGAAATACAGCATTCAAACCACTACATAACCACCTCCTGTGGTGCAGTGGTTTTTGGAAAAGCCATAGCCCCGCCTCATTCTGATTATATTCAAATATTATGAAGGAATAACTGAAGAATGAATTAGAAGAGGAAATGGAACAAGATGAAAATCCTCAAAGATTGGTGGCACAATGAAAGGCACAGTTGCTGGTCAACATTGATAGACTGGGAGAGGTTAATATCAAGAGAGGAATCTTTCAAGGGGACTGAGGTGGCTCGTGATTAGGAGCTGGACTGATAATTGGCAGGCTTACATTTGAGACTTGGTTGCTGGCATGAGATGGGGTCAGCTCCTGTCACATGCTCCATCTTCTGCTGATCCAGCAATTTGAAAGTAGAGTGGGCAATGTTATATATTTGCATACTTACCTGTGATGGTTGATCCATGGCAGCAGGAAATTTAAAGAGCCATCATTGGCCATGAGCCGCGAGCAGCCGACTATAAAAAGGCTGCCGTGGTTTCTCTGCATCCAGTTCCTAGAAGAAAATAAAAAGAAACAAAAGTCAACTGGATCTCGAGTCTCTTTTCCCACAATGCAACACTGGTGACAAGGATGGGATACTGAGACAAAGGAGCCCAGTTGAGCACGTGGCAATGAGGACTGAGCGAGATGAAATGGCCAGGAACAACTTGCCACCTGCACCATTCAACCCAACAACTGAGGACTGGGAATCCTACATCGACCGATTCCTCATGTTCCTAGAAGGGAGCGACCTCCAAGGAATATCTGAAAATAGAAAAAGAGCTGTTTTCCTCACCCACTGCGGTCCCACAGTATTCAAAATGGCAAAGCCATTAGCAGCACCCACTGATGTGAAGACGATGGCCTGGACGGACCTAGAGAAATTACTGCGAGCCCACTACGCACCAACCATTTCATGCCTCATCAAAAGACACGAATTTTATAGGCGCGATCAAAAGCAAGATGAGAGCATCGGAGATTTTGTTGCAGCACTAAGAGACATTGGCAGAGCATGTGAATTTCTAAACATGGATGAAGCCATGAGGGACCACGTGGTCCTCGGATTAAAGGACCATACACTACAGGGTCGACTACTAACAAGACCTAAGATAACACTGAAGGAGGCAATAGAAGAAGCCACCGCAGCAGAAGCCACACAGAAATCGGCATCCACCATGCGACAAACGAATAAATTACCAAAGGAAACCAGCCACCAACTGGGCATTCCTTGGGCAATGGTGATATCACGATTCTATCCCTTCAATCCAGAAGCACTTTGGCAGTCCCGATATGATTCTAGCTGGTTTTTGTCATTACACTGATTTTTATGTCAAAAGTGCTGAATAACTCAGACCATAGCTACCATGAAAAATATCTGCCAGGCTATCTTATGTCCTTTACTTGGACAAACTGAAGCTGTTTGAAAAAACACTGTAATAGAATTGTCCACACATTGTCCATATATACAGCCAAGATGTTGCAATGGAGTTTGGACTATACAAATGTGCAACCCTCACTATCAAATGGGGAAAAATAGTGAAAATGAAAGGAATCAACTTGCCTTATTGAAATAATATCAAACCTCTGGATAAAGATGATCACTACAAATATCTGGGTATCCTTTAGGCTGACAATATAAACAACACTGAAATAAAGGAAAAGGTTAGAAGAGAACATATCAAAGAAGTGAAAAAGATCTTAGTCCAAACTCAGTGGAGATAATGCCATCAAAGCAATTAACAGCTTGGTGATCCCAGTTATCAGATACACATCTGGAATAGTAGAATGGCCTCAAGCAGAAATAAAAACCCTGGGTAGGAAATCCATAAAAATAATAACTATGACTATTACCACTGGTAATAGACACCTTGAGTGTAATACCAAAATAACTGGAGCATCACTACCATCAGCATTGACCAAAACGCCATTTATCAATTGGAAAAGACAACTTTACTTGGACTTGTTAGATGGATGAAAATAATAGAATAAGAGAATTGGAAGGGACTTTGGAGGTCTTCTGGTCTAACTCTCTGCTCAAGCAGGAAACCCTATAATATTTCAGGTAAATGATTGTCAATCTATTCTTAAAAATATCCAGTGTTGGAGCACCCAGGATTTCTGGAGGCAAATCGTTCTATTGATCATTCTGTCAGGTAATTCCTCTTTATTTCTAAGTTAGTTCTCTTCCTGAATAGTTTCCATCCCTTGCTTCTTGTCCTGCCTTCAGGTGCTTTGGATGATACGTTGACATCCTTTTCTTTATGGCAGCTCCTTAGATATTGGAACACTGCTATCATATCACCTCTAGTTCTTCTTTTCATTAAACTAGACAGGCCCAATTTCTGCAACCATTCTTCATGTGTTTCAGTCTTCAGTTCCTTTTAATTGTTCTTGTTGCTTTTCTCTATACTCTTTCTAGAGTCTCAACTTCTTTATTATATTGTGGTAACCAAAACTGGATGTTGTGATCTTACCAAGGCATTATATAGTGATTTTTGTGTGATCTTGATTCTATCCCTCTATTAATGCAGCCTAGGATTATGCTAGCTTTTTTGGTAGCTGCAACATACTGCTGGCTCGTATTTAAGTAATTGTCCACTAGGACTTCAAGATCCCTCTCGCTGTTACTATTGTTGAGCCATTCTATATTTGTGCATTTGTGTGTGTGTGTTTGTGCGTGTTTGTGTGTTTTACTAAATGTGAAACTTTACTTTTCTCTATATTGAATTTCATTTTGTTAGCTAGGGTCCAGTGTTCAAGTCTGTCAAGCTCCTTCTGTATCTTGAGCATATCTTCTGGAGTATTGGCTATTCCTGCCAGCTTGGTTTCATTGGCAAAAGTGATGAAAGTTCCCTTCTATCCCCTCATCTAAGTCATTGATGAAGATATTGAAGAATACTGGGTTTAAGGTAGTGCCTTAGAGTACCCCAGTGCATACTTCCCTCCGTGTTAATTTTTTTTCAGTAAGGACTACATATTGAGTGAGGATGGTTAGCCAGTTACAAATCCATCTGGTAGTGATGCTTTCTAACCCACATTTTTCTAACTTATTAAGTAGTTTGTGATCAACTTTATCAAATGCCTTACTAAATTCCAATCCAAATTATATCCATAGCATTTCGCTGGCCCACTAATTTTGTCATGTTGTGAAAGAATACAATATGTTTGTATGGCATGATCTGCTTTTGACAAATCCATGTTGGCTTTTGGTTATGACTTTATTTGCCTGTGTTTGCAGATTTGTTGCTTGATTACCTTTTCCAAAATCTTCCGAGATATTGATGTCAGGCTGATGTGTCTGTAGTTTCCTGGATCCATTTTTTTTGAAGATGGGAGCTAATTCAACCCATTTTCAGCTCAAGGATCTTTGAAAAATATAGTTCAGTGGTTCTGTCATATATTTTGCCAATTTCTTTAGAAACTTCTTTTACCATTATTCTTGTTTATTTTAACTTCTGTTCCTAATCTGTTTTTAAAGTAGTGTTTTGATAGGTTGGTCTGTTTTTTTCCCTTTTGTGAAAGATGCAAAAATGAGTTAAACAGTTCTGCTTTTTCTCTGCTGCTCATCTTGCCATTTTCTCCCATTAATGGTTCAATTTCTTTGACTTTTTTCTGCTATTTTTTACTTATGCAGCAAACGTTGATTCATTTTGGCTTTAGCATTCCTGACTTCATGCCAAGTCCACTCTAAAAATCTGGCTGACTATGCAGCTAACCATTATAATTTAAAAATGAGTGTGAAAGGGGGAAATAAGCTACCTCAAACCCCACATTTGTTGTTTTCTAGTCAGTGCTTAACAATATAAATATTAATGAGGTTTGTAAAAAGCAAGCCATGTGGAACTGTTAAATATATAAATATTTTGCAAACAATGCAGTTGTGAAATCTACTTAGCCTTAGGTGCATTCAGTTTTTCCATTGTAAGTAATAATTGAAAGCAAAATAAAGCAATATTTATAGACAATACATTGCTGTATCTTCAGACATGATTTATTTAAATATTGCAATAATTGCTTTCTTTGGCCTTCTACATGTAATAGATTAATGTTGCTATTTAAATCCTAATGAAAAACAAATGTTTAATTGTTTTGGAATAGTCAGGAGCCATGATCCTTTTAAATATAATTAGATGTTCAAATATTTAAAAAAAAGGTCAAAATCATGTTTATTTTAAATTACAAAGAAAAGGATTAATTATAAAAATAGTCTGGATCTAAACAAGTAGAGATAGGGTAGACTAAAATCTTTCACTGCAGAAGTGAATGTCTTCTGACAAAGTTGGATTTTGCTTCATTTGAAATCAATAAGGGGGAAACTTAAGGATATGCTTGACTTTCCTTTTGTAATGAAAGGACTAACTGTGCATAATTCTTCTCTATTGTGAAAAAAGAAAGTCTAATATAACTAGACAAGTACTCTCCAGGGTCTCTGTAAATAATAGAAATGAATAAAATGTAGTGAAGTAATTATAAATCATATTCAGATATGTTCTATAAAAACAAAATACATAAAAGCCTAATCCTCGTAAAACATGAGATAAAAGTAAATAGTAAGATAACACATTTTGAGAGTCAAATCAATATGTGCCCACAGTTCTATGCTGTATTTATGTTGAGCTACTGATGACTCCTCTAAAATTTGGTTGTATTCATACAAATTCCTTTAATACAGTGATTTGTTTGCCTTTGCAAAGTGATTTGTTTGCCTCTGTGTGAATCCAGATTTTGTGATTTGTAAACAATGTTTTCTTCTTTAATATAATATATTAAGCCAATTGTATTAACTGCTTTAAGAAAACTATGATAACAATAAATATGACCACATAACTGCAATACAGCATTTTCTGTGAAAGGTAATGATGTGTCCTTCTGAGTAAGGATGATTAGGACTGGTGTGATAAAATATGTTAGCAGTAAAACAGATGCTGTGTAATGTAAGCAGAATGAGAGCTGTGCAATGATTCAATTAAAAAATAATTCCATCAAATATATCTCTTCAAATTAATCTTCTGATTGAATTGCTGATTCAGTACATCAAGTAGAATTGAATGCCTAGAAATCAGTTAGACAGTTCAAGAACTTATGCACATGCCCATTCACTTTGTTAATAAAATAGACAATCAAAACTGAAATGATTCAGTTTCTTGATCTGAATGAAAAATAATAATGGATATAATTATATGAATTGAACAATTATTCCAATAGAATCCTGGATGATTTTCTTAATGCTTTAAAGAAGATCTAAGATGAAAACTCTAATGTCGTCACCTGGAAGCATGGCTGATAAGAAATTGTTGAAATGAAATAAATTAATCTGAAATGCTTGGTGATATGAAATATCTATTTCTGAGATCTTTATTTACTTCCTCAATGGAACTCTAATGAGCAAACATTCTCTTTTCCATTTTTCCCCCCAAGAACATAGTAAGGCAAGAAAGATTTACAGTAGCTGGCCTAAGATCAGTTAGTAATAGCTTCTGAATGAATAGAAACATAGGAGAAAATGACAAAAGAAAAAAATATGTCTGAAATTAAATCTAAGGACTGAATTGTATGGGGTGTGTGTCAGAGGTGGTATTCAGCAGGTTCTGACCAGTTCTGGAGAACTGGTAGTGGAAATTTTGAGTAGTTTGGAGAACCAGCAAATACCACTTCTGACTGGAGATTTTACAGTATCCTTCGCCTGACATGCCCACCAACCTACGCCCACAGAACCAGTAGTAAAAAAAATTGAATCCTACCACTGGTGTGTGTGTGTGCAAAATGTGGCCTGGATGTATCTCTGTATCTTTTTTAGAGACAAAGAGACTGTTAGATATAGTAGATAGAAAGAAAGAAAGAAAGAAAGAAAGAAAGAAAGAAAGAAAGAAAGAAAGAAAGAAAGAAAGAAAGAAAGAAAGAAAGAAAGAAAGAAAGGTAGGTAGGTAGGTAGGTAGATAGATAGATAGATAGATAGATAGATAGATAGATAGATAGATAGATAGATAGATAGATAGACAGACAGACAGACAGACAGACAGACAGACAGACAGACAGATAGATAGATAGATAGATAGATAGATAGAGATAGAGATACTGTAGATAGATAGATAGAAAGAAATATATGTTATACATATAAATATAGATAGATGTTGTCCTGATTCTGAAATTTGGGTATCACTATTGTCCTTACCTCCTTTCTCCATTTTCATGCAATAATCTCTTTTAAAAAACATAGAAAGGTAGAACTGTTAAGAGCATGTTTACTAGAACTTGCTGTTTTTAAAACTAATAATGGATTGCGTGTGAATTCTTAAGGAATTTTGCTTAACACACTGATAGAACTAGCTTCCACAAAGTGGGCTACCAAGTTTGAGTTGCAGTTCTATGTACTTTGTTACCATCTAGTGAAGATACAATGGCTCAGTAGTTAAAGATGCTGAGCTTGTCAGCTGGAAAGCCAACAGCCCAGGTTCAAGACCTAAGTGTCACATGACAGGATGAGCTCCCATTACTTCCTTCAGCTCCTGCAAACTTCAGCTCCTTGAAAGCATGCAAATGAAAATAGATAAATAGGTACCACTTTGTTGGGAAGATATCAATGTTTCCTGTGCTTCATGCTGACCATATGATCTTCAGATAGCACTGACTCTCTTGGCTAGGAAACAGAGATGAACACCATACCCTAGAGTTGCACAAGACTGGAGAGGAGAAGCCTTTACCTTAGTGTCAATCTGGATTGTTGCAGTTCAAATAAAGTAGCATGAGTAAATGCTTGGTCAACTATTGCTAACAATTATTGGATAAATTGTAAAAGAACAGATAGTTTATTACTTTTGTATAGAAATTTATCGAAGTTGAGTTTGGCATTATTTATTTATTTATTTGTTAAATTTCTATGTCACCGTCCCTGCAAGAGGCTTTGGGTGGCTTACAAATTATAGAAACAAATGAAAAACAGTTAAAAACTTAAAATGAACTGACATAAAAATATTAAGAACTGTGCTAAAACCATGCCTACAAAAGCCAAGAGATAAGTCTTCTTACTCCACCAGCCACCTCCATTATCCTAATGTTCAGATTACTACTTAAATGTGTAACCTCTTTCTCCTTAACAGTATTGTGTGAGAGCTGGGATCAAAAAGTTATCTTTTCAGCCAGCCATTCTCTATGGATGGTGAATTTGATCTTGAGAATAAAATTCTCTATATTGACCTTTTTTACAATGGAGGATATTGACATCTTTGTTGAACTCTATATTTGGACCCTTTTAGACTATATTGTATTTCAGGCTTACATTTGATGGCATTTGATAGCTTTGATGATGATCTTCCTCATCTTATTGGACTTCCTAGATGTATTCAATATCTTTAACTATGGTATTCTTTAGCCCACTTGTGGAGCTTTAGAGTTAGAGATACTGTATAATATTGGTTCTATTTTTGCCTTACTATGCAGTTAGGAAATGAGGTCAGCCAGTTGGCATTCATATTTGAAGTGCACAGTGTTTCATGTTCTCCTAGTTTCTTCATCTTCATAAAATAGCTAGGAGATGTCATATATTGGTTTAGGATAAGATATAGTCAATATGTGATGAAGTACACCCATGGACTTCATCTTATCTGTTAATAATCATATTTTGTTGTGTATATGAATTATTAACTCTCTATTGCTCAAATTTACTTGTATGTTGATATTTATTTAATATCAAAACAAGAGGTTGTATGTTATATGGATCAATTCTTTTTTTTATTTATCATTATTACTGATTTACCTGTTATAGGTTGCATTTTTTCATTTTTCCAAAAATATCTATACAAGACATCTGAAAGCCTTGTTATTTTAATAGAAGTATTTAAACTCAAAGTTTTTATAGCCAATCTGTAATGCATATCAAGCAATTAGCATAATATACAATTTGGTGCTGCTATTCACCTTTTGAGTAGAATCTTGGTCTTTATCATAACTCAAGGAGAGACTAAATAACATTTCTCTTGCACTACCTGCTGAGTTCTCCTTCCACAGCCTCTGCTCCTTTGTTGATTCATCTGCTTGCCTCCCTTGCCCCACAGAAACCTCTCCTATCATATCCTTTTCTCTCTCTCAAGCTTGCCCCACAGAAGCCTCTCCTCTCCTTCCTATCACCTTCTGTCTCTCTGATTCCTCTCCCTTTCCTGCCAACCCCTCCTTTTGTTTCTGTCGTGTCCATCGCAAGGAAGGAGACTCGGAGCCAGTGACTTTAGTTCAGCTCATTTATTGGTTCCCGAGATTGGCTCAGGTCCGGAAGAAAAACGGCGGCTTTTATTCTTTGGCCGCAGCGGCCACGGCCAATGGCACCGCTTTGAATCTCCCGCGATCAGTTTCCACCAATCGCGGGAGATTTGCGGCGGGCCAATCAGTGCGGCTCGCTCGACCAATCAGCTCGCCGCGCGTCTTGGCCAATCACTGCGCGGTTCTACAAGAATGGTAATGACCGTACAGAACACCCCTCCCCTCTTGGTAGGGTCCTACGTAACGTAGTCCCGTAAGTAGGCGGGGCTACGTACTTGTCTACTTGACCTGCGCAGGTTAGTTGGTGCTTGGCTCCTGGCCGGTTCGGTCGGGTTCTGTGTTGCTCTCTGCCCTGTTGATGGAACCGTCTGGAAGGCTGAGCCGGGCCTTTTGTCGCAGCTCCCTCCCGGTCTACCCGGTCTGGTTGAGCTGCGGTTTCCGCTCCCGCCTGGTCTTTCTGGGCTGGTTGAGCTGGCCTGGCTGCTTCTCCCTGGTGAGGTGTCGAGCTGGCTGCTTGCCGGTGAGTATTCCTGGTTTCTTTCTCATGGGTTTTGGTCCTTGGGGCCTTCCCTCCCCTCTTGGTTTGTGTTGGGGGGGGTTCCCTTCTGTGTTTGCTTCTGTTTGTGTGTCGGTTGTGTTTCTCGTGGCTGTTCTTGACCTTAATTGGTCGATGTGTCATTTCCATGCTCATCCGTCGATTGTCTGTAAGCGGTACGAGCGTGGACCTGTCACTTGGGTTATGGTTGCTGGTACCCAGAGTGGGTCTTCGGTGAGGTTTTTCGTGTATACTGTGTCGCCTGTTTTAAATATTCGGTCTTTGCTTGAGGAGTTTGGGGTTTTTTCTGGGTTGTATGTGGGGTGCAGTCTGTCGAGTGGGGACCTTAATTTTCTCCCCATCAGTAGTTCTGCCGGGCTTTTATTGGTTGTTGTATTCGGGGTTATGTGTTGTATGAAAAGCATTTTGTTTATTTTCTCTTGGATTTCCCCGTTTTCTATCTTTTGGATAGTATTTTTTGTAAATTGAACTATTCGTTCCGCCCTCCTGTTCGCCGCCGGATGTGCCGGCGCTGTCAACGTGTGTCGTATCCCCCGCTCCGCTAGGAATTTTTCGAATTCCAGCGAGGTAAATTGGGGCCCGTTGTCGGATACGATGACGTCTGGGAGGCCGTGGGTTGCGAATAGTTTGCTGAGTTCCTTGGTGACGGCCTCCGTGGTGGTAGTTCTCATGTTGCTTACCTCCAACCAGTTGGAGTAAGCATCTACCGTGATGAGGAAAGTGTGGCCTTTCGTGGGCCCGGCAAAATCTATGTGAATCCTGGACCATGGTCCCCTAGGGGTTTCCCATTCCAGGATTGGGGCGGCAGGAGGGCTGGGCCTGGTTTCCTGGCATCTGTTGCATGCTGCCACCCAGGCCTCGATTCGTTTGTCCATTCCTGGCCACCAGGAGTAACTTCTGGCCAAGGCCTTTGTCCTTACGATGCCTGGGTGCCCCTCATGCAACAATTTCAATACTTTTCCCTGTAATTTTTCCGGAATAACAACCCGGTCCCCCAAAGTAAACAACCTTTTGTAATGACAGTTCTGTTTGCCGGTTCGGAATGTCCTGAAGGTTTCTGCGTCGTCCTTTTCAGGCCACCCTTCTCTACCCAATGTAATACCTGCACCAGACGTTTGTCTTTATTGGTTTCACGGGCAATGTCTGACGCGGTTATGGGTAGATCGGGCAGAGTCTCTATGCTAAGGGTGGCCATCGTGGGTGCTGGGTCGGTGTCCAAGTCCGGTAGCGGCGTGCGGCTCAGGGCATCTGCGTGGGTGATTGTCTTACCGGGTCGGTGTGTGAGCCGGTAGCTGTAGGCGGCAAGGAATTCAGAGCACCTTGTCATTCTTGGGGATAGAATGTTCGGGGTGGCCCTGTTCCCTGCCAGGATTCCCAGCAGCGGCTTGTGGTTGGTGACGATGGTGAAGGTCCGGCCGTAGATGTACTCATGGAACCTTTTGACGGCGGCAACGATAGCCAGGGCCTCTTTGTCCAGCTGACTGTAGTTTCTTTCCGGTTTGGTAAGGGTCCTTGAGAAGAAGGCGATGGGTGCTTCTTTTCCGTCAGGAGAGTGTGGCTGAGGACGGCGCCGACGCCAAAGGGTGATGCGTCGCATGTGACAGCTAGCGGTAGGGTCTCGTTGTATTGGATGAGGACAACATCCGAGGTGAGCAGGTCCTTGGTTTTGTTGAAGGCGGCTTCCTCGCATTTCCCCCACATCCACGGGGCCGCCTTGTCCAGGAGCCTATGCAAAGGCTCCGCCGCGGTCGCCTTCTGGGGCAGGAAAACATTGTAAAAATTAAGCAGTCCTAGAAATGCCCGTAGTTCCGTTTTATTCTTCGGCCTGGGGGCTTCCTTGATTGCTCTGATTTTTTTCTCGGTTGGGTGAATTCCGTGCCGATCTAAAAGGTACCCCAGGAACTTGACCCTCTCGGTGTGTAATTGGCATTTTTCTTTTTAACCTTCAGCCCCGCATTTTTGAATTTTGTTAGGACCTCCCTCAGGCGACCCTCCAGTTCTTTTTGGTTGGCTGCCGATACCAGTACGTCGTCGAAGTAGGGTACCACCCCCTTGATTCCTTGCAGGAGTCTCTCCATGAGGCTCTGGAATATTCCTGGGGCCACGCTGACTCCAAACTGGAATCTCTTACAATGGAAAGCTCCTCGGTGGGTTACTATGGTTTGCGCCTCGGTGGTTTCTGCGTCGACCGGCAGCTGCTGATAGGCTTGCGCCAGGTCGAGCCGCAAAGACCTTGCCTCCCCCAGTGAGTGTAGGAGGTGTTGCACTACTGGGACGGGGTAGGCGCTCTGTTGCAATGCGCAATTGAGGGTGGCTTTATAGTCCCCGCAGATTCTCACCCGACCCATCGGGCTTGACTGGGGTGACTATGGGGTCTCCCATCGGGCATGGTCGATTGGCTCGAGGACCCCTTGTCTGATGAGCTTGTCTATTTGCTCATCGATTTTTGGCCGGAGTGCGATGGTACCCGCCGTCGTTTCAGGCGTATTGGGAAAATGCTGGGGTCTAGGCTGAATGAAATAGGGGGCCCTCAGTACTTGCCTAGGGTGCCGTCGAACACTTCCTGGAAGTCCCTTGCGAGTTGGTCCTCCCAGTTGGCCTCCCCAATGTGGTCGATGCCCGTTACTTCGATTCCGAGTGGCGTGAACCCCTGTAGTCCCAAAAGGCTGGGGCGGTCTCGGTCCACGATCGTCAGGGGAAGCCTTGCTGTGCACCCTTTGAAAGTTACCTCGAACTGGCCTGTTCCGACTACCGGGATGCGATTCCCCTGGTAGTCCTTGAGGATTAGGCTCTGGCTTTCCAGTCCTCTCCGGTGGACTGTGGGCACCAGGCACTTGATTTCCTGCCATGCAACCATGGAGAGGTAGGACCCGGAGTCCACCTCCATCTTGCATGGCTCGCCCTCGATGCCCACTTCCACATATACTTTCCGGGTGTCTGCGCTGGATGAGTGGCCGATGACGACCGTCTGGTGGGTTTCCTCTCTCCGCCAGTTCCCGCCGTCTCGTCGGCCCGTCTGTCTCGGTTCCAACGGTTTTTGGCTTGGCGGTCTCTGGGCCTGGGGGGGGTGCCGTCTCGCCCCCGGTCGCTGCCGTCTCGCCGCCGGGGGCTGTAGTTCTTCTTGAGTCAGCAGACTCGGGCGATGTGGCCTCTTTTATCGCAGTGCCGGCATACTGCATCGAAAAACCGGCACTCCGATCGAGGGTGGTCGCCTCCACACCCGGTTCATGGTTGCCCCAACTTATGACTCCGTCGATCGCGCCGGTCTCGATCTGCCTGGAGCCGATGCACGTCCTCTTCCTCATCCGTGGTGTCGGAGGTGGAGTCGAGGTCGCCATGGTGTGTGGTGGTCTCTCGGCGGCTTGCTTCGGAGCGCGTCTCGGTTGCCGTGCCTGCCTCGGTGGTCGCGTACGGTCCCCGGCGCCGGGCCTCCGCATTCGAGCCACCGATTTCCGTGTCGCCTCGGCTGCAAGGATGTCGGCGAGGGCGATGTCGCCTTTTGCCATCAGCCGGCTCTGGAGGACTGGATCTCTGAGCCCCAGGACGACGCGGTCTCGGAGTGCCTTGTCCATATCCGTAAACCCACACATGCCCCCGAGATTTCGCAGGTCAGCCACGAAGTCGCTGATGCTCTCGCCCGCTCGCTGGTCTCGCCGATAGAAGTCGTGCCGCCTGATGAGGGTGGGCACGTCGGGGGCATAGTGGTTTCGGAGCAACGGCTCGAGATCGGCCCAGTCCATCGTTTTTACGTCCTCGGGTTTCGCAAGGGCTTTTGCCATCTTAAACACTGCAGGCCCACAGTGTGTGAGGAAGACAGCTCTTTTTTTTGCCCGTTTGCATCCTTTAGATTGCTACTTTCGAGGAACATTAGGAATCGGTCGGTGTACGATTCCCAATCCTCAGTAGCTGGGTTAAAGGGTGCGGGCGGTACGATGCTGGCCATCTCTTCGGTCTCGTTTCCTCCGGACACGTGCTCGGTGGGGATCAGGGTTGGTATCCCACCTTCATCGCCAGTGTCGTGTCCATCGCAAGGAAGGAGACTTGGAGCCAGTGACTTTAGTTCAGCTCATTTATTGGTTCCCGAGATCGGCTCGGGTCTGGAAGAAAAACAGCGGCTTTTATTCTTTGGCCACGGCGGCCGCGGCCAATGGCACCGCTTTGAATCTCCCGCGATCAGTTTCCACCAATCGCGGGAGATTCGCAGCGGGCCAATCAGTGCGGCTCGCTCGACCAATCAGCTCGCCGCGCGTCTTGGCCAATCACTGCGCGGTTCTACAAGAATGGTAATGACCGTACAGAACAGTTTCCTCTCCTCTCTCCCCGTATCTTCCTCTTTTCTCCTCTTTAAGTAGGTTACTCTCTGGTGCTTAAGCAGAACTCCAGCATCAGCCACTGTTCACTGTCTGGCTGACTTTTGCACACAGTGCTCATAATCTGGAACTGCATGCACTGATTCTGGGGTTTTCGCTGAACCCCAGCAGCCCTGCAGCTCCATCTGACTCTTCTCCCCAAGGTTATGTGCTTCTGCCAGCAACAGCGAAGGCCACCGGAAGTTCTGATCAGCTGGAGCTGCACATGCTGACCCCAGGGCCTCGGCAGAGGCCCAGCAGCACTGAAGCTCCAGCTGACTCTGCCTTAGACCTGTATGTGGCTGCTGTTGCTTCAGCTCACTCATTTGCTACACATGTGACCCAGGGGCCTTCCTTCCTTTCTCTTTCCTTTCCTCCATTTCTTTCCCTCATCAGCCACTCGCGCTCAGGTAGAGGAAGCTGCTGCCATTGACAAGATACCCAAAGTAGCGAGAAGAGAGTTGCATAATCACCTTCTCTTCCTAGTCTTCTTGTGGGCCACATCTGGCCAACAGGCTTTGAATATGAGATATCTATACTATTCAGTATTATTTACTGAATAAATATTTATTTATTTATTTATTTATTATTATTATTATTATTATTATTATTATTATTATTATTATTATTATTATTATTATTATTATTATTATTATTATTGTTCTTCACAAAAAAACAACATTGTACACAGCAAATGAGATAACTATGCTGGGTTTCATATCACAATCACTAGTTGAACACTTCCCAAGTATTTACGGCTGCGTGATGTATCGACGGATTATGTGAGCAGATCCCAGTAAGGTGGCCTTCTGCAGCTGACCAATGGTGATTTTGTCAGTGCCAATTGTTTTCAAGTGCTTGCCTAGGTCTTTAGGCACAGCACCCAGTGTGCCGAGTACCACTGGAACCACCTGCACTGGTTTATGCCAGAGTCTCTGCAGTTTGATTCTCAAGTCCTGATATCTGGTGACTTTTTCAAGTTGGTTCTCGTCAATTCTGCTGTCACCAGGTATGGCAATGTCGACGATCCACATTTTTTTCTTCTCCACAATCGTGATATCCAGGGTATTGTGTTCCAAAACTTTGTCAGTCTGTATTTAGAAGTCCCACAGTAGTTTTGCATGCTCATTTTCGACCACTTTTTCAGGCTTATGATCCTACCAGTTCTTTGCTACAAGCAGATGGTAGTTCCAGTGGACCATCTGAGCGACTGTGTTGTGATGTTGTTTGTAGTCAGTCTGAGCTATTATTATTATTATTATTATTATTATTATTATTATTATTATTATTATTATTATTGTTATTGTTATTGTTATTGTTATTGTTATTGTTATTGTTATTGTTATTGTTATTACATTTATTGTCAGAGTACAACATGTGTACAATGAGATTGGCTGAGCCTCCCTTTGTGCACCCCCCCCCAACACAACTCACAGTGATGACAGAAGTCCCTAATCCTGTCCCAATCTTATTACACTATGTGACCTTGTTGCACAACATGCCTGCCCTGCAAATCTATCATACTATGTTGACTTGAAGTTATTTTCCTTTCAGAAGTCTGACAGTCCATGGGTAGAAACTGTTCTTCAGCCTGTTGGTGCAGCTGACTATGCTTCTATATCTTCTACCCTGCCTTAAAGGCAGAATCCTGGGCTCTCAGAACTCAGGCTATTACTCAGCAATCATCTAGGGTTTACAATTCCCATAGACTCTGATGCACTTGTCTGTTGTTACAGTGTCAGTGCATACTTTGATGTAAGAGTGTATGGCATCAGTGTATTCATGCCAGTTTTGATGTTCAAATACACTTCACTCAGTGGTTTCAAAACAGTCCTGCCGCTGATGGAGAGCACCCTCTGGCCAGATTTTAACAATTTTCATGACTGACTGAGTTCTTTTTCTGAGAGGGACGTACTTCAGGTATGACAGAAATGAAAGATGGTCAGATGTACCCAGGTGGGGGAGGGGGATTACTCTATATGCCTGTTTCAGGTTAAAGTACACACGGTCTAAAGTGTTCTTCCCTCTGGTGAAAAATTGCACATAGTGCACAAACTTAGGGAGAACTGTCTTTAAACAGGCTTGATTGAAGTCCCCAGTCATGACAAGAACACCCTCTGGGTGAGTTTGCTGCTGCCTGGAGATGTCGTCATATATCTTAGAAAGTGCCGCGCTGATATTGGCATCAGGTGGAATATAAACAGCTATAATAATTATCACAGTGATTTGTCTAGGCAGATAAAATGGCCTACATGTAACAGTCATCAGTTCCACATCTGGGGAGCAATATACACCAGTCACTGTGTATGTAGATACAGAGTCCTCCTCCCTTGCTCTTACCAGAGTTGCCATTTCTATCAGAGCAATAAATGACTCAGCTTGTCAACTCCACTGCCGCATTGGGTACAGTGCGGTGTATCCAGGTCTCTGTTACAATCATCACACAGCTTTTGTGGAGAAGTCTGCTTGCTCCATTTGCAGCTCTAATTCATCAGTTTTGTGGATGAGGGATCTGGCGTTGCTCAAAAAGACACTTGGCAGCACTAGTCTTGAGGCTGCTTTCAGAGCTGAGCCAACAGATCAGCTCCACAACCGTGCTTTTGCTTCCACTTCTTTTGCTTTTGCTTCCATCGGCATCTCCCCGACCCGACCACAATCCATGGAGATCCTGGAAGCCTCACTATGCAGTTCGGTATGTTGTGGGACTGCTGAAAATCGCTGGTAATCCCAGATTGACTTGCAAGCCCGATGTTTAGCAGCTCTACATGTGTGTAGGCAAATTTTGCTCCTTGCTCTACACTGTGCACACACATCCATACACACATCATTCCAAACACTACACACCAATACCAGGATCTTGGGGTCACTGTGTGTGAACGTGCCGCCATCTTGGTGGCAGAAAGGCAGATCAAGAATGTGGGGTGGGGTGGGGGTGGGAGACGAACAGGTGGACGAAAGCAGTCTAACTGCCTGTTTGGTGGCAGAAAGGCAGGTTCAGGAATTGGGAGGGTGGGGATAAAAGCAGCCTAACTGCCTATTTGGTAGCAGAAAGGCAGGATAATAGATGAATAAATATTATAAGTAATTTATGTTGTATGATGATATTATTGATCTGCAACTGTAAGATTATGAAAACTTAATTTAAGATCCATTCCATCAATGCATGTTATTCTGAAACTCTTATGAACAGGACTTTAAGCAACAGCGCTAAAATAAGGAGAAGTAGGAATCAATTATTGTTCAATCCCATTTGGCATAATTTCAATGGCAGGGACTTACATCAAAATTTATACAAGCAAACATAGCTATTCTTTTCTTCCTTTTCTTCCTTTTTTCCTTTAATACTTTGCTTGCTGATGTACAGAATACATTTAAAATAAATCACACAGAATAAACCATAGAATAATTTTTCACTTTTAAGGAGAAAGTGAGCACAATTTCTGTTTTAAGGGTTTTGTCTATATAATATTTAAGAGCTTCTGAAGGAAAATATCTGGTAGTATACTCTTTGAGATTTTTAAAAAACAAAGCTGTAAACATTCCTTCTTTTGTTCCAAACACAATGTATTGTTCTATGGGAAACAATTCTGCTTTGTAAAGTGAAAGGAAAGCATAGCTCTTCTCTTTCTTGTTTCAGAGATGATATCATGGTAAGATTGAATATAAAAGCAACTTATATGGTTGAACCCACTTGATTTTATTCCCCTAAAAAATAAAATGACTCATCATTTCAAATGTATTGTTGAGGAAATACATTTAATTCCAATTTAATACTGCTTAGTACTGCTTAATACTGTCATTTGAAATTCAGACAGAGGTTTATGCTAAGCCACTAGTTCCACTATGATTAAATAATGCATTACTATTAGATAGTACTGCTTTCTTACATCTGAAGATGATTGCTGTATGAAAGCATACATACAAGCTAGAAATGTTGTATGCATTTTTCTCCAAGCCTTTAACATTGGATATAATCAAATATTGTATGTTTTGTTAAAGCATAGCATCAGCTGGAAGATAATACTGTATAAAACCATTAATTTAGACTTTTAATTATATATATATATATATATATATATATATATATATATATATATATATATATATATATATATATATATATATATATATGGATCTTTGGTTATTCGGGTTTTCTCCCGCGTAAGATTGGAAGTATCTAGGCAACGTTTCGATGAAGTCTCATTCATCATCTTCAGGCTTCTGTTTTCAGCTCTGTGCTTCTCAGAGTGATGTGAGCTTGCAGCTGCTTCTTCCTTTTAACTGCTAGTGGGGGTGTGACTTGATTGGGTGGGGGCTTGGCTGTGTTCTGATTGGGTGGGGTGTGTTCTCATTGGTTGGGGTTTGGCTGTGTTCTGATTGGTAGGGAGGTTGGCCATGTTCTGATTGGCTGGAGGTGTGTTCTGTTCAGGTGGGGGCTTGGTTGTGCTCAGGTTGGTCTTAGTTACTGGGGGATTTGAGCTGGTGAGCTGTGATCTTGCTGTTTGGCTTCGAGTTCGTGGTCGTGCTGCATCTTCATGGTGGGGGCAGTTCGCTTCATGTATGGCTCAGAGGGGTTTGAAGTGGGTAGTGATGCAGCTGCAGTGCGGCTTCTGGTCTGTGGTCGTGTCTCATCTTCTGTGTGGGTGTGAGTCTGCTTTTTACGTGGAAGTGTGGTGGTGGCATCTTGTGTGGCCCTCGTGGGTGTGGGTCTGGTGTCATTCATCATGTTAGGTACTGTCTGTTCATGAGGGCGGGTTTCCAAATGGCTGGTAAGCGGGAGGTGTCATCTCTTTTATTCATGCGGTGTGGGCGTTTTCTATCTCTATGGCTTCTCTGATTATTCTGTTGTTGAAGTGTTCGGTTTTGGCGATAGTTCTGGTATTTTTAAAGTCAATCTCATGTCCTGTGGCTTTGAGGTGTTGGACCAGGGAAGAGGTTGGTTCTTCTTTTTGATTGAGTTCTTATGTTCCTCAATGCGTGCACTTATTCTTCTGTTAGTTTGTCCAATGTATGTGGTGGGGCAGGCGGTGCAAGGGATTTCGTATACTCCTTGGCTTTCTAACTCGATTTTGTCTTTAGGGTTTCTTAGGATGGTGGATATTTTTCTGTTTGTGCAGAATGCTGTTTTAATGTTGTGTTTTTGGAGGATCTTGCTGATTTTGTCTGTAGTGCCTTTTTATATATGGGAGGAGGGCTTTGCCATTCTCTTGTTCTCTGTCTTGGATTTTGGTTGGGGTTTCTTTTTGGATTAGGTGGGTAATCTTCTTTCTTTGGAATCCATTGGCTGTGAGTACGTTGGTGAGAGTGTTTAGTTCGGTTTTTAGGTGTTGTTCATCAGCTAAGCATTTTGTTCTGGAGATGAGTGTCTCAGCTACGGAATTGATCTGTGCTGGGTGGTGGTGTGAGAGTGCATGTAGATAGCGGTTTGTATGTGTTTTCTTCTGGTAGATGGTGTGTCCTAGGGAGCCATTGGGTTTTTTGTATACCAAGACATCTAGGAAGGGAAGTTGATTGTTAGCTTCTGTTTCCATGGTGAATTGTATTTTGGGGTGTAGGCTGTTGAGGTGTGTGAGGAAGTTGTTCAGTTTTTCTTTCCCGTGTGGCCAGATTATGAAGGTGTCATCTACGTATCTGAGCCAGAGTTTGGGTTTGTGATCATATTTTTCTAGAGCTTGTGTTTCAAAGTGTTCCATGTAGAGGTTTGCGATGACAGGTGAGAGGGGTGATCCCATGGGTGCTCCTTCTATTTGTTTCTATTTTTGTCCATTGTAGGTGAAGTATGTATTGGATAGACAGTGGTTGGTCAGATCTAGGATGTGCTGGGGAGGGTTGTATTTGTTTTGGATGGCTGTCAAGGCTTCTTTTATTGGCACTTGGGTGAAGAGGGATATGACATCGAAGCTCACTAGTAGGTTGCTGGGTTGTAAGTTTTGTTTCTTTATGATCTCGATGAACTGGAATGAGTTTCTTACATGTGAGTTGATGGATTCTGCATAGGGCTGTAGTTGTTTGGCGAGAAATTTGGCTAAGTTTTGTAGAGGTGAGCCTATGGAGCTGACTATTGGTCTAAGTGGAGTTCCTTCTTTGTGTATCTTGGGGAGACCATAAAGCTTAGGACATCTGGATGATTTCTCTCTGGGTATGATTCTTTGCTGGATTTCTTCACTGATGGGGGAGGCTTTTATTTTGGATCTGGTGGTTTTTTCTAGGTAGGTGGTGGGGTCTGTCTTTAGGGGTTTGTATGTGGGGTCTAGGAGTAGGTTGGTTAACTTGGTTTGGTAGTCAGATGTGTTCATAACCACTGTCGCGTTGCCCTTGTCTGCTGGTAGGATTATTATGCTGGTGTCTTCTTTCAGGTTACGTAGTGCAGTTTGTTCTTCTTTGGATAAGTTGCTTTTGGGTGGTTTGCTAGTGCAGAGGATGTTGGTGATTTCGAGTCTGATTCTATTAGCATCATCAGGGTTGGTTTTGGTCAAGCTGGTTTCAACTCCGCATATGATGGTTTCTGTGGGGATGTGTTTGGGAGCAACAGCAAAGTTGAATCCTTTTGAAAGGATGAACAGACGAGTACCTAACATGATGAATGACACCAGACCCACACCCACGAGGGCCACACAAGATGCCACCACCACACTTCCACGTAAAAAGCAGACTCACACCCACACAGAAGATGAGACACGACCACAGACCAGAAGCCGCACTGCAGCTGCATCACTACCCACTTCAAACCCCTCTGAGCCATACATGAAGCGAACTGACCCCCACCATGAAGATGCAGCACGACCCACGAACTCGAAGCCAAACAGCAAGATCACAGCTCACCAGCTCAAATCCCCCAGTAACTAAGACCAACCTGAGCACAACCAAGCCCCCACCTGAACAGAACACACCTCCAGCCAATCAGAACATGGCCAACCTCCCTACCAATCAGAACACAGCCAAACCCGCGGGTATTTATATGTATGGTATTCAGCTTTGTTCGGGTATTTTCCCACATCATTATAGTTGTGCTTTTAAAGTTGTAGCAACATTTCGGCAGAATCTCATCGGCCATCATCAGGCTTCTGTATAGTGTTCGTCTGTGAGTCAGACTGTGAGTCAAACAGCTGTGAAAGTCTGACTCACAGACGAACACTATACAGAAACCTGATGATGGCAGATGAGATTCTGCCGAAATGTTGCTACACCTTTAAAAGCACAACTATAATGATGTGGGAAAATACCTGAACAAAGCTGAATATCATATACATACATACATACATACATACATACATACATACATACATACAGTCAAATTTCTTTGATGAAGCAAAAATCATGAAAGCACCACTAATTCCTATGAAAACAATTATTGTCAACCTAATAATATTAAGTGATTTATATAAACGTTTTAGACAGTATCATATAGGTTTAGTGTATGATATGAGATTTTTTGAAATATCCTGTCTCATGAATGGTGACTTGCATCCAAAACCTCAAATTGGCATAATTCAAACAACATAAGTTGTTAGTCTTGATGAAATAATAGGAATAAACAAGAGACCATGGTTTAACAAAAAAAATACAGTATTTTTTAAAATTTTGATTTACAATTCATATCCTTGAAAATAATGAACAGGATATATCCCATAACAATATATTTAATACCATCAAACAATATTTTGCAAGGAACTTGATAAATGGATAAAAATGACAAATTCTGTTTAAATATCTGGCTGAGCGTGTAATCAACCATAATTATTTATTAAACTAGTTTGCTGTTTGACTCTAAATATCTCTAGGCCGCATACATCAGTTATTTTTAAATTTTCCTGTGTCTGATATACATTTTGCATTTTTTCCTTTCTTAAAATAAAAGCACTGTGCAGAAACAGAGCTACAAAATGAATATCTTTCTGCATCCTTAATATCGATTATTTCTTTTTGAAAGGTTTGAACAAATTTATTTAGCTATATCAATATAAGGCTGCAAAGAAGATTAAAACATACATTAAAACACAGAATTAAATATAACCAAAAATATAAACATATAAACCAAACAACCTGCTATCTCAATGTAAACAACTTCTAAAAGGGCTCCATTGTCAACATCTTATGAAAAAATATAGAGGCCATTACAGAAGGCAGTTGCTGAAAAACACTTCCAGGTGTTTTTGTCTCTTCACTTCCTAGAAATGACGAACAATCAACCACTTACCTGATATGAACACAGTAATTGAAATGATTCTACTAGAGAGTTATGGTCTTGTAGTAAACTGATGCCAAATATAAAAGTTTAGTACCAGTATTTTAAATTGTACTCAAAAGCTAATAGACAACCAAAGCAGAATCTATAATAAGAGGTATCATAATCTCTCAATTGCAATTTCTGATGAGCATTGGAGCATTTTATAGCAGCTCAAAGCTTCCAGGTGGGTTTTAAAGGCAGCCCCATGTAGAGCATTTTGCAGTGGTCTAGTGGGTGGTGAAGAGAGCATGAACCACTGTAGCCAGATGCTCTTATCTCAGGTAAGAAGACCATACTGGGGCACCTGCTGAAGCTGAGTAAAGTTATCTGATTCTTCGGTTTCAGCTTCCATTTGCTGCTCCAGGAGGAACTACAAGTCTGGAGGAACCTTAATTAACAAACATAGTCTTTCATGGGCAGTACCTTCTCATCTAGAGATCACCACTGAGACCAAAAGAGACATACATGTTTATGTTTGTACATATGTATAACATTTATAAAGCAAAATTCTGAGTGGCTTATAATCTAAAAATAAAAATATATGCAACAATAAAACCACAACAAATAAATCATGAACACCAATAAATCTAAAACAGAAAAACCTGGTACCACAACATCTTTCCCTGATGTTACCATACATTTTCATTTCATTCTGATCTTTTTCTATCCCAAAGTTTGGAATCTTAAATGCTGTCCTAAAAGCTAGAGGCTAGTCGGATTTCATAGAAATGGGCTTGCAATAGATAAGGCACACTTTCCAGTGCTTAGCAAACCAAAAGATGGTAGTGCCTTAAGGGAAGGGGTCTTAAATACAAAGTAAACTAAAATAGTAAGAATAAAGTGATACAACATATTGTAGAAGTTAAGATAGTGGGCTGGTGTCAATCACATTTTGTTTACCATCAGATATGGAATGTATGTGCATATTTTTATGTTAACACCTCATACTGTATGTTAACAGTGAGCAGTCCTCTCAACAGAGAAGGGCCATCTAGCTTCTGTTCATAACACTGTCCTTTCTGTAGTTCCACGAAGATTCCACCCCTATTTGCACTCTGATACAGATGAGCCTGAGGTCACAGTTAAAGCCCCAAGTGGACTCAAGAGCTCTCAGTGAGAGTGTTAACAACCAGATAACTGCAAAGAAATATGATGCTTCCAACTTTGCAATCTTGTCAGAACTAATCCTTCCATAGCCCCACTATCCTGCCTGAACCAATGAAGTTTTTGGGTGAGAAGCAAAATGTCTTTTTCTTCTTCAAGGAAAAAACAGTTCAATTGCCTTTTGAAAAAGCACCTTTGAGACATCGGCCATGGAAGTTCACCAAGTAACCTAAGGCTAGTCATTTTTTGTCACTCTAATCTATGTTTTAGGATTTTTGTTGGATAAAATTATAGGGTACACCATATCTACTGCTTTGAATTTCTCTGCAAAAGGTAGAAAACTGTATAAAATCTAATAAAGAAATAAAAATAAACATTTTAAAGAAATCATTAAAGAAGAATTATTGTAATATTTCAATATAATTTACTTTCTGCAGTATATTAAACAAATTAAGTTCTGAGGCAATATGTAATCTCATATTGGTGAATTAGTAATTTCTGGAGATGATTAAAAAATATTTTAAGGGTCTGTGGCAAAGGTGGTATTCAGCAGGTTCTGACCAGTTCTGGAGAACCGGTAGCAGAAATTTTGAATAGTTCAGAATACCACCTCTGACTGGCCCCGCCCCATCTATTCTCTGCCTCCCATTGAGTCCCAGCTGATTGGCTGGGTCTTTTTTTGTTGTTGCCCTGTACAGGAGAACAGAGCTGGAAAGCAGGTTAGTGGGGTGGGGAGAGAATGGGGATTTTATAGTATCCTTCCCCTGGACTGGGGAAGGAATGGAGATTTTGCAGTATTCTTCCCCTGCCATGCCCACAAAGCCACCTCCACAAAGCCACACCACGCCTACCAAGCCACGCCCACAGAACCAGTAGTAAAACATTTTGAATCCCACCACTGGTCTATGGGATTAGATGTTAAAAATATGTGAGTGTACACATTAAGACTTACATACACAGAATATGAAATACAAAATTATCAATTTAATTAGGACAAATGGTTATACTAATAATAGATTTAAACAAATGTAAAGAATGAACAAAATCTAGTGTCCTTAAATAAGAAGATTTACTCTTTCCTCTTAAATTTCAAAGATTTCTACTGTGACTGAACTTGATAGTCAGATGAATTGCATCACTGAAGATCAAAATAATTCCTCCTTCCTCCAATGAAACCCATTCCATAAAGGTCAACACAGTGCTGTATTTCACTAGAGTATTTGAATCTAGAGTATCTGAATCTTCAAAATACAGGTTGGAAAACACATTTGAAAGAAGCATTCTGATAAGACGCCTGCTTTCAGAAATTAATCCTGCAGTTGACAGGAAAGAGTTTGGAAATGAGCACATATAACTGATAGGATCAATAGATTCCAAAGAAGCAAATAAATCTTATCTGATTCACACATAGCAGAAAAATGACTTATGTAGTTACCCAAATTATAATAGACTGCTATCAAAGGAAGATGTAAATAGAATTTTTCTGCTTAAAATCCATAATACTGTTTGCAATATTGAAGCAATAATACCATTCATGAACATTCCAAATAAGTTGACCTTTCCAGGTTCAATTGTTTACTGATGTTTGCTTACCATGTAACAAAAATGAATATTTGAGTGAATATGTAATAGTGTTTCAATTAAAATATTTCATTCTTATTGTTTAAGTTATTATTAACTTTGTGTAGAATTGAAATCGCTTATGTGTTATGATATAGACACAGACAGAGACCTATCACCACCACCCATATACTTTTCTATACCTATAGTCCTTATTTCCCTAATATAGCATCAAATAAATTAAAAGTATTATTGGGAATTACAGGAGAGCTTCGGTGTTATCAGGTCCCTATTACACTGTAATGAACCTAAGTTGCACTGAAAGATCAAGGCAATGTTGTTATTTTTGTACTTTCCAGATATTAAAAAAAAACAATTTAGAACTTATTCAAACATATTTTTTCTCCCAGAAGAATAAATCTGTCAATTGTGAGTGTGATATTACAAAACCTAATAGATGATGTTTTGGTTACTATTGTGAGAATTGAATACAAGCATATAAACAGAACAAAATGTTTTCATTTAAAATATGCAAAATGATAGAGTTTATTTAGCAATTTAAAGACATTCCTTCTCCTTGACAAAGACATTTCTATGATGTTTATCCATAAAGTCTCTTCTTATACAATTCTTACTGGCAGTTGCCATAAGAGTTGTCTGCTCTAGCATGTGCAGCAACATGGAGTATCTTTAGCAAAGGGAGTAATGGGGCTTTTATCAGTGAACATAAATCATAACATTTTGTCATTCCAATCTGTATTTGTCAAACTGAATTATTGTTAGGCAAAGGAACTAATTCTGTTTCCAACTGTTTGATATTATGGGTTGGCAACTGATTCTGATGAAAAGTACACGAATAAAGTGAAATTAATAAATACCAAAGTAATACATACCAAAGAACTAGTAAGGTATTCCTGCTGTTTAAGACTATTGCAGGAATTATGGCACCCACAGGCACTAACCTGCAAATTCTAATTCATAAATACCAGTGTCTACATTACAAAAATGAGCCCCTTCTTCAGAGGAAGATAGCATTTGTTTTGAGGGAGCCTGCAATTTGTGGGAGAAAAAACAGTGAGAAAGCAAGGAAAAAACAAAAGATAGTAAAGATAGTCTGTGTTCAGAGAATATAGAATGCTTATTATTTAGAACACTGTAGAAATCCATCAAATAGAAATGAATATCAGGCAGAAGAACTTGATTGGCTAACTGACTTAATCTATGAAAAACAGCATTCTACTTTGTAACTGTCTGGTTCTTATTTTTGTATATTTATATTCATTTATTGTACTCAAATACTGGATTTTTCAAGTATTTGGTCTATGTGGCCAACATCTCAGCACTCATTGCAGTATCTTAAATGCATCTGATTCCCTCAGGTCAATTTAGCTGATATTTAGCTGATGAATGACTGTCTGGTTCTCTAAGTTGAACATTGACTCCATGTATTATTCTTTTATTGTCTCTCTTTCCATAATAGCCATTTTCTAAAGGTCAGATTCAATTTCAACTTTCACAAGTGTTGTAAATCACAAGAGATTCCAAGAAAATCAGTATACAGTGTGAAATAAATATGAGCTATCAATTAAACTGCTTGATTTATTTATTAGACAGACATTTCCTTATCACTTACATTTTGTCATTCAGGCATTTTAGAAAGTAACTGAAAAGATAGTAAGAAAGGGCTGCCAACTGATTTCCTACCAAAAGTCAAAGAATGGATGATTTAGTATACTATATCATGAATCTTCACTTGAAATGAAGCCTCAGTTGAGATATGTTTTCACAGCATTTTAATACATGTAGACTTGCTTAAAAACTGCCTGTTTGATGTTATGACATCAAATGCTAATGCTGAAAAACTAACTTTATAACAAATTTTTGTGCTTATAACTGTAGTAACATCCTTGTGATCATATGATTACCATTCAACTGGTGGATCTTTACAACTATCACATAGTCCACAGTTACATGATCACCATTTGCAGGAATTATTTAACACCTAAGATGATGATCTAGAGATGTACCAAAATAGAGAACCATTTTAAACAAATACATATAGATTTTTATATATAGACTATGTATAGTATAGACATATTCAGTATGTTGTAATCTGTCATCAGGAGCTAGTAACAAATGGTGATCCATCTCAAAGAGAAATATGCTTATCAAAATCCAAGAGAAATGGAATTCCGGTTGTTTTTCTATCATGTCTGAGCGGAATCCATGATCTCGCTTGTTGAAGGATCCTAATTGAGATCAGAACCACCCTGGAAGGGTGGTGAAGAAAGTGGGAGCACTTAGAGGGTTAAGGGGAGCCGCATCTCCCCTCCTTGATAAGATAAACCCCCTCCAAATACAAGTTTTAGTGGTGGTCTAAAATGGCTACCATGAAGATGGGAGGCAATCCGGGAAACTAAGACTGTGCTGGAATGGTGAAGTTGTGGGCGGTGTGTGAACCAGGCAATATATATGGACATTAAGGTACCCCGGAATTAAGAAATAAAGAATTATTTTTGATGAAAGTGTGTAAAAGTGGCAACCAGAGAGAGTGAGAAGAAAATCTGAACTTATGATTTTGGTTTTGAAATGAATTAATTTGGAGGTGGAAAATTTAGAGGAAAATACCTTATTACAAAAGGCTTGGAAATTAAACTGGATAATTATTGGACTTTTGGCACTAAATAGGCATAAGTAAATGCTATAATTGAACATGTTAAAAAGAAGTAATAGCTAATAACTAGAATTAGCAAAATTAATAAAAGTTTAAAAAGGGAAAAGCGAAAAGAAAGGGTGGAACTTGGAATTTATTATAAGAATATTAATTGATATTTAATGAAACAATGAATAAAGTTAAAATGAATTATGAGAATTGTAATGGAAAGAATAATATCAGTTTCTACAATTAATTGAACAGATTAATATTTTTGGAATATATAGATGATTTATAAGGTAATTGAGAAAAAGAATACCATGCAGAATCTGACAAAATATATATGCATATGTGATATGTAGTAGTTTGGAGAATATTATTAGTAATGTAGAATGTGGTAATTAAAAATGACTACACTATGGTAAATTTTTATAATAAATTAAAGGGAATAAATTGAAGGAATGTATATGGTAAATAGGTGGCAAGCTCAAATTGACATAAAGGGGACAACTTTTTGAATTATTAAAATAAGGATAAAATTTATTGAATAATGAATGGAATAACAATATGTGATAAAATTGCAAATGTGACAGATAAAAGCAATATGTGTAATGAATATAGAAATTAAATAAGAATTTTAGATAATATTGTAAAATAAGATATGAGAATATTTTAAGAAAAATGAAATAAATTAATATATGAACTGGAATTGCATAAAATAGGTGTAATGAATTTAATATTTGAGAATATTTAAAGGAAAATAGAATAAGTAATAATATGATATGCAATTGAATAAGAAAGATGAATATGTAACTATGGTCATGTTTGCATTGAAATGTAAAAACCTGGAACCTCACTGTTCACCAAGAGATGTTTTTTAAAAATATAAAAATATAAAAATTATTTTAAAAAATCCAAGAGAAATGCAGTTTCATTTCAATATTCTTTCCTACTGTTATAAAGAAAGCAAAGATCAATATAGGAATATATTTGCCAAATGATTTGAAAATTCTTCCAGAATTTTAGGGAATGCTTCATTTCATATTCTATTGCCTGCTTTTATAATTTTTTTCCCTAAGTTATTCACTGAAATCAATCACAAATCAGTTAATTATAAAGCCCCTTATGGATAAATACATGAATTAATTTATTAAGAGTATAAATAGAATCTTTAAATGTTGATAACAGAAATGGTTTTTCCTTATAGAGTAATTTGAAAATGTCTTTATATCTTTTCTCCCATTCATATATAATAGGCTGTCTTTGATCAATAAAATCATATTTCATGGCTAATTTTCATATTACTTTTGCCTGCAGGCATGCTATAAAATAGAGTAGAATAGAACAGAACAGAATTCTTTATTGGTCAAGTGTGATTGGACACACAAGGAATTTGTCTTTGGTGCATATGCTCTCAGTGTACACAAAGGAAAAAAATACATTCATCAAGAATCATAAGATTCAACACTTAGTGATAGTCATAGGTTATTAATAAACAATCAAACCATACTAGGAAGCAAATAAAATAATATAAATTGTAAAGATACAACAACTTAGTTGTAGTCATAAGTGGGAAGAGATAGGTACTAGGAAGAATGAGAGGAATAACAGTAATACAGTCTTAGTCAATAAGTTGACAGTGTT
Organism: Notechis scutatus; assembly: GCF_049901735.1. NCBI lineage: Eukaryota > Metazoa > Chordata > Lepidosauria > Squamata > Elapidae > Notechis > Notechis scutatus. The sequence goes on from NC_142025.1 coordinate 27,238,699, forward strand.
GTGGGAATTAGTTGTTTAACAGAGGAAAAACTGTCCTTGTGTCTAGTTGTTCTGGTGTGCAATGTCCTATAGCATTGTTTTGAGGGTAGAAGTTGAAACAATTTATGTGCAGGATGTGAGGGGTCTGTAGATATTTTCACAGCCCTCTTTTTAACTCATGCGGTATACAAGTCCTCAATGGAAGGCAGGTTGGTGGCAATTGTTTTTTCTGCACTTTAGGATATTTGCCAGAGGCTATTTGACACAAATTGACAAAAACCACAATTTTAAACAGTAACTTTTGGAAGAAGAAAATTACAGACTTATCTGTGGGCTTATCTGTTGCAATCGTAGGGCTGCATAAATTCTTCTTTTTTAAAAGGCAAATATTTTTGACTTCTTTTTTCTTCTGAGAAGGATAAGTTATTCACCTTCCTCCTAACTGCCAACCTCTAATTCTAACTGCGTTTATATACCTCAGAGGATTCCTCAGCTTCATGGAGTAAAAATGATATTGGAGATGTGGTTCATACTTGGAGCAATCTGGAACTCAATACTAGTGGAAAAAATAATTGCTTCCTGCTAGGCTTCCTTTAAAAATGGGATTGATAAAAAAATGTTTTTTACTGATTTAGTTTTAATACCTGCGGTCCAAATTAGAATGCAACTAAATTAAGAAACAATTATGTATGATTTCATTTGTTCTTTTCTTTTTCTTTATATAGGAGGTACATGCCAGAGTCCTGCTTTTCCAGCCCTGGTACGACCTTCAATTCCCTCCTTGCCACCATCATTGGATCTCAAACCCTTTCTTCCATTCCCACTGGACACTGCTGCAGCTGTCAATCTCTTTCCCAACTTCAATGCTGTAAGTACTATAGTGAAGTTTTAGTTCCACGTCATATACTTCCATTTAATTATTGGCAAGCCAAAAAATATCTTTCTACAAATGTGTGCACATGTAGACACAAACATCTGCATGCACACACACAAAATCAGCAGAATTAGTCTCTGATAATATTATCCAGTTTGGATAATGAAACGTCTGCAAGAAAACAACCAAGCTCAGAGAGCACCAGTGACTCCTCATTTCAACTCTGAGCTACAAATATTCTCTTTAAGAGTAATTATCTTACAATTTGTTTATGTCAGATTAGTTATTGGGTTAATTATAGCTAATGAGAGAACACATCAGATCCATTATTTTGAAGTAATTAATTATAAATTAATATTTATCTGCTTTTTCAATGGATTCAAATTAAAAACTCAAAATAAGTATTTAAATTATTTATAGGGACATAAACTAAACTGATAAATTTCTCAGTACCATTGTCGTGTGGAAACTAATAATGTTGAATCCCTTTTAACAAGAATACTAAATAGGGCTGAGCTTTCCCATTAATTACTGTGTTTGTTTATTACATTTTTAAACTGCCCAGTAGCTGAATTTCTTTGGTTTAATTAAGCCCATAGAACTTAATGATGACAAAGCACCACATAAGAATCACTAACTAGAATGACAAAAAGTAGCAAATGCACCAGGAACAAGTAAAACATAAAAAGCACTAAAAGAGTTGCTAGTGTTTACTGAGTTTTTTTTTAAACCCTCCACTTAATGCCCCAGAACAGGGGTGTCAACTCAAGGCCCAGAGGCTGGATTTGGCCCGTGGGGTGCTTAGATCTGGCCCATGGGGCTGCCCTGGAAATAGCGAAGGACTGGCCCGCAGCGCCTCTGCCAGTGAAAACAGAACTCATGAGGGCTGTGTGAAGCCTCCTCCAAGCTCCGTTTTCATTGGCAGAGGATTGCAGGAGGCTGTCCCAGCCAAAAACTGAGCTCAAGAGCCTCTTTTCACTGGCAGAGCACTTGGGCCATCACAGATTCCCCACACACAAGTGACGTCATGCTGGCCATGCCATCCAGACACACCCATCCCAGCCCCCCCCCAGCTCAACACTGATGTGGCCCTCAATGAAATTGAGTTTGACACCCCTACCCCAGAAGAACATTAAATGGATGCCAAATGATTTTCCCGATTAAAGCATTCCACAGATAAATAGAAGAGTATAGCAAAAACCACATGTTAAACTCTTAAATGAAAGGAGAAATCTTTATTTAGAATACAGTCATGCCTTCTGAATGTGGGGAAGATAGAATGGACTAGAACGTGTTCCTCAGTCATGGAGAAATTGCATGATCCCTTTTCCCCTCCCAAAACACATAAGGTATTAACATTCTTTTCAAAGGAAAGTCTTATAGACATATTGTAAAGATATATTCTACTTACATTTTGAAATGGAACTCAGATTATAGAAATTTTCCTTATGTAGCTATATACTGTACTTCTAACAAATGGAATACATTTCCATTTATTCACCCTGTAACAAGTAGTCCTAGTTTAGTGACTGCAATTGGGACTGGCAACTCGGACATTGAATTAAACAGTTGCTAAGTGAAATGTCATGATTTTACTTTGCTTTGCTTTACAGACCTGCAGTGGTTTAAATCCAAGGACTGGTTGCAAAGTTAATTCTTTTTTGTTGTTTCTCCAAATGATTGATGGCAATCAGCACTTAGAAATATTATTCTGCCAATTGCCCTTTATTGCAATGCTGGTGTTTATTGAAATTCTGAAGGGTTCTTTGACCACAGATACTGGTGTAGTTCTGAGGATCTGGAAAAGTTTTATGATTCTCTGACTGCAAGTGGTAAATTTACAGTTAGTAAAAATGATCTATACTGTAGCATAAATATTGTAAAAGACACGCTGACATATAGCAACATAATATCTGAAATATCTGGAATGTCTTAAGAACATGGAAACTTAAGCTGCAATAGTATTAGTATTTATTTAAGATGAAATGTTATTGAAATCATTGAATTTATAACAAACTGAAATTTTGTGCACACCTAGCTAGGAATAAGTCTGCTAAATTCAGCTGAGACTTGTTTATGAATATTCATCAATAGTATTATCTTTTTAACTGGTTGTTCCATATCTTACCAGATGGGTCCTGTTAGGGAAAGAGGCACAGAAATAAAACAAAGCTGTGTAATTGCAAAACACATATGTTCTATATAGCTGTTTTCATACTGTGAAAAAAAAACTTGGACAGCTCATACATTCATTTCATGAATACCCGTTGTCTGCTTTCTTCTAGAGCTTAATTAAGAAGCACAATTAACTATGTAAATATAATTTGTATAGTTAACATATGCAGTTTTGACATTATTTTGACTTTTAAGAGTTTATAAATACTCTCCTTCCGTTTTTTTCTTACTGTCTGGAAAACAAACAAATTTATATTGAGAAGAGAAAAACCCAGAATCATTACAACTGTTGAGCTGTAAATTTTCAAGGATAGGTTTAAGCATTATACATTTTGAGATACAGGTGGTGCTCTACTTACAACTACAATTGAACTCAAAATTTCCCTTGCTAAGCAAGGGAATAGTTAAGTAAGTCAGGACCCATTTTACAACCTTTTTTGCCGTGGTTGTAAAGTTCTAAAGCATTTTTAAGCAAATCACTGAAGTTGTTAAGTGAATCATGCATTTGTTAAGCAGATCTGGCTTCCCCCATTGACTTTGCTTTCCCTAGGAAAGTTGCAGGTGACAACCTTGGGATCCCGGAATTTTGCAACTGTTGTAATATATGCTGGTTGCCAAGCATCCAGGGTTTGGTCACGTGATTGTACGGATGCTGCAACAGTGATAAGTGAGAAAACTGATCATATATCACTGTTTTCAGTGCTTCTGTAACTTTGAAGGGTGATTTAAACAGATGGTTGTAAGTCAAGAACTACCTGTATGCGTCTCATATGTAGCATTCTGCCTTTTTAAAAATAATCCAAGTTTTGAGTCATAAACTGTTCATATTATGCATGGTAATATGAAACAAATGAGCAGACAGTAGGTACAATACAAATTTGGCATCTTGTGAGTCATTAATTTAAAAATGACATTAAAAATAGAACTGGATTTTTGGTGATGCTATTTCCATGCTTCATATATAGCTCATGCTCATTCTAATGCATGTTTGATGAATATTAACATAATACAATAAAATAAAATAGCAATAATAGAGCTGGAAAACAAACATAGAAAACTATAAGACATCAAAGATGGCATCTATACATTATCATTTTTCATTTATCATTTTTCCATAATTTATTGTCTATATTTTTCTTATATCATGGAGACATACAAAATAATTACAATTCATCCTTCTCTGTATCATCTGGACGTATGAAAGATAGAAATTTTATATTAAATTATTACTGCACGCTACAAAAGGGAAGACAGGGAAATGCAAGCCCAAGGTGTAAAACCTTGGGAAAGTGGAAGTGATATGGCCATGCTTCCACACTAGTGCTGTGATCTGAGTCTGTCCATATATTTGTAAAACACGAAAGCAAGTTTTTAATTGTAATTCTCAAATCATATTTTCTGCATTTCATATTTTCTAAAAGCTTGTTCTGACATTTTGCCACTTTGTTTTTGTTTGTATGTTATGAAAAATCATGTTGATTTTCATGTGCAATGACACAGAAATATGTTTAACAAATAAATACATTTTGTTTAACAGAATGGATAATTTGAAAAAGAATTGTATAAAGCATCTTAACTATTAACTTTTTTATTTTTTAAATCGACCTTTACTCCTGTGACAACTCCCTGGACTAATTTTTTTGAGTAAGATTTTTGGAAGTAGTTTGTCATTGTCCCCTCTCCCCCCCCACTCCGAAGGCTGAGCAAATGACTAATCCAAGGCTACCTAGCTGGCTTCATGCCTGAGGCAGGACTAGCACTCACAATTGCTTGATTTTTATAGATTTCTATACAAAGTATGCTGTTTTATACTTGCTATCTTGAGAAAAGGTAGAATATAGATGTATAAATAGATAGACTGATAGATAAATACGTTTTTCTTTTTCCAATAGATCAAATTGAATAGACCAATTAATCTTTTCATTACTCAACTATAGAGCACCTTCACAGTTTTTCTTATAGTGTTTTATCAAACAATTCCCTTAGAATAGAAGACATTAAAATAAACAATAACTTTAATACAAATAATAAATTATGAATTGTAATTCTTGAGAGAAAGAATCATAGGAAACACAAATCTTCAAAATTCCAAGCTTAATTGTGCAAATCCATGTGTAACTATACAAGCACATGCACTTCATTCTACAAAACACAGATTCAGAATATTATTTGTTCAATTCTAAGATGGCTTCTTCTTAAGAGCAACCTGAAATCTCACATGCTATGGCAAATAGCATGTAGACACAAGAAAGTAATATACAATAAATACCAATGGCATTTTTCATTGTACTGTAGCCTATTTTTTTTTCATGATGATTATGTTGAAACCTGGATTTGTATCCAATAAATATATTCTGTGCTGTTTCATTTCTAGATCCCTGGAAATCCCATTTTCAACATCTGCTTCATGTTTCCATTAACATATAACTTTATTCTAAGCAACAAAGTTTTTCTATAATCTTTGCTGAGTAAATAATGGCTAATATTAGTCAGTAACCTGTATTCCAAATGCTTTGTTTATTCTGTTGAAATATTGAAATATTTATATCATCTACCACATGTCATTTTGATTTCGGAATAGCATATATTAAAGCAGAACAATAAAGCAACCTAATTTTTTAAAAAATCTGCTTAAATCTATCACACTGCTGTTTGTGAATTTTGCTTTTTGAAATTTGATCTCTGATGGAATAGAGGTACAGACTTCTTACAGTGGTAGCAATAATGAGATTTTGTTTGGAAATGTGACCTCTGTTTTCTAATGTAGTTTCCTGACATGCTAGATTATATTGAGTTCCATTTACTATCATTTCTATGCCTGAGTTAGCTGATAGTGTTCAGTAAACACATATTTTGCCTAAGAAAGGCTAGTGCATTTCTAACACGTTCCTCCCTGTTTGACAAACCTTTAGGGACATGTCACATCAACTAGAACATTATCAGCCTAAGGAAAGATAGGCTGTAGGTTAGATTTGACTTAACAGGACAATTTGACAAGCACATACTTTTTAATGTTTCTGAAAAGAGTTCATGTTCTTTTAAAAAGATTTTATGAAGAATTATGTGACTTTTGAGGCTACGTGTATGGCTTTTTTCTTTACAAATATCTATTTTTGCAATTTTACCATTTCAGCAAGAAACAAAGATAAAATAAATTGAAATATTTTGTTCTAGTCATTTGAATAGTTAAAAATAAAATCAAAGAAATAATATGTAAAAGATAATTATGTAACTTATGTAATTACCAAAGCATCTTCTAAAAGTATTTATTTTATCATGTATTTTCCTCTGGTATGGAGAAAGACTGGAGGAAGGAGGACTATTAAAAGCTAAATGCAGTACTTCCCAGCTCTATTGTCTGTGCCTTAGGTTGGCTAGCCACACTTTTTTTTTTTTTTTTACTAACTACTGATTTTGCCCACTATATTTTCTAACTATGGGCCCACTTTCAAATATGCTCACAAAAAGGCAGGCAGTTTTTATAGGAACACCAAACATTACTGGGCATATTAAAAGAACAATTTAAAGAAATTGTTCCAGAAATCACATCTTCAGCTGCCTGTAAATGGCAGTCTAGCCAACATTTACTTCTTTAAAGTCATCTTAGGAAATGCATTTCCAGATTCCTTAATGGCTTAATCCATTCACCAAAGTAATCCTGTGGAGTAGAAGCTAAGCATCTTTCCAATTTTCACTCCACTCTGTATTTATAGATCTATGTTATTCCTCAATTCTTCTCTCTCTTAGTCCTCTCATTTACCCACTTCCCACACTCTTCAAGTACTTACCTTATGGAGAAAACAGTACACAAGATAACTTATATCCTAGAGTCCTTTTGACATGGAGAGAAATTGTAATACCCATGAGATGTGATAGATGTTACAGATGTTACAGATGATTACATCTCTATGTTGAGTGCCAACTTCTACCAATATTCTATGATGAAGATTATCTTCTCTGGCAGAGAAGGGAAGGTGACATCATGGCCCTTTACTAAAAGTCAACCTCAAAAGCCAGGCACATTACTCCTAACCCAGACTTGATCCTGGAAACCCTGGAATGAACTAGGAGCTTTTTTCATCCATTTCATCTATTGATACCATCATCTGAAGATAAAATATCAGAAGACAAATACAAGTATTCAATAACTGTAAGAGATAAAGAGAGTAGATTATTCTGAACCAATCTGCTAAAGAAACCAGAGATTATGAGAGCCAACTGTGTTCAGATGGAGCTAGAAACTTTTAATATATAGGGGACAACCTGGGCAGGTATGACAGAACAATTGAAACATCTCTGATTGTAAGGTCTGACTTGATTTCCAGCTTATCAAGATCCTTGTCAGAAAAATTCCTGAGTTTACCTGTTTGTTTATCACTTTACTGGTTTTGGTTGAGTTTGCTTTTAATGCTGTTACAGTTGGCAATCCTATTGTGGGATCTACTTGGTTATTTATTATTTAATTTTAATCTTAATATTTACCAATTTTGGTCAGATATAGTTTAACTATAAGATAATGTTGAGCATATACTGAGCCAGGAATTTGTGATTAATATTAAATCCAATATCACAAAATTTGAAAATCTATTTCTTGTTTTCCTCAAAATATTTTCTTTCGGTTATCAAATATAAAGGGACTCATATTATTAGACAATAGCAGAAACACTGCTGTTTCACTGCAAATCATCCAAAGATCTGCTGAATAAAGCTTAATGGATTTTCAGGAATGAGAGAATAGATATTGAGTTATTTTAATAGAAACTCAAAACAGAGAGTAAGTTGTTTGGTCTAGCTCAGTGCTTCAGGTAAATTATCCTAAATTGGATAAAAGGTGTTTTCCCCCCTTTGGGTAATGACATATCAAGCAACTGTCCCACAACAACAAGACATTTATATTTATTTAATGTGTTTTACTTACACTGGGTAAAAAGAATCCTATGATAAGTAACTTTGATTAAGTAAAAAGTTTAGGAAGCACTACACAAAGCTTCTGAGGAGACTGTGCTTGCCCTGGGGTTCTCAAATCAGTATCAAATGAAAATCATGGGGTGAGCAATAATCATAATAAAAAGGCTGTAGGGATAATGTGAGTCGTGAGACACCTTGCACAGCAGCAATTGAAGTAACTTTTAATGATTTTTTTCTCATCTGATTGCATTAAGTAGAGTTTTATGAAGCATTATAAAAAACAGCATGCTAATTAGCAATCTGGTTAGCAGAACGTTTGTAGGTGCTATGTACTTAATTGTAGAGTGCATGTATCCCCTCAAGTCATATGTTGAAAGAAATGTTAACAACTCAGTCACTTAAGCTGTAAATAGTTCTGTGAAAGCCATAAAGAAGTTTTAAGTCCTTGGCTTCAAAAAGAATGTAACTAATTTTTTGAGGGAATGTTTTTTAAAAATTCTACAACTGAATTTATCTCTTTTTATAAAAGCAAATCATTAGCGTTTTTTGTTTCTAAAAAAGTCATATCACTGAAGCATAGGTGTGTGCATCTATATTAATTTGAGATGGGAAAGAGGACATATGTTTCACATTTGCTAACATTCCATTTTATTTATTTCCAAAGTCAGATATTTAATGTGCAAACATTTTCACGTAGACAGCAGTTAGAATTCCCATATTAAACTGATATATATTTTCAGGTAGTTTTCCAATACGAAACTTTCATTTGTCCCATAAAGTCTTGTGAAAATAGGTCATGTATAATCCATCAGATACTACTAGCAAGATGTTTATCATTGCACTGTGTTGAAAGAAATATCCTTCTGGGTTCAGTTCCAAGTGGGGAAAAAGACACTGGAAACATGGAGGCTCCTTGGAAGGTTTAATGATGGACAGGACCACATGGCCTGGAGCTCCAGAGAAGGGTGATCACATGCTTCAAGGTGAGAAGAGATCAAGAAAAAAGGGTGAGAAGAGAAGGTCCAGAAGGGCTGAGTTGCTGAGAGTGCCTGGGTTTTATAACCTTTGTTGGGCCCCACCTTAGTGTTTCCTGTTCCTGTGTAAGAAATGTATCCCATTGGTTGTCAGACTCCCAGGGCAACTCTGTAGGCTGTCCTGAGTTCCAGGCTTGGTCTAGCCTTGCTGGATGATTTATGCCCTTAAAAGAGCTTTTGGCAATTGCTATAGCTTTACCTAGAGTTCCTTGTTATGTAAAGTATTCTGGCCCAGGCCCACCCATTAACAAAGGTGGGGGTGAGATTCTGCTTCTGAGGTGGGTCTTGCTTCTTGAGTTTCTACTCTTTTTAGAGGAAATATTCCGCCTTTTAAATATTTCCTAGGCTATTTCAATTTTCTAGGAGAGGAGTGGGTGCTAACTTCCTACAACTGATCCCTTCGTCAACAATACTGAGTAACTCAATATTGGTCATGGCCATCAGGTTATGGTTATCACACATCAAAAACATCTGCTAGGCTGTCCTACCTCCTTTACATGGATGATCTGAAGTTGTACATAAAAACATAATCTGAAATAGAATCATTTAACACTGTCCATATGTACAGCCAAGATATTGCAGTAGAGTTTGCATTGGACAAATACACCATCCGCATCATCAAATGGGGAAAATAGTGAAAATTGAAGGAATCAAAATGCCATATTAAATAATATCAAGGGTCTGGAGGAAGACAGTCACTACAGTTTGGGCATCCTTCAAGGTGGCAACATCAATAACACTGAAATAAAAAAAGATTCATAATTAATATATCAATATATCAAGAGGGTTAAAAATCTAAGTGCTGGAAATGCCATCAAGGCAATTAACACCTGGACAATTCCATTCATTAAATACATGTCTGGTATAATGGACTGGACACAAATACAATAAATGCTGGATGGGAAGACCAGAAAAATAATGACAATGAATCATGTCCTTTATCCACACAGCAATGTTGATAGACTCTACTTACCAAGGAAAATAGGTGGACATGCAATATTGCAAGTACATCAGACAGTTGAAGAAGAACAAAAGGGTATTGAAAAAATATATCCAAAAGACAATGAAACAGATGCACTGAAGCTAGTATACCAGGAAGCTTAATGAGAACTGAAAACGTAACTACCAGAACGAACAAATAAAGAGACCTGGTAAGACAAAGTATTAAATGACCAGCACATAGCGGTCATAGCAGATAATGGCAAGACCTGGTAATGGCTAAAAAGAGGAAAGTTGAAGAAAGAGACTAATTTTGATTAGACAAGTCCAAGCCTTAAGAAAAAAAATGTATACAAAGCCATAATTGAGAAGGCAGCATAAACAGCAAATGTCATCTCTGCAAAAAGCTTAAAAAACACTGGACTACATTGTTAACTGCTGCAAGAAGATCACACAGACTAACCACAAACAACAACATGACAAAGTAGCAACAATGGTACATTGGAAGATCTACTATTTCCTTGAAATCAAGGACTGGTAGGACCATAAAATAAAGAAATAGAAAATGAAGAAATTAAGTGTTCTGGCACTTTAGAATTCTAACAGACAAGCATCTGCCACATAACACTCCAGACTTAACAACTGTTAAGAATGACAAAAAATGTAGATAGTAAATTTGGTAGTATCTGGAGACAAGACATCAAAGAGAAAGAACTAGAAAAGTAACAAAATACAAAGACCCGCAGATAGAAATAGGATGACTATCACAAAAGAAAACAAATCAATCAATATCAATAGAATACAATATATTGACACAATCACCATCAGTCAATTGCAAAGGCAGATTCACTCTCAACAGTTCAAATCCAATCTAAATATCTAGCTGACTGTGTGATGACCCATAATAATAAATTGAAAGCTTTTAAACATTACCAGAAATACTAGCCTCTTTTTAAAATAAAAAATAGTAATTTATTTATAAATAATAATAATAAATATTATTATTTATAAATAATATAATAAATACAATAAAATTAAAATAAATAAATAAAAAATTTAGCCACCCATAAGGTAACTCTGGGTGAATTACAGTCATTAAAATGTGTATGTGTGTGTGTGTGTGTGTGTGTGCACGCACATGCTACACACATACGCACACACACTAAAATTTAAATAAATTAAAATCCAATGAAAATATTAGAAGCTAATCCATTGTACAATTGAATAATTTCAAGAGTGAAACTTTCTAGTCCTGATAACCAATAAGCACTTCATTAATTCATTATTTAATTGAGTTAGGTAAACCAATTTTGTATTTTTTTCCTTTTTCTTTCCATCCATTTTTAAATCCCATAGAATTAAAATTCTAACTCCTGTTTTTTTCTAGTCTCTTTGGCTCTCTCTTGAAGTTCTCTGTAATCTTTATAATCCATTTGTATTTTCTATGAAGTAACTCCAGTAATTCTCTTGTATTTGGATTTGGATTCACTCTTTGAATACATTATTTTATTTTTAAATGATCATCCAATTCCATTTGTAAATCCAGTATTTCCATCTCTTTTTGTAAATTGTACTTTTCAAGTCCATTTAAAATTCATTTTTTTTGTCTTCAAATGTTATGTTGATCTTCAGTAACAATTTATTCCAACTCAAGCACATGCCTACAGATCAAATGTTTCTTTTAAAATAGCTATCATTTTCTTTAGAAATCAACTGCAAAGTCTAAACAAATTTAGGTATATCTTTTTATCAATGTTTTAATTGTAAATAACATAATCCTTATTCAATAAAAATATTTATTACTAACTTATTGTTAAAGTCAGATTCTGGGCCTCTTTAACTATTAATGCTATATTGGCTTCATTTCGGCTGTCAGGAATTTTTCCATTTATAGAATAATATTCTTCATTTGTTGTAAAGGTTATAAAAATTGGTCCTCAGAATATTTATAATAAGAAACTGGCAGATCATCTAGATCAAGTACCTTAGTCCTTTTCATGATTACATTTATTGTTACAGGTTGTGATGATATGCAGACAAGGCCTTGGGAGACAGGGTCAAGAGATGCACCAACAGTCAGTTAAGAGACAGCATAGTCCACATCTGGTTAGTCAGAGGGGCAAAGAGCTGAGAAGTCTCCCTAGTTTCTTAGGCTCTAAATGAGACGGGGAGAGGAGATATGTATTTTCAGACTTTCCAGATTTTATCAATGTAGCTTTACTATAAAGTAGAATTAACTTATCTGGTTTTGATTCTTATCTGGTTTACTCCATAAGGCCAATATGGGTTCAGATTCTCTGTAATCTTTATATATTTTCTGATTAATTTGCTTTCTACATACTGTAGCAGCCATGGCACAATGGGAAGTAAGATTGACTAGTTCTCAGTATGTTATAGCATGCTCTGCAATAATAGTACAGCCTTTTTCTGTGTACTCAATGTCCCGTGGGCACTCATTTTGCATGCAAAACATTCCTAGAAAATTAATTAAATGAAGTGCTCTTCAAATTTGTCAACTCTTGATGAGTGAAAATGCTTAAAATGCGTTTTAATAAAGCATTTATGTAATATATTAATCAGCTGAAGTTTACAGCTTGTGTCTTAATGGAGCTGGGTTAGAAGCGTTCAGTGGTTATATTATTCTGTACAGTATGGCATAATAAGCATCACTCTTTGAATCTGCAGTTTAAATATGGAGATTGCTATTAACCTGTTCTTAAAAGGCAGCAATTAGTCAAAAGTAATCACTTGAACAAATGACTTAATTGCCATAGACAGAAAGGGTGAAGTAATGAAAATTGGAATTGGGGAGGATTGTGGGAAGTTACAATGTCTTGTCAACACATACATTGTTTCTCATCAAAATATATTCATGCTTTATTAAAAAACTAGAATCTTATTTTGGCCTTAAAATTTAATATGGATAAATTATTATTACTTCATGTTTAAAGCATTTATCTGTCTGCCCATTTTATACCAAACTTTGGGGGACTCCCAAGAAAGAATTAAAACAATATCAATAATAAAATAATATAAAACTATATTAAAACTGTTAAAACAATAACATTTAAAATAAAAGCCTGGCAATGTTAAGCTTCTGACATTCAGTAATATGCAATCATGATTATATTAAAACAAAACAAAATTAAAATGCAATATCTTAAAGTTCCGTATTGCTATGGACAATAAAAGGGCTAAAAATTGTCACCAAGGGAACAAGTAGGTAGAGAACAATTCAGAAAATCTACTTAGATATGAATATTTAAGATGGTTGAGAATTTTGTTTGGTTTTAATTTACTTTGGAACCAAAAATATGTTTAACGTGCAGATGAAACTTGTGCAACTATTTAATTTATAAATGTAGTATTTGTTTTGTTTTTTTTAAAGAATAATAAAGTAGCATATTTTATTATAAAAATGCACATTTAACAATAAAATACAATAAAATGAAAAAGCCTGTTGTGTTTGTTTGTTTGTTTGATTAGTTATGTACAATCAAGGCATTTTTTAAACTTCTCCTTGATGATCTATTCCTAACAAAGTCTGTCAGGTTTTCCAACCTGCACTCATCACACTGAAATTGTGTCAACAACCCAGCAGGTTGTTGGTTATCCTCCTTTTTTGGTTTCTTTTCACCTTTCCCACCACTGGACCCTTCAGCAGGTTCTGACCAGTTCTGGAGAACTGGTAGCATAAATTTTGAGTAGTTCGGAGAACCAGAAAATATCACCTCTAACTGGTCCTGCCCCCATCTATGCTCTGCCTCTCAAGTCCCAGCTGATCGGCTGGGTCTTCTTTTGTTGCCCTGCACAGGAGAATGGAGCTGGAAATCAGGTTAGTAGGGTGGGGAGGGAATGGAGATTTTGCAGTATCCTTCCCCTGCTATGCCCACCAAGCCATACCCACTGAACCGGTAGTAAAAAAAATTGAATCCTACCACTGGACCCTTCTCTAGAGAACTAGACCTTCTCATTTGGGTATGGTCATTTATATGAGTAACAATTTTGAGTTGATTTGTTTTCTTAGCTGTCCATCATATTCTTAGCAGGGTTTTTGAACAGCAAAGCTAAAATATATTTATATGTTTGCTTTCTGGTTTCTTTAAATTTCAACTTTCATACCCATTGAATGACAGTCTCACATAATTCTAATCTTTGACAGGTCTCACATGTCCAAGGTAACAATGTTATCAATTTTAGGATAACTTATATAGTAAGTATTTATGTATTGTTTTTGGAAATGGGAAATTAATGCAAGGGACAGGATGGATTTAGAAATATATATTTATTTTAAACACTTGTATGTTGTTTTCAATAAACAAACTATAAAGTTGATGTACAAAATATATTCTCTATGTGTGAATGTATGCGTGTATTGAGCAAGTGTGTAACATTTAAAAACAGAATCACGTAGTATCTAAAGACTAGAGCTGTTTATTTCAGATTTGGCTAGTCAGTCAACAACTAAAGTGCTTCTTCGGAATACAGAGAGCAAACCAAAGCATGCCAAAGATTGATTAAATATATAGTTTCTGGTATTGATTGTTTGGTTCTGGTATAAGAAAGCAAAATTTTTTGGAAACCCACCTTGATCCTGTGTCTATGAAAATTCTCAGCCATCCAAATCATGGTTGTACCAAAGGTGCTTTTTTAAAAAGCAGCTGGACTTTGTTTTTCCTTGCTTCTCATCCAATAAGCTTCTTCAATCAGTTAACCAAAGTGCACACGAGGATGTGCATAGGCAATAAAAGTGAGATTTAAAATTCAAGTTGTAGTGCATGGTTTCCTGAGTAACTAAAATGACAATATCCACATATGAAATGATACCAGTTTAAACCTCTATGTATGTAAATTAATATTTGGATTGATAAGTTGATGCATTGATGGTGAAAGGATGTTGGGCATGATTGTTGCAGTTTAAACAATAACACCTGTGAGACTAGGCCTAAACTGCCATACCTAAAGATGAAATAAGCATGGAAGCAGGGCAGAAAAAAACCAGGAAAAACTCCTTTAGGGAATGTAGTTAAGGAGGAATCAAGTCGGTAAAGAAACAAAGGAAAAAAATGTCACCAATACTAGACAAAAGACATTGGCCTGAGGAAACCCCTTCCCAAGTCACATCAATAGCTATCAGAGTTATAAATCAACAAGGCAAGAGTAGCTGTCATGCTTGTAAATCAACAAAGCAAGAACTTTGAGGAATAAAAGGGTTCTGAAGCCCACCCACTTTTTGAGTTGTCCTCGCATCTAGACTTGGCGGCTTTCATCCCTTTAGCTAGTGCCTGTCAGCCAAATTAAGGACATGAATAAATGTTGATAGGTGTGTGTGTGTGTGTGTGTGTGTGTGTGTGTGTGTCTACATATATGAAAGAGCAAATATATGTATTTTGTAAAAGTAAAATTTGGCTGATATATTAAGTTCACTCAGTCTCCATGTATTATTATATAAAAAAAGTTGTGCCTCATTTTAAAGTTATTTCAGTCTAACTGTTTTCCAGGGCTATAAGAGTGTGAATGGTGACCATAAGCTGAACTTGGAAGAATGCAAGTCTCATACCTTGCATAAAAATGACCTGGATAATTAACGTTGATAATGAACAATTAATAGGATGGTTACCCACTTTTACATTGTATTCCAAAGATGCTTCAATATTATTTTCTCCATTCCTCTTCCAAATATAAACATATATTTAAATGTACGTTCATTATGTTCAAAAATTCATCTTGCAGCAATTCTAATTATGTTGTAAGTTTAATAACTAGTGTTTTTAAAGTATATTTGTATAGAGTTAAAGTCATTCATGGTCTATCTGAAATATTTATTATTTATTTATTTTCTCAAGCAATTATAAGATAACAGGTATAAGTATAAACGTAATTATGAATACATGAAATGGATACATATAAGAAAAATAAAAAGAAACAATAGGACAGGGACAATAGGCACATTGTTGCGCTTATGCAAGCCCCCTACAGGCCTCTTAGGAAAGGGGTGAGGTCAACAGTAGACAGTCTAAGGTTAAAGTAGACAGTCTAAGGTTAAGGGGTTTGGGGAAGAAACCACAGAGTTAGGTAGAGCATTCCAGACATTGACCCACTCTGTTGCTGAAGTCGTATTTTCTGCAATCAAGTTTGGTGTGGTTTACCTTGAGTTTGTATCTATTTTGTGTTATAGTTGAAGCTGAAGTATTCATTGACAGATAGGACATTGCAATATATAATTTTATGTATTATACATAGATTGAACCGCAGCGTAGTCCTAGGTTTTCTAGGTCTAAAATTTCAAGTCTGGTGGCATAAGGTATTCTGCAACGAGTAGAGGAGTGGAGAACTCTTCTTGTAAAATATTTCTGGACTTTCTCAACTGTATTAATATCAGATACATAACGCGGGTTCAAGTATTCAAGTATTGGTCTAGCAAATGTCTAGCAGATGAGCTGTATTCAAGTATTGGTCTAGCAAATGTTTTGTATGCTCTAGTTAGTAGTGTGATATTACCAGAGAAAAAGCTACGTAGGATTAGGTTAACAACTCTTTTTGGCTACGTAGTTACAGTGGGCTCTAGCACTTAGATCATTAGAGATGAGTATTCCAAGGTTCTTTACAGAGTTTGGATCATCAACAAGGTCTTGACTATTCAGCTTGTATTTTATTTTCTGATTTTTTTTGCCAATATGTAAGATAGAGCATTTATTTGTTGAGATTTGAAGTTGCCATTTGTTTGATCATTCTGATACATAGTCAAGATCTTTTTGAAGGGTAGCAGTATTGTCAGTGGTGTTGTGGCTTTACATCATCAATGAAGAGAATGCAGTTGCTCTTAATATGATCACAGAGGTCATTTATGTAGAGTATGAACAGAGATGGTCCTAGAACACTGCCTTGGGGGACACCACTTTTGACAGGTACAGAATTTGATAGGAAGCTCCCAATTTTGACCATTTGTTGTCTGTTTGACAGGAATGCTTCTATCCAATTATGCAGATGTCCAGAGATACCATAAGATTTTAGTTTTAGGAGTAGTTTGACATGTACCACTGAATCAAAGGCTTTACAACCAGAGATGTAGTAAGATATAATTTATTCTATAGAATAACTGAAATATAAATATCTCTACATTGCTTCATTTTACGGGGTCCAATAGTTCAAGGCAGCATCCTACTTATCTCACAACAGTAGTCTTGCAACTGCCCCAAACTGAATCTCCATGGCCAAGAAAGATTTTTAGCCTAGTTTTCTAGGTCTCAATCCAACCCCTTAATCATACAACATAATGGTTTATGTAAGATATTTTCTGTGTAATATTAAAAAAATCCATTGCCTAAATGCTTCAGCAATTTTTTTATGCTTCCTTTCATGACATATCATTAACGATCATAAACATAACTGAAGAAGAAATATGGGACATTATTTCATTATTAATATCACGAAAGAGTAACACAAATTTTACATGACTTAAAGCTCTGTTACTGCTTACATCTCTTGTTCACTGATGGATTATCATTGTATTTTGAAGTATACTCTTTTCATTTCATTAATATATGTAAATAATATAGATTAGATATATTGTTAATATTTTATTGCTGTGGTTTCTAAATTATTTTGACACTTGGAGAGGGGAAAATAAAAATTGTACAATGCTATAGAAAGCAAGCTTGTTATACCTCAGAAAAGATGGCACTCACATAAGATCATTCCATTTTATTATTTTGAAATACAAATAATAGGAGTTTCTAAATAAATATTTCTGCAGAACATGTCAGTTATAAATTTTAGGAAAGTTATTCCAGGTATGTTTCAAACATTGTTTTAGGAACTGATCAGATAATGAGATTATACCTTTAATGTTTGATGCTTGTAGGAGGCAGAAAATCATCTGCTACTTTAAATTGAAGTCAGATCACTATGATTTCATTGCTACATTTGAAGCCTTGAAATGAATCATACTCATTTGAGAGTCTTACTAGTTTTTACAAGCTCATTTACAAAAGTTTACCATTATATTGCCTCTTAAATTTAGGTTTAGACCACTGTGCTATAAAAACCCTTTATTATTAATTTTATATAAAATTATTTTAATTGCTATTAATGTTATTATAGTAAGTGAAAAGAGGATCTAGTCCCATGTAATAACTGAGAATGCTGAATGGAAATTGAAGGATACCCTACCTATCCTTTAAACTCACTCATAATCTTGGACTAGTTCTCTTCTTCAGAGAGAAGATGAAAGAAAGAGAGCTGGGGGTGATGAGTTAGTCTCTGCAACATAATTCTTATAAAGATAACAAAAGTTAAGAGAAAACAAGATAGCAAGATAACAAAAAAGAAAGGAGCTGTGCATTTTAAATCCTTAAAGGCTAGGCATATATTGAAAAAACTGCCTACTATTTTCTGTAGATCAAATAATGTCTAGACTCTAGAGCAGTGGTTCCCAAACTTTTTCGGTCCACTGCCCCCTTGGTGCTACAAACTCATCCTTGGTGCCCCCCACCCAGGGGTGGGATTCAAATTTCTGTGGGTATGGCCTAATTTGAGGGTGTGATTTGCTGTTCACATGACTGGGTGGGCGTAGCTTGCTGGTCATGAGACTGGGTGGGCATGGCCAGGTGACTGGCAAACCAAATACAAGTGGTCCTCACTTAATGACCGATTGTTTAGCAAGTGTTCTAATTTATGACTGGCCTCCCCAGAGCTACTTGACCAGTTTTTGGAGTTTTGACAGCTTTAGATCAGAGGTCTAAATCCCACCCCTGCCTGTGTGTGTGAGAGAGAGGGAGAGAGAGATGTTGGATCAGATCTCTCTCTCTCTCTCCCACCAACACCAGAAAGCCGCCGTCAGTCAAAATTCATATTAGTGGTCTCCAGGATTTAAAATTATGAGTTTGGTGGTCCCTGAGGTCCAAAAGTTTGGTGACCCCTGATCTAAAGGGGTGAGCCTGAGAGAAGGAAAGAGAGAGAGAAAATAAAGAGAGAGAGAGAGAGAGAAAGAGAGAGATTGAGAGATTGAGAGAGAGAGAGAGAGAGAGAGAGAGAGAGAGAATAAAGAGAAAAGGGAAAGAAAAAGGGACAAAGAAAGAGGGGGGGATGGAAGGAAGGGACAGAAAGAAAAAGTAAGAAAGAAGGAGGGAGGGAGGAGAAAGATAATGAGATATCTATTCTAGTCCAATCACCTACTCCAGCAGGGTTAGAAGGTGTGTGTGTGTGTGTGTGTGTGTGTGTGTTCTCCTTGTAATTTACCAGTACATTTTGGTTTTGCCTTCTTCAGAATTGGCACTGTAATACATTGGGGAAAAAGTAATTTTTAGGGTGGAGATCTGGTCCAATAGATCCTGTTTAAAGCCTCAACAAAATCTGAGAGCTTCCTGATAGTCTTGACCATGTTTCATCCACAAAAACTTTAATAGAAGCCAAAGAGGTTTCAATGTGCTGGCAAAGATGTTTCAATGTGGAAAAGGGCCTCAATCTAAACTAGGCCTCATTCAATCTGATGCATCAGGTCTCTCTCTCTCTCTCTCTCTCTCTCTCCTCCCTCCCTCCCTCCCTCTCAGACTGACTTTGCTCTACCTTCCTGATGTGCCTGTGGGGCCGGCGCTTCGAACATGGATGGATGGATGGATAGAGAGAGAGAGACAGGCAGGCAGATAGGTAGGCAGGAAGGCAGGTAGGCAAACAGACAGACCTTTTAGATGGATGGATGGATGGACGGACGGACAGACAGACAGAATGCGACAGCGGTGGCACTTTGGGAAAGTGGTGGCAGCGGCTTTTCCCAACGTGCTGCCGCATTCGAGGCACCGTTTCTGGAGCATTACTGCAGTCAATGGGTGAACCTGCAGGGCCGGTGCCTCGAACGCCCCCCTGCCGCCTCTTCGTGTCCCCAAGGGGGCCAGCAGAGGGAGGCTAAGAGGCAGCATGGGGGCGTTTGAGGCACCGGCCAGCCCTGCAATTTCACCCATTGACTAGCACTGTTCCGGAGCCAGCGCCTCCAATACGGAAGCGGTGGAACATTACATACCGCAACGGCCGTGTTCGATGCACCGCACCTCTTCTGCCTCTTAGTGCCCTTCTGCAGGCCCCCTTGGGGATGCTAAGAGGTGGCAGGGGGTGTTCGAGGTGCTGGACCTGCAGGTTCACCCATTGACTAGCACTGCTCCGGAGCCGGCGCCTCAATGGATGAAACTGCAGGGCCGGCTGGCGCCTCGAATGCCCCCCTGCCACCTCTTAGCATCCCCAAGGGGGACAGCAGAGGGGGGCTAAGAGGCGGCAGGGGGGCATTCGAGGCACTGGCTGGCCCTGCAGGTTCACCCATTGACTAGCACCGCTCTGGAGCTGGTGCCTCCAATGCGGAAGTGGTGGCACGTTACATGCCGCCATGGCCGTGTTTGATGTGCCACCCCCCTGCTGCCTCAAAGCACCCCTCTGCTGGCCCCCTTGGGCATGCTAAGAGGTGTCGGGGGTGTTCGAGGTGCTGGGCCTGCAGGTTCACCCATTGACTGAATCAAGGCGTGGTGAAAGAGTAAAATTATATATTTCAATGTATCAAATTATATACATGAATAATGGCTAAACATTTTCTTCATCAGAAATACTACAATTATGTTAAGATCAGTCAATGAAAAGAGAAACAATACTTGACTTATGGCAGTATTATTACTACATGGTAATGTATTAAGATTTATTTCTGTAGTTTGACAGAACCTAAGAGTTCTTAACATATTATATATCATAGTTATCTCACTCATTTCTTTGTCAGACCTTACAATTCTTTTATGAATGGTTTCTTCCAAGCATAATCACTGCACCAACATTTTGCATTTTACTAGTCTCAATAATTTACTATTCCTTCCTTGAATCCGATGGATGCATACACAAACATTCTGCATATACTTAGATTTCCTTATCAGTGATTTATAGTTCATCAACCATCATAGTGACAATATAAATCTATTCTAAAATAGTTATTTCAATTCCATTCCATATTATGGCTAAGGGAATTTTTCAAGAACCAGAACAATTTTATAGTTTATATACAGTACATTAAAAATATAAAATACATTATTATTAGTTTAATAAATGTTTAAGAAACAATGATTTATAATATTATTTTTATAAATGCTTAGATTAAAACTATAAAAATACACAGTAAGAGCTGGAAAAAAATCTTGGTCAAGTGTGAAAGATTCAGAAGAAACTTCTTTCCACGTACATCTGCCTTATCTGTTCATTGTTTTATTGAAAGAATATCAACTTTTAATCTAATATTGTTTTGTATAATCTTCAGAGGCAAAATATGAAATTATTCTACTTGTTGAACTTATCTCAAAATTGCACAAGTAGAGCTTTGAAAAGAGTTATGTTTACAAAGACAATGAAAAATCTTGACTAAGATAATGGCTTTTCAAATAGAAAATGATGTTCGCTTAGAATAAAAAACCAAGCAATTGTTATAGTTCTGAGTATATTGACTCAAGAAAAATGAAAGAATTAATATGAAATTTTCAATAAGAACCATAGATAAGCAAAATAATACAATATATGTAAACCAACAGACTTTTAAGGCAATTCATGTGTGATTACACTGCTTCTAATACTGCCACTTTTAAAGTAACATAAAATCCTCTTCAGTTAAATAGCAATTGTAATTATATAGCCCTTGGAATCTCTAATAATTCATCAATCTTATCTACATTTAAACAGACTTGAAGGTACAAGAATACAAATTATGATTATTACAAAGTTTAGGAATTAAAGTTTAGGAATTCCAGTTGCATGGAACAACTGCTCAATTTTCAAAGCTGAGAATGCCATGCTATTTTATCTATAGAAGGTCCATAGATGCATTTAAATGGAGAATTAAGCACAATTAGGAAATCATATCATAATGCAGCATGTTCCTTGTTTTTCTCTCTTTTTCTCTCTAAAAAAATGCATAAAGAGAGGGGACAACTTCAGAGTTTGCCCCTCATTTTCTCCCAAGAAAGGACATAACCTTAGAAATATCTTGAAATGTTTGAAAAATGGCAGACTAGAAGCAACAAAAACACTTGTCTGTAAAATAGGAAAAATCTAGTAAATTTGTTTAGTGTGGTATAATAAAAACTACTTTACATCCTTGATTATTGTTTTTTTAGAAACATACAGGAGAGTTTGCTATAAATAGTGAAAATATAAAAAAGAAAGTAATCACAGGAAAACCTAATTTTTAATGTTTAAGATATAATCTGCTTTTGGTACTTTAACTAGTATAACTTTTTCAAAAATATTGTTAGAAATATTTCTAAAGCAACAGATAAACATTAATAAAGTTCTATATTTGTCCTTATTACCATAGGACTATGAAAGCACAATCTCAGTTTTCTCTTCATTCTCTTATCTTTATCTATATATATAAAAGTGAAATACCATTCATGCATCATTACAAAATCTCTAGAACCATAAAGCCTACAAACTTGAAATTTGGCTGATATATTCCTCTTGGCTTCTAGGTGCTCACTAAGGAAGGATTTTTTGAAATGACCATCTGAGCATTAGTATTTTGTATATTATTATTAACACACTCTAATGGTAAAGAGTTCTACTCCCTCTCCCCACCTGAAAAGAAATCTGTTCCAAATGCAAAACACAAGCAGAGGAATGGGCTTTCAATTTCAGTTTCACAGCAGCAACCAGTTTTTAGTCAGAACTATTGAGATAAGTACTGTTTCACTTTCCAATCCTCAACTCTCTCACACACGCAGGACACTAGCCAGATGAATATTGATGGATACTAGTCGGCAGAGGCTGAATTTTTCCCCTTATTTTCCTCCCCAAAAACTAAGCCCAACCACATAGTTTTGTAGTGAAGCATGGGTATCGAAAACATAGTTGGGATTTTGATCATGCCTTTCAAAAAATATAAATTCAAAACAAATGTAAAAGTAATTGACATAACAAATGTTTATGATGCAATTTAATCAATTCTTTTATATATTTAAGGCAGTGGTGAGATTCAAAAAGATATACTACTGGTTCTGTGTGTGGGGCTTGATGGGCTTGATGGGTGTGGCTTGGTGGGCATGGCAGGGGAAGGATATTGTAAAATCTCCATTCCTACCCTACTAATCTGTTTTCCAGCTCTGTTCTCTTGTGCATGCAGGGAAACGAAAAAAGACCCAGCCAATCAGCTGGGCTCAAGAGGCAGAGAATAGATGGGGGCGGGGCCAGTCAGAGGTGGCATTTGCTGGTTCTCTGAACTAGACAAAATTTCTGCTACCGGTTCTCCAAAACTGGTAAGAACCTGCTGAATACCACCTCTGATTTAAGGGCATAAATCATAGAATGTAAGTGACCATCAAGTAAAACTTAATGCACAGTGAAGGAACTCAAAACATCCCTCTTTGCCTCTATTTGAACTTCACTAGTTTTTGATTCCACTATGCTGCTGGGAAGTTTTTTGTAGTATTTGACCATAAGCTGTCTCAAAGGAGCTTTTTCAAAAGGCAACTAGATTATTTTTTGAGGAAGAAGACATTTTGCTTCTTATCCAAGAAGCTTTAACTGGTGAAGCTTCTTGGATGAGAAGAGAAATATTTTCTTTCTTCTAAAAAAACTGTTCAGTTGAAAAAGCATCTTTGCAACCACTATGACCTGCATGACTGAGAATCTAGATTCCATAGATCCTTGACTTATGGCCAGAGTTGGTATCAGAGTTTCTGTTGCTTAACAAAGCAGTTATTAAGAGATTTGTGCCCAATCTTTTTGTCATTTAAAAGTGAATCGTTGCAGTTCTTAAGTGAATCATATGGTTGTTAAATGAATCTAGAGTCTCCCATTAATTTTAATTTTCAGAAGCCTACTGGGAGGATAACAAATGGTGATGTCAGGATGTTACAACTATCACATGCCCCTGGAAATGCTTCTTAGTTTGTAAGTGTGAGGACTGGCTGCAAGTCACTCTTTTCAATACTGTAGTAATTTCAAACAATTGCTAAACAAATGGTTATAAATTGATGACTACCTGTATATTTGTTGTAATCTGTGAGAATCTCCTTGATAGATTGTCTGGATATACACTGCTCAAAAAAATAAAGGGAACGCAAAAATAAGACATCCTAGATCTGAATGAATGAAATATTCTTATTAAATACTTTGTTCATTACATAGTTGAATGTGCTGACAACAAAATCATAAATTATCAATGGAACACAAAAATTATCAATGGAAATCAAATTTAGCAACCCATGGAGGTCTGGATTTGGAGTTACACTCAAAATTAAAGTGGAAAAAAACACTACAGGCTGATCCAACTTTGATGTAATGTCCTTAAAACAAGTCAAAATGAGGCTCAGTAGTGTTTGTGGCCTCCACATGCCTGTATGACCTCCCTACAATGCCTGGGCATGCTCCTGATGAGGTGGCAGGTGGTCTCCTGAGGGATCTTCTCCCACACCTGGACTAAAGCATTCCCCAACTCCTGGATAGTCTGTGGTGCAATGTGGCGTTGGTGGCTTGAGCGAGACATAATGTCCCAGATGTGTTCAATTGGATTCAGGCCTGGGGAACGGGTGGGCCAGTCGATAGCATCAATGCCTTTGTCATGCAGGAACTGCTGACACACTCCAGCCACATGAGGTCTAGCATTGTCTTGCATTAGGAGGAACCCAGGACCAACCGGACCAGCATATGGTCTCACAAGGGGTCTGAGGATCTCATCTCGATACCTAATGGCAGTCAGGCTACCTCTGGTGAGCACATGGAGGGCTGTGTGGCCCCCTAAAGAAATGCCACCCCACACCATTACTGACCCACTGCCAAACCGGTCATGCTGGAGGATGTTGCAGGCAGCAGAACGTTCTCCACAGCGTCTCCAGACCCTGTCACGTCTATCACATGTGCTCAGTGTGAACTTGCTTTCATCTGTGAAGAGCACAGGGCGCCAGTGGCGAATTTGCCAATCTCGTGTTCTCTGGCAAATGCCAAACGTCCTGCACGGTGTTGGGCTGTAAGCACAACCCCCACCTGTGGATGTCGGGCCCTCATACCATCCTCATGGAGTCTGTTTCTGACCGTTTGAGCAGCCACATGCATATTTGTGGCCCGCTGGAGGTCATTTTGCAGGGCTCTGGCAGTGCTCCTCCTGTCCCTCCTTGCACAAAGGTGGAGGTAGTGGTCCTGATGCTGGGTTGTTGCCTTCCGATGGCTTTCTCCATGTCTCCTGATGTACTGGCTTGTCTCCTGGTAGTGCCTCCATGCTCTGGACACTACGATGACAGACACAGCAAACCTTCTTGCCACAGCTCGCATTGATGTGCCATCCTGGATGAGCTGCACTACCTGAGCCACTTGTGTGGGTTGTAGACTCCGTCTCATGCTACCACTAGAGTGAAAGCACTGCCAGCATTCAAAAGTGACCAAACCATCAGCCAGAAAGCATAGGAACTGAGAAGTGGTCTGTGGTCACCACCTGCAGAACCACTCCTTTATTGGGGATGTTGCTAACGGCCTATGCTTTCCACCTGTTGTCTATTCCATTTGCACAGCAGCATGTGAAATAGATTGTCAATCGGTGTTGCTACCTAAGTGGACAGTTTGATTTCACAGAAGTGTGATTGACTTGGAGTTACATTGTGTTGTTTTAAGTGTTCCCTTTATTATTTTGAGCAGTGTATTTTCATTCAGGCTAGGAGAGTTACTAAAGTAAGCCTTTTAGATATGAAAGAGGACTCATTTCAAATTATGTTCAAACTCGTTTTAATCATATTATGTGGAAACCAGGCAACTACATCAAAGCACTCATCTTTCCATCACAGCAAAGTTAGTTCTTTAGACTTAGATATAATGGGAGATTTAATAAAATCCAGAGGGTTTCATACTGACCTTCTCCTGCAATCCTGCACTCTCCCTGTGTCTTCAATAGCTGATGCGCGGCAACTTGCATTGCCGCACGAAGTAGCTGAGCCAGGGAATAAAGGCCAGCATAGAGCCAGGATGGATGGGAGGGTCCAGCAGCTGATCATCTGAGCTAAGCGGTTCGCTCATAGATGATCCTTGGAACCGGGCCACACCAGTAGAATACCACCATTGGTTCAAATGTGTTCTGTTTTATCTGAACACTGACCAAAATAAATTATCTATCTGCCCACCCATCCTCTAGGTAGTTTCTCAAGGCAGCAAATCATATTTTGAAGGATTCTTTTTAAGTTTGTGATTTTTTAAAAAGTGTTTTAATTTTAATTTAATTTAATTTCAAATCTCAACAAATAAATGCTCTATCTGACATATTGGCAAAAAAAATCAAAAAATAAAATACAAGCTGAATAGTCAAGACCTTGCTGATGACAAAAACTTTGTCAAGGACCTTGGGGCACTCATCTCAAATGATCTAAGTGCTAGAGCCCACTGTAAGTACATAGCCAAAAAGGCATTAAGAATTGTTAACTAATCCTGCATAGCTTTTTCTCCAGTAATATCACTCTACTAACTAGAGCATATAAAACATTTGCTAGACCAATACTTGAATACAGCTCATCAGTCTGAAACCCACATTACATATCTGATATTAATACAATTGAGAAAGTCCAGAAATATTTTATGAGAAGAATCCTCCACTCCTCTACTCGTAGCAGAATACCTTATGCCACCAGACTTGAAATTTTAGACCAAGACAACTTAGAACTACGCCGCGTTCGGTTCGATCTAAGTATAGTATATAAAATCATACATTGCAATGTCCTACCTGTCAATGAATACTTTAGCTTCAACCAAAACAATACAAGAGCACAAAATAGATACAAACTAAAGATAAACCGCACCAAACTTGATTGCAAGAAATACAACTTCAGCAACAGAGTAGTCAATGTCTGGAATACTCTACCTGACTCCATGGTTTCTTCCCCAAACCCCAAAATCTTCAACATTAGACTGACTACTATTGAGCTTTCCTAAGAGGTCTGTAGGCGGCGTGCATAAGCAGACCAAAATATGTCTACCGTCCCTGTCCTATTGTTTGTTTTTATTCGTAGTCATTTCATGTATTTATAACCATGTTTATACTTATACATGTTATCTAATAATTGTTTGACAAAATAAATAAATAAATAAATAAATAAAATAAAGCTTTGACATTTTAAAGAATCATACTGCCTCAGTATACTAAATTTTTGGTTTTAGCTGCTCTTTATTTTATAATGATTAAGAATTTATGTCTGTATTAAATGTATAAATATATTGTGTATATTTAAATAACATTTGCACTGCTTTATGATTTTATTAGTTGAACGACACTTTTGTAATATGATTGGTAAATAGTGTTTTCCATTTTTTCTTAATACAAATTTTGTTGTACCCACAATTTTGGTGTCTTCAGCAGCAATTGGGAAGATAAAAACTCAGTGGTTAGGATTTACCAAGCTCCTGTTGGCTGCATTCCATTTTTTTGTATAATGCTTACATTCTATAATCTATTGCTGTTTTTTGGTGTGATTTATTCACATTTCTAGTCATAAGAAATACACTGGTAGGCTTCATTCTGGGTTAATGAATTTACTTCATTTGCATATTATAATGTTTCAACATGGAATAAATTGCAGGACACCCAAATCAGAAATGACTATAAGTATACCATAAGTCTAATTGTTGCGGCTGTCTGATTTCATTAACATCACTTGTTGCTAAGCTACTGGCAAATCTTTTTTCTCGATGACTATAGACATCCCCCAGAGCAAGATTAGCCATTTTATAGAGCATATATTGAAAAACTCTTAAAATGTTAATTCAAAATTTGGTAGAAGTAGTGTAGAATGCAGAAGACCTCTGGAAAGTCAAAATTAGCTGTTCAAAATTCTCGCAATACAGTATCATTCTCTTGCCATTAGTAAAAAGTTTCTACATGGAGAAAAAAAAATACTGAGAAGGTAGAGGTTAAAACTCTAAAGAGATGATCACATGGCATATTCCACAATAATTTGCAGTAATTAAACAACTCTTAGTTATGTTTGGTTCTTGATACATTACACATTGCAGAATTGCCAAGCTGGTATTAGTACGCTATTGTTACATGAAATGGAGTCAATAAAGTGAAAGGTACTTTTGATACTACTACTTGCATCTGTGATTAAAAATAAATGTTTGTGTGTGGACATGGTGATAGTGAATAAAAATGATGGCTTTGAAATAAGATTTGAAGGCAATGATTAAATAAATGTAGCCTTAATCCAATCCAGGAAATGCCTCAGATAGCCTGCCATTTCCTAAATTCACATGAAACTAAAAAGAAAAAGAAAGGAAAATACTATCAGACTTGTAAGATTCTGTCTCTAACTTTTCTAGTAAAGGTAGCTTTACAACTTCATAGTGTCTGGTTCTTAATCTGATTGTCAGTCTTACATGGCCAACAATGCCTGAAGACTATTTTCAATGTAATTAAAACATTATTGCATATTTTCTGTGCAATTTGTTCCTAGAAATAAATATACATGTGCATCTAATTCAAACAACTAGTTTGTTTTAGTATAAAGAAGCTTCAAGAAATCCCATAAAAATATACATCATTCAATGTGTTATTTAATGGAGTGAAAATTAATTTTTACAATTTTTTTCAAGGAAGGGTTCTAAAAACTATTTGTTATTACACCAGGAAATCAAATCTGCTGTTCTTTTTGCAATTGCACAACATTTAGCTTGGTATGGTAAATCCACATCTGATCATATACCCCTTGTAATCAGGGGTGGGATTCAAATTTCTTAACAACTGGTTCTGTGGGTGTGGCCTAATTTGTGGGTGTGGCTTGGTGGGGATATGACTGGGTGGGTATGGCTTGCTGACTGGCCATGTCTTGTATGTAAATATTATAAATATTTATGTAAATATTGATTTTTTTCATAAAAAAGAGCAACTTTTACTCAAAAGCAGGCAAAGCAGGCAGGCAGATTGAGTTGCTCACAGAATCACAGATTCATTTAGAGATCTATCTATCTCCAATTGGCTACCTGAGTTTGCATTGCAAATAAAAGCTTGAGTTCTAAGGAAGATTCAGCTCTGCTTTTAGATTAGCTAGAAAGCAAGAAATCCAAGGATTTCCTGCTTTCTGGCTAACCTAAATCTCCCAGCAGAGCAGAACAGCTGATGTTCGTGGGGGGTTGAAGGAAAATACAAATTACTAAACCAGGCAAGTTGGATGGCTTGCATGCCAGGTAAGGAGTGAGTGAGTGGGGATGGGCGGGGCCAGTCAGTGGAGCAGTTTGCTGGTTCTCCTAACTACGCGTGTGTGCAGCAATGTTTGCAAGAAATCAGCTGTGCCACCTGGACAGCTGACTGCGCGCAGGTGCCCAGTGTTTTAAAATCCTCTTGTTTCCTGCTTTTTTAACCTCAGCTGTGCCGTGCAAAGCAGCTGAGGATGGAAAAGTAGGGAATAAAGGACAGCCTAGAGCCCGGGCAGGCGGGTGGGTGGGCAAAACACCAAACCAGTTTGATGTCAGCTGCTCTTCACAGCTACAGCTCTATAGAACCAAGTTGAACCATAGCATCCCACCCCTGCTTGTAAACCCAAAAACTGTTAACTTTATATTTTCAAAAGTACATCTTGTATACAAACATTAAAAAATTTTCTGCATGAATCTTATCTAGCTAAGCAAAAAATAATAATCCTTGCAATCATAAACTAACATCATAGAGCAATTATCTCAGTTACAAAAATATTTAAAACGAGTTGATGATCAAGTCTTGTTTTGACTTGTTCAACATCAGCTGCCAACTTGCTTCTTGATCTCTGATATAATCCTCTAGTTTCTCTGCTTGCTGCCTCTATGACCTATTTCACACATCTTTCCATTGATTGGGCATGACAGGGCCACTGTGGTACTTGCATTTATTCATCAATGAATTTTTTTATTTCTGCTGTAGTTAGGTTGCACATCAAAGGTGGCTCATACACACCTTCAAATCAATCAGCTGCAGTAGAGTGGATGCTTTGGCATTGATTAAAGGCTTTTTTCTTGCACGTACAGAAAAATGTCCCAGAGCGTCATCATCTGCACCCCTCAATTCAATGATCTTTTGCACACCAGATCTCCTCTCTTGAATATTATCTGAACACAAGAGTGTCTGTATTATCATTTCACTGAAAATGTACCATGCTGAGCGCTGAATGGTTGGCAAAATATCAATTACAGCCTTCTTTTACAGTCTGACTTGCTGCAGCTGGAGCAACACATGACATGGGCCTTCAATCCAGGAATATTTTACTTTCATGTTGAACCAGCAAGGGTAGTACACACCAATGATGTATTTCATTATCATTTCTAAGTTTTGGAGAGTTTTGCCCTTAAAGCCACATTTTGAAACCCATATTCAATAAAGCCTATATGCAGTTGTCAGCTAGTGTGAATGGCTTTTTGGACCAATTTCCAGAAGAGCCAGATCTGTGGGAATTTTGGATCAGTCGAGAGATTCTTTACAACACTGCTACTCAGTGAAATGAGAGGGTCCCCAATTGAAACTCTGGTGAATGAAGGATCAATGTCAAGTTATGTTGCGGTGTTTAGCATGTTGCCAATTTTACCTGCCCATTTGTTATTATACAAGGTCTTCCCATCCAATTTTGTAATTAAGTATTGTAGTGGTAACTCATTCATGTGGAGTGCACACACCAACCAGATGAACTTATGGTCAAGTTTGACCTCTACCCAGTGCATGGCACTATATTGTCAGTATTAACATTTGTAAAATATCCTCCAACGGCCTTTAAGCTTTTGTCAATGCCTTTCGGCTTCATGAAATATACCAGATTATATGCAATCACTTCAGCAGGTTTTCCTGTTTTGGGGCCTTTTTTATGGAGTGAAATGATAAAGATATCTTCCATCTGACTCACTGCAAAGAATAATATTCTTTGATAGTACTGGGGAATTGCTGGTCTGAATTGTTTGCTTTCGGTATAACTTTAGTTGCATCTATACAGCCATTGAAGAAGATGCATTCTATTTTGCCCTCCTTACAGAGCTCATCAAATTCTTCATATTTTTTTCCTGGGATCTCTTGAGTTTATTGTGCTCAACTACAAGTCTCTTGTGTTCTTTAGCGATCAAGCCAGCATCTATGAAGGCAGTTGTGGTAATGGCAGAGACCAACAGCATAGCGACATTTGTTATTTCTAATCTATTGTATTCTATCTTTTCTTTTGAAGTAGAGGCACATATGTTTGGTCTAAGGTCTCTTCATACTTCCATCTTATTTCTCTTCCTCTTCATCATCAGTCATCTGTCCTTCATTTTTATCATGAGAGATAATTACTTCATTTGTCAGTATCAAAATGTCTGGAATACTTCTCTGGTAATATTTAGCGAGCCTTTGTCTCTCATTGTCTTGCTGCTTTCCCCTTTTGGCTAGTCAGCAGTATTAACACTCTCAGACAAAATAATGTTTAATAAAAAGAGAAAGACAGCTGAACCTGTGAAATGAAACTAACAAAATAATAAAAAGTTATGATATTTATGTAGTTATTTACTAAGGACATCTAAATTATTTTAAAGTAACCAAAATATCTTTACAATCCTCAAGGTATGTCACAACTTTTGAGCATCCCTAATATTTGGAAATTGAAAGCTGAAAAATTTGACATGCCTTAAATTCTTTTTAAAATTACTTTTTCCATGTCTGATAGTAATTGTATTAAATTGAAGTTTGATTTGTTATTTGATATAAATAGAATTTATCTGAAACTATTTGGTTAAAGGCAAGAAGACTATTTGATTTTTTTCAAAATTCTTTTAAAATTTTATGTTGTCCTTGGTTATGCATTACAGTGTAGAATTTCATATGTGACATGTGGATCGATTGGTAATTGTAATTTTCAAACCAGGCTGCAATTTATTCTTGTCTTCCAGCACCAATATTTGCTTATCTTCTCTGAGTATTCTAGGCTGTGATTAATGGTACATCTACACTATCTTCAACTATAATTGATATAAGTCAGGTTTTGCATCAAAAAATGCAAAAAATATAATTCAGATTAAAGAGCAGTGAATATGAAGACCTGTAGTTAAAAGAAAAAGTAATGATAGGAGTAATTGCTATTCATTGGAGAACCTATAAAATTTGGATTTCAACCTCTAGACTTAGCCAGGCTAATTTGAGATCAATCATCACTTTTTAATCTAACCCTATTTTATAGGATTGTTAGAAAAATAAAAAAAATGAAGAACCTAGATCCATAGTTAAGTAATTACACTTAATGGTTTCAATGGGATTAGAATTACTGTATGTTATATGTATTTTGCCATAGTATACAATTTGAATATCTTGGAAGAAAAATGTGTTCATGACACACATGTACATATATTCATGTATGTAATTTTTTATAAATAGGACAACATAATAAACTACAGCAAGTGAAGGAGAGAACTTTTTGCAACTGGAATTTGTAATATTTAAAAGGTATCATCACACTTTAAAAAATGATGCAGTTGGGAAATCAAGAGTCATTCAGAAAAAAATTACTGTGGAAGTCCTAACATGTAGCAAAACTGATTAATCATTTTTTAAGTAAACAAAGTAATATTCATTGCCATCTGAAGAAAGGGGAGACTTTCTTTATTAAATTCTGAGTCACAAAAGATCTAACCACACATCTGGAAAAACTTGTCAAAATACTTTACTAATAGACTAACTCAACTGAATAAACAGAAACAATTGCTGTTTGTTCTTGTTACTAATCTCATGTCTTTATCAAATACATGGCCATATATATTACCTCTCACAAGGAAATAAGATTACAGTACGTATTTTAATAATTTTAGGAACACTAACATTTCTAAATAAAGTATTGGACAGGCACTAGTGAATAGGATAAGGATATCAAAATAGGAATTGCCTTTCATTGGAAAACAAAACTACTTTGGTTTAGTGATTATCAAGCATGAGACTATCACTTAATTATTACATTTTTTCAGGAGCATAGATTTTCCCCAAGTATAAATGATACTCGACTAAAATAACCTTGTCTGTTAATTATCCATAGTGCATAGGTCAAGTATTGGTACATGCTGAATTTTATTATTGCTAATTGCTGTGACACCTCAAAACAAATTTGGAAAATTGCATTAATGTTCTGAAGTCTCTTGTTTCTGAATTCAAGTATAAAAGCAATATAACTAAACTACAAGACAGCATCTTAAGCAATTTCTTCCTTTTTTCAGTGGTTTCTTCTTTGATAGTTCCTTGATTACAGCACCAAATAAACAATCAGGGAAGAAACAATTCTGTCATCAAGAATCATCAAAACAAACCCCCAACCAAGATTGACAGGGCAAGTTACTGAATATAAATAACCAGTATAACTTCATTCTCCCATAAGCTGATGCTATTTCTAGCTTTATAAATAAATATTGACTGGAAAAAAAACCAAGTCTAAAGAAAAGCCAAGAACTAGTTTCTATTCTTTATTAATATTTTTAAATGTAACAGAGGGAGAATGAGAAATACAATTGCCAGTATGAATTGCTGACAGTATAGCCCTTCCTTTTTAAAGAAAGGAACACTGGAACATTTCTTTCATATACACCTTCCCATACTTATACAGCAGTCTTAAGAAACATTGATGTCTGAAATGGCAACACCCTCTATTCAAGCAAGATCCTGATTTAGAAAAAGAACTTGAACCTTTTATTTATTGAGAGTGTTGTTTATTGAGTCCTGTTTTCAACTATATTGAGTAAATCTTCCAGAAGATGCCAGTGGTAAACCACTTTTATAGCATTGTTCTGAAAACTACATGGCTACAGTCTCATGAGTTCATTTCCATTTGAGTGTCTTTATTTTGCTTTAATTCTCTTCAAAGGTTTCCAAAGAAATATATTTTGACCCTACATGTGCTCTGTATATGTCTATGTACAAGAGAGAGAAAATAAATTATGACCCAAAACTGGTTACAATTTATTTATTAGATTTTCATCTTTCCCTTCATTTAGTAGCTCAAGGCTTGGTCCTCTGTTTTTCCTCAAGCATAATCCTGAGAAGTAGCTTTAGTTGAGATAGGATGATTAGCTCAAAATACCATAAATTCTGGGATAATGGTGAAAGACCTAGTAAGTTCTTGAGTAAGTCCTATGAAAGATAGGACAGTGATTGCAATTACTAGAGATGAAAGAGATGAAATCTATAAAAATTAAATGGAGTAAATTGTCATTTTTAAAAATGTTACTCAAAATTATATAGTAAACTATATAGTAACTACTACAGTATATAATGTATCAAATGAAGATACATTAATAAAATAAATATATTTTATTTTAAATTTCTTTTAAATTAAGCTACCACATTTAGATGAAACAATTTTATTCATTCCACTATTTGAGACTGAGATTAAACAAATAATTTTAAAAATGGCAGTTAGATAGATTCAGGGGTGGGCTTCAAAAATTTTAGCAAAGGGCTCTCTGCCCGGTTGCTAGTTGGCTTCCTGCACCACAGCATGGGAGGCGTTTTTGCCTTCCCCAGGCTTTCCTCAAGCCTTGGGGAGGGTGAAAATGGCCTCCCTGGGCTGTCTGGAAGCTGGAAACAGGCCTAATTTTTCACCTCCCCAAGCCCTGCACTTACCTGCATCCAAAATGGGCTGTGTGGGGACTCTTTGGAAGGGGGGGCAAGGCCAACCAGGAGTGAGATTGGGGGGATCTCTGAACTGCACAGAATCTTAGCTAGGGGCTCTCCTGAACCCCTGCAAACCCCCAGCAGCCCACCCCTGGATAGATTTCCTATCAAGTAGTATGAAACATTTATAGAACTTTCAGGACCAAAACTTTTTCAAGTATATAAATATTTGACAAGGGAATTCTATCACTTGTATTTTAATCAGGTTTCTATTAGAGTTATATCAAAATCAGATAAAGATCATACTCAATGAGCTAATTATCATCCAATCTCACTGATTAATAAAATATTATGGAGTCATCCTAAAGTAAATGTTCATAACCTGTTTTCTCCTACTTTTCCATGATTCAGAATGACTGGATAATTCAACTTTTTAATATTTGCATGGGACCCTTGTCTTACGCTATTAGGCAACATGGATCTATGGGGTACATAACTCAGTTGAACACATAGGGGTTTTATTTACCGATAATATTCTTTTGTTTATTTCTAATCCAGTGTTGTTTATGGAAGGCAAATACATTTCGTAAAATAACAGAATACACAACTAAATAAATAGGATAAAATTGGGTTTCCTATCCATTTAAGGAAGTTAATTCTGTATTTGGACTGAATCTATTAAATATTTAGGTATGTGTATACCAAAAGGTATAACTCAGTTACTAACATGCAATGGGATTATTTAACCTTATTCTTTTATAAATATATTAGAAATATATACATATTAATATAATATTTGCAATAGACATACATACACACACATACTGTAGAAATGAAATTATTTATTAGTATGACACCATATTATTTTTTCCTTAATTGAATTTCTTTCACTTTTTGTTAAAGCACTTGTATATTTTGTTTCTTTGACTTTATATCTATCTTCATCACTATAACTTTTGTGTATTGCTTCTTTTTTATTATTAATTAAAAAGCAATAAAAAAATAAAAAAATATTGCATGGCATTTATAGCATACCTTTTTTATTTTTGCTGAACAATCTATCCATAAGCCTGAAAAATTATTATACTTGCAGTTACACATTGTCTCTCTCCGCCACCCAAGAGTCTATATGGAATAGTTTATAGGAAATGCATCCTCTTTTTCCCCCCCTGATCCTCCATTCCTTTCTGTGCTTTTCTACCATATTTCAACAAAGTTTCTGGAACCCGTGACTTTCATTCAGGTAGATATTAAATTGCCTTTAAATTATTATGCATTATATAATCAAAAACTATTTGCTCTCCTAATGTTCAAATCTTTCTGTAGTAATGGGAGCAAAATGGAGATGAGAAAAACATTACCAAAACCTGTAGTTTTCCATAAATTTTTATTTAGTCAAAGATACAACATCTGAATAGCTGAATAGCTCCCCGTTCCCATGAAGTTTGATTATATTAGATAATGAAGCATTTCATTTAATTAATTAATTAATATATAGCTGTAATCTTGATAATAAATTTTGTGATTTAATGTACAAGGCACAGTATTTCTACAATTAAAAACATTGTAAGAAATATGCATTCAACTTCAGATGAAAACCAAGAAAAATTAAATACATGATCATATTCACATTTTTCATTTACACAAATATTAAAATCATAATTTAGGTTAAATCACACAGAAAGTTTTTATAGGATCTCTTTCTTGGACCTTCAGTTATTAATTGAAGTTGACATTTCCCACAAAAGTTAATGCATAGTAAAGATAATGTATTGCAGTAACTGTAAGATTTTGTTATTATCAGTGCTTGTCTGTCATTATTCTTATACCCATTATATCCTTTAGGGTCATATGTAGAACATTCTATTGAGATCATTGTCCAATGCAAGTTGGGCCTATTTCTTTTCTATATTTTTCACCTTACAAATTATTATTTTTACGAAATAATACTGATTAGTAAATGATAGATACAAAGATTGCCAGAGACAGTCCATTAATTTCATTTACCTTAATAGCACTTAGATCTTAGCTTGCTGTACAGCTGTATTCAGACGGATTATAAATGTAATCTTTTGCATCATTAACTTGCTTGATTAATCTAAGACAGCAAAAGCATAATTATAGAAATCCAGGACTTTGAGCATTCTGGTTAATGATATAGATTTTCTCTCCTCTGTTTGTATTATTCTAAGTACCACAGATGAAAAGAAAAGCCAGATATTCATTCTGTCTTGACAATTATCATGCATCATGTTGTAGTCCTTTTTCATCTCTCAGCCATCCACCTTCGTGACAGAATATCATGCCCAGCTTTTAACAAGGGCAATTACTAGATATTTGCATAGTAATAGACTACTATTAGCAGTATGCTAAAGCTGCTCAAAGAGCATTAATGCAACCACCAGTTAGATGCTTCTTAAGAAAAAATATGTGCTATGCAGTTGTAACTTTGGTACATAAAGGATACATCATGGAATTAATTGTCCTCCAAGTATGAACAATGCCAGTATTTTTTTTGTCACTTCACCTTTGAGATGTTCGAGTTAGACACCTTTCTTGAAGATACGCCAGGCAAGTTGGATGGCTTGCATGCCAGGTAAGGAGTGAGTGAGTGGGGATGGGCGGGGCCAGTCAGTGGAGCAGTTTGCTGGTTCTCCGAACTACGCGTGTGTGCAGCAATGTTTGCAAGAAATCAGCTGTGCCACCTGGACAGCTGACTGCGCGCAGGTGCCCAGTGTTTGAAAATCCTCTTGTTTCCTGCTTTTTCAACCTCAGCTGTGGATGCTCTAGTCCCAAAAGTTTGCATTTGGTAAAAACAAAACAAAACAAAAG
Organism: Notechis scutatus; assembly: GCF_049901735.1. Classification (NCBI taxonomy): domain Eukaryota; kingdom Metazoa; phylum Chordata; class Lepidosauria; order Squamata; family Elapidae; genus Notechis; species Notechis scutatus. Next base: position 27,276,005 of record NC_142025.1, read on the forward strand.
GACATATTTTCAAAGATCTCTTGTTGTATTTTTGAGTTTATCCATTCAGAATAGAAAGTACAGTTTTTTGAAAGGCCATTAATCATACACAAAATATTGATTCATAGAGCTATAAGTAGTTCTTTATGTCCAAAGTGAAGAGATTTTGTTTATTTTATTTATCCATCCCATTCTCTCCAATTATGCTATCCCCCACACATTTCTGTGTCAGTTGGAGTGGGAAAAATGGCACTTGAAATCTTGATTCTGAACCAAGATTTAATGAATTAGGAAAATTATGGAGAATGGTGCATACTCTGAAAGACTTGCTTATTGTTTCTGAGACCCCCTATTGATTCATTCATAGTTGCAAGTGGCATTTACTGGTCATTAATTGGTCATAACTGTATTGTTATTGTAGTACTGTAGTATTATTTAAGTCATATTCCACAATTCTACTCAGGGAAAACTCAAGTTATGACAGTGTATTATGCTCAAATTGAAGTTTTAATATCACTTCTGAAAAATTCTATTAAGATCTGATGGAATTTTATTAAGATTTATTGTTCTGAATTCTCAAAAATTGCACCTGATCATGTTACTTTTTGATAGTGTGTATCAGTAAAATATTTGAATCATAGGATATAGAATATACTACTGTACAAGAAATATTGTCTTTCTTGTATAGCATATAGTATATAATACTGTATAGTATAGTATAATAAATAGTAAAATCATCCTATTTATTTCCTTTTCTGACATATGTAAACATAATAATAATAATAATTTTGCATTAATTAATTTTTCAAAAAGTTCTTTTCCTCATTTTAATATGTACCGTTCACTTAGAAGGGTGAGATGGGATGAGCAACAATTAAAATCAATGTAATGTAAATTTTTAAAAGAACAAAACCCCCAAGATTAACTGATATAAAACATTGGCTCATTAAATCAAGATCTTATTTATTTTGGTAGATTGGGTTTGTGCTTATTGGACATTGTATATTCTTTAATGTTTATGTTATTTTTAATGTATTGTTCGCTGCCCAGAGATGCAAGATGACACCCATATAAATAAATTAAATACATAAATAAGGAAGTAAACATTATAATTTACAGCAGCATCAGTTAATATTACAATTTATACTGATTGGAAAATAAAATAAATGTTTGCTAAATGAAAAGTTCCCAACTGGCTAACACCTCCCCCACAATATATATTTACAGGCAAATTGATATGAGAGAATATGGTTTCTAAGGTAACTTGGAGCTAAATCCTTTATAATTTTAAAGAACATTATCTATGAAATACGTTCAGAAAAAGTTTCATGGATTACTATGTAAGAATTTTATGTGTTAATTATTCTGTATGCGGTTTTTTTTACAGTATATGTATCTACAAATAATACATGGAATAGATATCTTTTAAGGGTTTAGAAGTTTCATTTTTGTGTGATAAAATGTAGTGGTATGCTTTTCATAACTTTGTATCACACTGGATATCTTTGGCCATTGATATAAATTGTAATAGTTGACTAGAGCCTGTATTCATAAAATCTTTCCTTGTTTCTCATATTAAATCTATTAGAAGATTCAAATTAATGTGCATTGGATAGTTGTAAATGACCCTATTTACCAAATATATTAAAATGATATCTATGACAAAAAAGAATAATATATGATCTTCCTTCTTTTTATTGAAGGGGAAATGATCAGATAAAATATAACACATTCAATCAAAGAATAGAAAACCACTGAAGCATTCTTGACCACTTAGAAATCTAGACAATTAAAGAGTGTTACGGAGAGACACAGGTTGGGAAAACCTGCCCTACTTACCTGTTTTATCCTTGGTGTTCTCTGACCTTGATTGTTTTCTTGCAGATGTTTCATTACCCACATTAGGTTTTTAACATTTATTTGGAATACAAATTATTTTATTTCTAAATATTTCCAACAATATTTTCACACGATAATGCATGCAATAGAATGTGATGGTGTCTTAATATTTTCAAATCAAGTATTCATCATTTATTGTGATCACTGACCAATTTTGAAATAATAATTTGCAAAATATTTTAGCATACCTAAATAATATTAAGATGAGTTGCTATCTGTATTATATGGAATGTCTGACCATTTTCATTAGAATAGCAGGCTGAGGTGTTCTGTAGCTTAGACTACAGTTATTAGTAACTAAGCTTAGTCGATATAAAAAATACCTAGTTTCTCTCCAATTGTTTACCACTTTGCTTTTTTTTAAAAAAAAACACCTAAATATTTCCTTACTGTTTTTGAATTTTAATAAGAATGTTTCCTGTAGGGTCTAGTCATATAGAAATTAATGAGGTCCATAAACCATATTCTAGCTCCTCCAAGGATTCTTTTTTTAAATCAATTTTATTGAATACAAAAAATTAAAATATACAAATATACAGACTCAAAAAACAAAGATTCATACAGACAAACGTTACCATAATCTCTGTGCTTAAACTAATTAAACTTTCCTTCAATACATTTGACAGTGAGTTAAATATTTCCTAAATTATATTATGTAGCAGTTATATCTTATTTCCTATGGGTTCTCTGTTATTCATATTCTATCAAACATAATGTTCTGTTGTTAATATTTGTTGTTGGATTATACCTTTTTTTTATGTTCTAGCCAATCATACCACTTATTCCAGGTCGAGTAAAAATTCCTCCCCCTCTTTTCCTTTTAATTTTAGTGTGATTTTTTTCCATTTCTGCACATTCACAAATGTTTTGAATAATAAATTGTATTGGTAGTATATTAGGTGATTTTCTGCAAGGATTCTATATTAGTTTGCCATTAATGATTAAAGGCAATCCTATCATTAAAAAGCTATTATTTGGCTGTAGCTGTTCTGTCATTAAAATAACTATTGTTGACTATTTGTCCAGGCATTATCATATACTGCTTATGTAATATTGCTTTTGCCACTTGATGTAAATATGGTATTTGTTTGTTAGCTAGCAATTAGTTTTAAGAAATATTGATATGTTCTCATTGCAATCTGGTAACGGCCATGACTATGACTTTGATGTTTTGGCAAAAGCACTATGATACGTATAGTAGTGTAATTAGCATTTCTAAATAACTCTTTAAAGTAAGCAGCAAACAAGACAATCAAAAAGACAAAACAAAAGTTATGAAAGAATTATCTGTTTTGCTTGGGAACAAGTGTGTAAAAGGGTTAGGATTGTTGAAAGGCATCTTGAAAGAGTTGTTTTGCAATATACAGCAATGTGAATAAAGTATCTTTCTTTAAATAATTAACCAAGCATATTATTTGCAAGAATCATGCAGATGCTTCTGTAGCTGCTTCTGGCTATATGTGCATTCATGGCTCGGTGTGCATATTCTCGAGAGAAGTGATTTATCAGATCACTTAATTGGATTATTTTACTCTAACTATGAGGTAACCGTATAGCCATAGCTTGCTCTGTAATCTATACATTACTATTTTCTTCAATAAAATGAAATAAGCAACCTAAAACAAAACAAAGCAAAAAAGCTCTAGTGGATTTGTTTTTTTCTGCTTGTGGCAGCTAACTTTTTGTGACTCTTGCTTTTTAGAGTACAAATGCCTTTGAATTCTCTAAAGTAAAATTTGAATTCTCAGCTCAATTGAAATGGGTGATTGTAAGTGGGCCCTCGGTGGCAACTTCTATGATCTGAAGAGCCTCAGACACTGGTTTTGGACATTTGTTTCTGCCTTATAGCATTATAAATTTATTCTAGCTTGTAGGTTTCCTTTATCACCAATTCTAGGATATTGATACAATTATACAATTTTGTATAAGATTGTGTTTTCTCACATTAAAACATCTTGATCAAAAGTGGGATTCAATTTTTTTTTACCACCGGTTCTGTGGGCATGGCTTGGTGGGTGTGTTTTGCACACTTTGTGTGCTTTGTGCACGCACAGAGGGTTTTCTACTGATTTTCTCCTGCAATCCTGCACTCTCCCTGTGCCTTCAACAGCTAACATGCAGCAATCTATTTGATTATTGTCAAAGTTGAGGACAGGAGTTCATCTACCGCTGCCAAATTTACTTTTTTTGGTGGAAACAACTCGTCATCTTCAAAAGAAATAAAAAACCTAAGATAAACTTAATATCTGGAAATGTATTAACTCATTCTTTATCTAAAGATAGCTGCAAAACGGTAAAACCATAGATACTGGTACAGTATTTTAGAAACATTTCCATGATAAAAAAAATTGTTTTCTCAACTTGGGTGACCTGCTTACAATACCTGAAAATGGAAGTATGAATGGAATAATTTTCATGTTATAATTATATGAATTATATACTTCACATTTAATTACAGTATAAATTATATAAATCATGATTAATTATAGCTAAGGTAGCATATATTAACCTGCATCCTTTAACTCCCTTTTCTTATACAGTGTCTTTAGAATTTTCTTCTTCTTCTTCTTCTTCTTCTTCTTCTTCTTCTTCTTCTTCTTCTTCTTCTTCTTCTTCTTCTTCTTCTTCTTCTTCTTCTTCTTCTTCTTCTTCTTCTTCTTCTTCTTCTCCTCCTCCTCCTCCTCCCTCCTCCTCCTCCTCCTCCCTCCTCCTCCTCCTCCTCCTCCTCCTCCCTCCTCCTCCTCCTCCTCCTCCTCCTCCTCCTCCTCCTCCTGGTTCTTCGTGCAGTACCTCCCCACGCTTTGTTTTTTTCCTCCTGGGCCTCAGGCAAGCCTCTTGTGGGGGCATTTTTGCTCCAGGATTAGCCTGAATAGGTAGGGATGTGGTTTCCCACACAGGGGTGGGGCGGAGTCCAGCCACACTGAAAAAAGACAAGGCATCTGCAGGCTTCTTACAGCGAAAATTACTGACCTCCAGCTCTGCTCCACTTCTCCAATACACTGCTACCCTGTTTTATGCACCAGCTGTGCAGGTGCACCCCATTGCCTGCTATGCTGCTCTGCTCGGACTTGCCTGGGCGAGTCTCTAGGTGAAGTGGCAGTAGGCAATGGGGTGTGCCTGCATGGCTGGCACATAGAAAAGGGCAGCAGTGGCATGTTGGAGAAGTGGAGCATAGCCAAAGGCTGGAGATTGGTACTTTTCGCTGAGAGAAGCCTGCAGCCACTGCGTCTTTTTGTGTGTGTGCGGCTGAACTTCAGTGCGGCTATACCAAAAAACCACACGGCAGCTACAGGCATCTTGCAACAAGGGGTGCGAGATGCGGGCTGGTGGGGAGCCCAGTGGCAATGATGTCTCTCTTCCCTGGCAGTCAGCCGTGGGAGGAAGGTAAGGTCATTGTGATAAGATGAACTGGGGAGATTAAGGGCTAGGGCCTCTGAAGGAGGGGAAATGGGGCAATGTGTCATGCTTAAGAGAGAGCGAATGGCCAGCAACTCTGGGGCAAGGCCAGAGTCAGGGAATGGCACATTCCCCAATCTGGTCAAGGCGGGCAGCAGTTCTGGGGCCTCAGGGAATGGTGCATCCCTGGGGCCCCGGCTCCCAACCCAAGGTGAAGGCCGAATGGGCAGCATGCATTGCTTACCTTTGGTGAGTTGAGCTCACTGGGCATCGGTGAGGCGACTGGCGAGGTGGAAAGCAACAGATATAGGGTGGTGTGGTGGGGTGAGTGTCAAGCAGATGGAAGGGGTGAGTGAGTGGCAATGGGCGACTGGGTGTGGGGGCGTGGCCAGCCAGAAGTCACTACCAGTTTGGTGACCCAGCCAAATTGCCGCTACTGGTTTACCTGAACCGGTGTGAACTGGCTGAATATCACCACTGAAGCAAGGCATCCAAGGGCTTGCTGAAAATACCTTAATTAGATTGGAGTCATTAGCTCCACCACAACTAGAATCACTAGGACTAGTGTTTTTGTTTGTTTGCTTGCTTCTTTGACTAGAAGCCATAGAAGGTCCTGTCCAGATCTAATTTGATTGATTGATCCTATTGTATCTTATTCTTAGATGCCTTTAAGACAACCTGAAAATCAGAGAAGTTCATCCTGTACTTTGAAATCAACCATATGGCATCTTTTTTTCCCATCCAGGACTTAAGTGAACAATGTTTAACTTCCTAAGATCAATTTCCTCTCTTTTCTTAAATATGATTGCTAGCTGTAAATCAGCATTCACAACATATCTGCATCACTCTGTAAGGCAAGAGAAAAATAAGATATTCCTTCCTATCTAAACAAATTAGTCTGTAGCAGTCTGATTAGAACAGTAAAGCTGAGAGAAACAGATCTCATAACTTTGTTTATGTTAAGTTCATCCTAATCTGTAGGTGGAGTCTTGATTGTTCTATTTTGTTTTTTCTTGTATTAAATTACAAAAGCTCTTTGCTTTGATAATTTTTCTGTGTAACTAGAGTCCTTCTGTGATCTTCTTTTCCTACGAAGAGTGTTCGGGATCCAGTCAAAATCAACAGAAACCAAAAGACTTGAGGAAACTGCATGTCTGTATTCATATCATTTTTTTTTTCACAATAGGAATTTTTCCTTTGAGACTAAATTTGCTCATGCCTTCTTTGTATATTCTAATTTTTCTGGATATTTAATTTCAAACTTTTATCCTACCTCTCCTTTTTTTTTAAAAATTTTTTATTTTGGCGGCTGATATCTATTCAATAGGATGTTTGGATCTTTATATAAACAGATCCGCATGTTAACCAAAGTGATCAAGAAAAGTGGATTTGATGTGGATATTTCTACTTTGACAAATTCACTTTGATTTAACAAGACAGAATTATTTTTCCAAATATAACTCCATCAATTGCAACATTTAATAAAATCATGGTAGACAAATGAAAATGTTGGAATTATGTTAGAATATTACTGTTTTTCTTAGAGCTTTCTTCCAGGAATGGTTTCTCATCCATTAATGTCCTAGGTAAAAGTTAAGACAGTGTTCCCAACATATACAGTATCTATAGGATTTGATGTGGTAATTGGTATAATTGATATACCAGCAATTATACAAAGGACTGAAAAAAATGAGTAGTTGGCAAAGAAAATTTAAGAAAGGCGTTAAAGACTAAGGAAATCAAACTAAAACTAGACTTAGTTCACAACAAGATCATTTACCCAATAGTTTGTACTTTTCTATAGTTATAAATTGTCTTTCCTTCTACCCCATCTTTTGTTTTTAACCTTTAATGTTTTAACTCTGTTTCTGAGGATCTCAATTCCATCTAACTTCAATTGTCTTAGTCTTCTTCTTGATTCATACTCTCTTCATTTATTCTTCCCTTCTCACTCTTCATTGGTACATTCAAACACAGGTATAAACACACATGCATAGGCATATGCATACCTATCTTTGTGCAAACATATTCAAAAAGTATAGGCCCTATATTTGGGAAGTGCACAAATTTAATTTAATCTTGTTCACCGTGGTAGCTTAATGCCTAGAAAACAACTTTTTCCCCTTCTTATTGCAGATGGATCCAATTCAAAAAGCTGTAATAAATCATACATTTGGGGTTCCTCTTCCTCACAGAAGAAAACAAATCATACCTTGCAACATATGCCAATTGAGATTTAATTCAGATGTAAGTAAATAAGTTATATCTTTAACATGCATGCATTAAATACATGTATTTTCCAATGAAAGTTGTGTGATAGCATGCTCCATTAGAATAATGGATATATTGTATGTAATTTCTTGATATCTGTTGGCCCAGCTTTTATTCGTAGATTACTTTTATGAGATTTGAAGTTTTTCTGTTGTTTTATGCATATATATTGTTGCCTTATCATTCCATGTGGAATGATGACTATTTGCTTCTTTTTGCAACTGCATTCCTTAAACATTTGATGTTCATCTTTAGGGAAGTGGGATCTATACCTGTGGTTGTTTATGCTTAGTTTTGCATGTGTTCTATTATAGCTGATTAAATTTTACTAATAATAGAATTTGACTACATTGTTACCAATATCTCTTCTTCCAACTCAATTTTAGTGACAGAAATGCAGAAAGTAAAGCCCTTCATGGACTGTTGTATATCAAAATATGTCATTCTATTTGTGAATAAATTCATGGCACACCTATCTCCTGTGGTTTAAAGCCTAATCTCACATCCATCTTTCTCCAGATTTAGTGGCTATAAATTTGTACTGGGGAAAAAAGTATTAAAATAGATAGCAGAAAATGTAATCTTCTTGTGCTCTTTATCTCCAATACTAATTCTGAAGCAAATAATAAATACACAATTCATTAACATATTATTATAGTATCATAAGTTATACTTTTATTATGGAGACTCCAACTTATTGTTTTGTTAGTACCTTATCTCACTCATTTGCTTTTATTGTGGCTTTGTATGTTTAATTTTGCTGGTCGTTGACCAAATAAATATTATTGCATACTACATTATCATTATTATTTTGCCATACAATTATTATTTTGATTTAAGTATTGTAAATATTTTTAAGGTTAAAGTTTTTGGGGTTTGGGGAAGAAACCACATAGTCAGGTAGAGTGTTCCAGACATTGACCACTCTATTGCTGAAGTCGTATTTCCTGCAATCAAGTTTGGTGCAGTTAACCTTGAGTTTGTATCTATTGTGTGCTCTTGTATTGTTATGGTTGATTTGTCCTGAAGATGTACATGATAAATAATTTAGACAAATTTCAATATTCTCAGCAAGATAAAAAAAAAATTAAATTAAATTTAAAAAGTTTTGAAATTATTATTTTTCTTGATGCAGAAAAATCCTTTGATAATTTGAAATTACATATCATGTTGCAGTTTTGAAAAAGATTGATTGAATGCAGTAAGAGAGATGCAAAAATGGAAATTTCAATTGAATTAGAATACTATATTTGCTGTAAATATCATTCTAACAGTAAATTGGTAAGGATGTTTTCTTTCTAAATTATTCCGTATTACTGATAATTAATTGGATAATTCATTTTTTTAAAAAAATTGGAAATATAATGAGCAGATGAAGTCATTTTTATGCACGATGGCACTGTTGTAAGGATGAGCAATTTTGAAAAATAATTCATATAATGAAACAAATTTTGAAAGTTAAATTCTCATTATAACTTAAATATTTTTATTAAATTTTACTAAACCATGCATTTTTCCCCCACAGTATGCAGGCAGTCCTCAACTTACAACAATTCTTTTAGCTACCATTCAAAGTTACAATGACCTATGACCAACTTACCATTGCAGGATCCTGATGATCAACATTCAGACTTTTGGCAACTGACTCATATTTATGACAGTTGCAGTGTCCCAGGATCATGTAATCACCTTTTTTCAAAGCAGAGTCAATGGGGAAGCCAGATTCATTTAACAATTGTGTCATTAACATAACAACATCAATGATTCACTTAACAAGTGCGGCAAGAAAGGTCATAAAATGGGACAAAATTCACCTAAATTCACATCAATTTTAGGCTCAATTTATAAGTAGAGGACCACCTGAATTGTATTAGCTTGCATACATGTTAATTGCTGCCAGGATATTAAATGCTTTTTATTGAGAAGGTTCTTTTCTTGGAAGTGTAGGTTTGATGTATCTTAAAAGTAAATTCAATGTAGAATTCAATTCTAATTTGAAATTGTTCAATGGACTTTATTTATAACATCCAAACTTAGTTTTTTTCTTAACTTCACCTTCATGGAAAATTAGATTTCAGGTGTTTTGTTTATTATAGTCCCAATATGACATGATGCCGTTGTGATGACGTGAGTTTTGACACCTCTGCTTTAGATTATCTTGCCCAGCAAGACATGCATTCTCCCATTCCACCACACACTGTTGGTAGTCTCATACAAAAAGAGAATTATAGATAGTTTTGTTACCAACCTGCCTTTTACATGGGAAGGATTTTAGGGTGAAATTCCCTAAAATAATATAGAAAAACAAGGAATTATTATAAAGAAGAGTTTATGTAGAAAAGCCTATTATTTTTCAATTAAATTCCCAATTTTTCAGGCGTGCCTCATTACCCTTTCAGAGGCTTAGAAATATGATAAAATACTGCCTAATTGCCTAATTGTTCAAAAGGCAAGTAATTATATAAACAAACTTTATGTAACTTTTGTTTTAAATGAATTAGTTACCATTTGGTATGCCAAGTACATAAAGCTTATACTATAAAGGATAGATTACATGGGGTATATTTAAAAGATAAAACTTTATAAAAGGCATTTATGCTGATCAGATTTCTTGGCTAGGAGTACATCTCTTTAAGAAAGCAGTAATAATAAAAGTTTATTGAAAAAGAAGAAAATAACATGTCGTAAGTTAAGTAACATTGGCAAAAACACAATTTTTTCCAAAATCCTCATCATTTCTCAAAGCTATTATGGACATATATATTATATATATATATATTATAATATATATTATATATATTATGGGGGCGTGCATAAGCGCACCAACGTGCCTACCGTCCCTGTCCTATTGTTTCTCTTATTCTTCTTTTATTTTTCTTATATGTACCCATTTCATGTATTCACAACTATGTATACACTTATACTTATTATCTTGTAAACAATTGGCAAATCAAATAAATAAATAAATAAAAATAAATAAATAAACATTCCAGACTGTTAGTTTGAATGTCTCACTTGATCTCTGGGAGTGTAAACTGTAACATCTATTATTGGAGTAGAAGGAACAATGGTTTATCCATTAGCAGGAGAACTCCTGAGAGAGAATTGAACAAATAACTTAACAAACATAGTATCCAACGCATATGCCTGTAGGTGTGCTATGAAGCTTAAATGTCTACAGTATTAAAATTTTGAAAGAAAGAATCTTTTATAACATATCATCAGCTCAGACCAGTGCACAATAGTCTAATCTTGATCTTTATGAATGATCCTATTCATTTATGCATGAAAAGGAATTCTTATGAGATTATTTTGACCAGATAAGGAAGTTATGAAATTCATTAATTCTCAGTTTCTATCTTAGACTGTTTATGCTGAGAACAGAGAAAAAAGTGGAGGAAAATAATGTATGCATATTTTTCACACATGCATCTGAGCACAATGTATTTTTAGTTTATGTTTGTTTCTTCTGTTTTCTGATTTTCTTTTACACTGCAAAAGTGCAAAATAATTGTGAAGTTATTTATGCGGAATTTGTAAGCCAGCAAAACATTTTACTGTAAGTCTAGTGTAACTATGAATTCTGTAGTTGAAGTTGCAACTAACTGTAAATCCTAGAGATAATTTTTGTGGCACCATTAAGCAGAAATTACTTTTATACTTGGGTTAGGAAAATGCTTTCAGAATCAATTCATTTCAGAAAAGATAACTTTTGAAGATAACTTTTGAAGAAAGTTTTCTAATTATAAGGTCTAATTCTGAGGAGAAGTAAAGCACAAGGATCCAAAATCATTTATGTTGGGTTTTTTTGTAGAAGCCTGTGAATTTTTAGAACATTTGTGTGTCTGTTTCTTTTTTCTTATACAAGGAAAAAAACTAGCATTTAAGTATTAACTAATGCAGTTGAGATTTGCTGGTAAAGATATAGCACCCTTGGAGAGGATTTACTGAGTAGCAATTTGCATTAAGCTTCTCACTGCAGCACTAGTTTTGTAGTCCATGCTAAATTGCTAAATAAATAAAAGTACCATCTAAAACTACACAGGCACACAAAACACACAAGACAGCAAGAGAGAGTGAGATCTATCATGTAACCAGTCCTAGAAACATTTAGTTTAAATTTGCAAATATACCTATGAGCTAGTCAAATCTGAACCTGTCTTTACCTTTGATTTATAGTGCTTCAAGGATACAACACCCTTTATTTTAATGTCTTGCATAAAGGTCAGTCTTACTTCTTACCAATTTATACAATTAATCTAGTATAGATGATAATTATAACAACCAGAGAAAAGAAAAGAAGAGAAGAAAATAAAATAAATAAAAAGATATACTAGAAGTGCAATGAAGTGGTGGAAGATAGTGAAAGAATGTAGATTCTTTGAAGACCACTGAAGTTAAAACTTGACTGTGGGACAGGGGCTTTGATTATTTAGAATAAAGTTATAAATAATATCAACATAATAAATAATATTATTTAGTTATATATTTTAGTTATAAATAATATCAACATGGCATAGGTAACTAAACCAATCTCTATAACAATATTACCCTTGACCACAATGCTATACTTTTGCTAGGACAATTGAAACAAGCTCTTTTTTATTATTAGGCATGTTATGATTTCAGTACTTAAATAATATAAAGCTGTATATCCCTATTTTTAAAAAATAATATTCAGACTTGATATATTTCTTCTATTATGGACTGGAGCCTTGTTCTTCAAACATAAAGAGATATTCTACTGGACTAGCATGGTTTTCTTGCTGAACTTCACAAATTACCAGATCAGGAGTAGTGAGATAAACCTATTCACGTGCTCTTGTAGGATGCAGAATAGACTGCAGATAAACAATAGTTTATAGAAGACAACAAGCAAATCCCCTGTCATTTTTGATCAATGATGAGAGGAAAAATAGAAGTATTGTACTGTTCAGTTTTTAAAAAGGCCTCTTGTATCCTGAGATCTTTTAAGGCCATTCTGAAATTATATTTATGAAAGAGAAAGAACAATGTTTTTATTCTATCAGAATTGTTTGTGTTTCTGCAGGACAATGGATGGTACTTCAACCTGTTCGGTATTAAATATGCCAATGTATAATTTCCTATTTGAATATTAATTTTATAGAGGATCTTTTGGATCTTTTGCCACAAAGTAGCAAAAGGAAGTCATACTGTTAAAAACCATCAGCCTAATGAGCACTAGCTCTAATTTTATTGAAAAATTATAGTAACAAGATCTTGCAAGTTTGGAAGTACATCTAGTGTCTCCTCCCACTATTCCAACTTTAGTAATCAATTAAATAGATAGCAGTGATATTCTAGACAGCATACCTCTTCTGGTTCCTTGCATTGCTTTCAAAAAGAAATGCCACAATGCACTCACTTGGAAATAGAGAGGCACTTGGGGGCACTCTTTCAATCAGCCATGGCATAAGCCTTTTAAAGGATGGGACTGCTTAATGCTTTAAAGAGAGGTGGTTTTCAGTAGTATAAAATATGAGGACCCTAAAAAATTAGGTTATTTGAACCTAAGACCTTTTTCTTTTTCACACAGAATAATACAATGTTTCATTGTTTTTTAGATTTTTCAGAGAGCCCTTGCAGGATGCTACTATATGGGATTAGTATTCTTCTAGGAATGTTAGAATGAAACATAAACATGAATGACATACAGTGCTTATTCCAGCCTTTTTGAACATTGATCTATCAAGATTTCATAGTATACATCTTAATACACCTGAGCATTAGTGTCATACCTATTCTGATGATTTAGTGGTATTTATATTTATACATATTACTTTATCATTGTAATAAAATAATAACATGAACAAATTTTGTATTATTTCCCCAATAATAGATGATGCTATGAATCATTAGTGTGGATGCAGGTGTAGTTTTCTCTTCAATAAGCTTCTCAGAATCATCTTTAACCACAATGTAGTGTTGTTCTAATACATTATGGGCTTAGAAAACTGAAGGCTCTCAGGCAGAAGTTGTAGGAACTTCAGTGACAATTTTTCCAATTTATTCTTCTGATTCCTGAGAATTAACAATGTGCTGCCACATGTTGGTGGCTTGTTAATGGACCATAATTGGGATGACGAGGACCAGGGGCATTTCAGTCCAGTATTAGTGTATGTATTTGTAGTAAATAATCCAGTATGAAGGCTTATAAATCAGTAGGAATAAGGGTCCCTTTTGTGCATAATTAAAACTTGGTTTTATAGATAATTCAGCAAATATTTCCTCTCTATATTTAATGTTGTTCCCTTTTATATTTATGGACCATAATTCAGTACATTAGCAAATTTAAATTATTGGAAATAAAAGGATTTAAATATAGTTAAATTATACTGTACTCATCTCCTTCTAAGTATGATTTAGTTGCTGTTTCCATGAATTTTTATTGTATTTCAATTATTCAAAATACAAAACTCAATCTGATTTGAACAGGGCGTGTACAGAATAGAGAAGCAATGTGGATAGTATATTAAAGACAGGAAAGGATATTTTCAGGATAAATGCTGCATTAAGATGCTCTTGCTCTTAAATTAGTTGATTTTAATAGACTGAATAACCTTTGCTATTGAAGTATATTTAACTTAGGGATCAATAATATTTCCTAAAGTCTTTACCCTCATTTGTTTATAGTAATCAAAGAAAGGGAACTTGATCAGAGAAAAGGCTCAAATTGTCTCTTTTCTTAGAAATGCATAGTGTAACAAGTAAAACTCAGGTTTAATTCTGTTCATTTTTCTTAATCAATTGGAATATTGAGCCTTTGGCATTTACTTTCTGAAGTCAAGAGGCATCTTCAAAGTTTTTTTAAATAGCTGGGTCCATCTCTTAAAATCAGCTCTATGAAAATGGGAAAGTAAGAGGGTTTTTCCCTTCATTATTTTAAGCTTATTAGCTATCTTCTTAACTGCTTTATGGTCTATTTTCTGTAAGCTACAAATCTTGTAAAGTTATGGTGGGTCTACTTCCCAGACTATCAATTCTTCTGGCTTGATCTGAACATCTTAAGCCATTCCTCATCTGTTTTCTTCTTAACTGTGTTGAACAATTAAAGATGGATCAGAAGAAAATTGCTGTGATCAGTTGCACACTCAGAGCCCTAGTTTCCTATTCTCAGGGAGTTGCATATAGCCTGATAAGTCTGATTTAGGAGCAGGCAGCATCACAGATATTGAAGGTCTCTCCAATGCTACCCAATACATTAGATACTAAATACAAAGTGGAGTAGTGGAAATTGCACGTGGATTTCCTCCAAAAATTATGTCACAATTAATTTCATCTTAACAACATAATTAATTTTATTTCAGGAATATTATCAGCACATCACGTTAGTTGTTTATTAAGTTGATCAGTAACATCACATTCAGTTTTATGATACATTATTGAAACAGGAAAGAGCTGCAGCTCTTTCAGTCTCCACTGAATTGTTGTAAGATTGTAGTAATTAGTGGCATATAACAATTACAGCATAATCCCTTATTTTATTTTGTGTGTGTGTGTGTGTGTGTGTGTGTGTGTGTGTGTGTGGATATATAGAGGGTTGAAAAATTACCTTCTGGATTTATACTGCCTTTTTATGGGCAAAAGTATTTGGCTTAGATTTAACTCTAATGTTGTATGAATCAGTTTTATTAAAGAAACTGTATGGACAATATTCACTCTAAGCTATAAGGACAACTATGAGCTGTATAAATTTATAATATTCTTTAAGGCCATATGCATTCTACAGAATTTATTACACAATATTCAAGGTTTACTCTGAATACAACATGAAATAGCAGTACATTCTCAGTTTGGAGCTATGCTTTATTTCAGCATGGCATATTTTGTTTGTTTATTTTAGTTTCTGATTTGATGTGAATTGCAAATGAAATTAAAAGACTAAAATTGCCATAAGGGAATTACTTTCCCTTGAATATAACCCCCAAAAGTCCGTTTTAAATGAATTCCCTAGGGCTGTCACAAATAGTTTTCCTGCAAGAATAAGCATGAAAATGTATTCATAATGTTGACCTATAGTCTTAAATAACAGAAGTTTTAAAATGACTTTTAAACTATGTACATGTTTTTCTATTAGATTTCTAGAAATGTAAGCATTCAGTTACAGGAATATTTGATTTAATGTTGTATATATGTATTTTAGTTTGTTGTAAACATAAAATATTTTTTTATACTTGCAAGGAAATATTGGGGGTTAAGGGCTACACTGGATTTGTCCTTTTTTTTAAAGGACTCTTTATTTTCCTCTGCATCAGTAGCCTTGTCATGATAATTAACTTTTTTCCCCAGTGAAATGATGCAGTTGCTAAAAAGATAGATCTAACTATTTTTAGTGAGTTGAATTTAGTGAGCTGAATCTTTAGGGGATGATTAAGAGGTGCAGGCTTTTGTGTTTGTTTAATATTTTAACAAGATAGTTCTGTGGTGCTGATCAACATGCATTATATTAAATCCAAAGAACAGAAAAAAATTATCCTTCTGTTCAAAGCCTTTATCATCAAAGATGTCTTCTATCCATTCTCTAGTTTTCGGTTTTTATTTTCAATGTAAATCTTGCAAAATTAATTTTATTTATACTTAGATGAATATGAATGCTAAATTCTAACTAATATCATGTTTCATTTTGTTGTATAAGTATTCAGTAATTATTTTCAGACAATTTCCAAATGATGCAGTTGCTAAAAAGATAGATCTAACTATTTTTAGTGAGTTGAATTTAGTGAGCTGAATCTTTAGGGGATGATTAAGAGGTGCAGGCTTTTGTGTTTGTTTAATATTTTTACCATTTTCTGTTGTTTTATAGTTACTGGTTTTAATCTTGCGAGCCACTCAGAGTTGTTTAAGATGGCTGGCTATATAAGTCTTTTAAACAAACAAAATGAAATAAAATAAAATAAACAAAATAAATTCTGCTAATTATATTAAAATGCATAATCCTTAGGAATAAAAAAAACATTAAACTCTGTCTCTTGCTTTATTTATTTTATATGGAGATTAAAAAAAAATTTTTTTAAAGAATTACACACTGCTTTTACCCTTAATAAATGTATTCTCCTACTCATGTTTTTATTTTTGGATTTGCTTGAAGTAAGATGTTGGTATTAATGTTCTATTTTAAGTACTTTAATAACAATCCTTGAAATATCAAGAGAATCTGATGATAGTTTCTTCATTTATAAGTATATACAAGTGACTACACCTATCATTGGTGCATCTGTATTTCATCCTTGTGTTCTAACCTGCTATTTTATTCAGCAATTAGTTGGAAAAGGACTGGAAAGCTAAAACTGAACTCAGGTGGAGATGGAGTAATAGCAGAGGCAGCCACTGTGGATAATTCATCAGGTCTTCTCCTTATTAGGGGATCTTTCTGCTGCTTTCTTCTGCTATTTCTCAGTTCACCAGTTCTTTGTCATTTCCATGAAAGGAAAAGGGCTTCTTTTTTCTTTCTCTTTTAACAACAGTGAGTTCACTAATACAAAAATATTCTTTGAATTCTCAAATTTCTTTCAGCCATAAAAGCTTCCTTACAAAACATACAATATATTTAAGGAATCAGTAGTCCTATTCAGTGGTGGAATTCAAATTTTTTTACTACTGGTTATGCGGGCGTGGCTTATTTGGTGGGCATGGCTTGGTGGTCATGTGACTAGGTGGGTATGGCTTAGTGGTCATGTGACTGGGTGGACATGCTTGATGGTCATGTGACTGGGTGGGCATGGCTTGGTGGTCATGTGACTGGCTAGGCGTGGCCAACTCAATGTCACTCACATCAAGGGATGCCTCACCTGGCCCCTTCCCTCCCAGCCAATTTATCTATAGTTCTGTAAAAATGTTGTTCACCTTTTTTGACTTTATTATCTGCATACTATAGATGTACTTTCATGGACCATTGAAAGGCAGTAGAATCACTCTAGGTGTAGGGACAGTGTAAAATATTAACACATGATAAATAATGGAACAATTAAAAATAATAGCACAGAGTTTTCTCTGTCTCTCTCTCCCTTCCTATTTCTTTTTCTTTCTTTCCCTTTCTTTGTCTCTTTCTGTCTTTCTCTCCCTTCCTTTCTTTTTCTCTCTCTCTCTCTCACACACACCACACTTCTCTCCCTATTTCTTTTTATTTATTTATCTTTCTTTCTTTCTTCCTTCCTTCCCTCCCTCCCTCCCTCCCTCTCTCCCTCCCTCTCTCTCTCACACACACACCTGTCAGCCTTCATTCCCTCTCACTCCAGGCACCTTACTCACAAGGGGAAGTGAATCCAGCATTATAGAAGTTCTGCAGGTAAACGGACTTGCATTTGAAGCTCCTGCAAACTTCCCCATGGCTAGATTCCGCCCCCCTCCCCCAGCGTTCTTTCCCTCTCGCTCCAGGCACTTTACTCACAAGGGGAAGTGAATCCAGCACTAGAGAAGTTCTGCAGGTAAACGGACTTGCATTTGAAGCTCCTGCAAACTTCCCCATGGCTGGATATCCCCCCACCAACGTTTTTTCCCTCTCGCTTCTGGCACTTTACTCACAAAGGGAAGCGATACTTCTAGTGTCCATGAAGAATCCAGCCTTGGAACAGTTTTGCAGGTTAACGGACCGCTGCTCTGCCCACAGTCATGTGTTTTCAAGTGGCTGCTTGAAAATGCATTGCTAGGGCGGGGGAGCAGTCCTCCTTTAAACTGGGGCAGCGAGCATCGGGTGGATGAGGCAAGCGAGTGAGCGGAAACTGGGCAACTGGGTTGGGGGCATGGCCAGCTAGATGTTGCTACCGGTTCGGCGACCCATGCCAAATTCTTGCTACCGGTTTGCCTGAGTAGGTGCGAACCGGCTGAATAGCACGTCTGGTCCTATTCTATAAGAAATATCCTATTCTGTTAGAAGCATTCAACACTATAAATTGTTTGCTTTTTTATGTCAAAGGTTTGCTATACTAACAGCTTTTGAGCAATATTTGATAGATTATATTATTTGTAATGTATAGCTGTATTGAAGTTTAGTGCAACTTGGTAAGAAGACTCCTGTCAGTATTGTAATGACAACTGTACATTTTTTGTCAAAGGATATTATAAGAATCCCTTTATTAATAAAAAACACTTCGCTTTGTTTACATTGAAATTTTATATATGCTTATAATCCTACATGATTTACCTGTCATGTAGAGATTTCCAAAGATTATAGCTTACTTCATCAAAACAACATATCACACAATATATTACCACAAAGTACAGATTAAAAAAAGGTTAAAATGCTAGATATGTATTACATTTTTCTATATAAACATTTTAATTAATAAAATCTCATTTTTCTGCTGAGTAAATTTTAGAAAATTGATTGTTACAGCCTCATATAATGCCAGAAAATAATGCTATTTTTGTTAGCTTTGCACATTTCGGTCTATGAATTGTGTATTAAAAAAAATACCCTGGCAAGTCAACTTGTGTGTGTATAGCTAGAATAGTTCATATCTGGAAAAGTGTATGTATATTTATTCCTTTTCATGAATATGAATATTTATATTTTAGGGAATTAAAATAACAGCCATATTTGAGATCACAATAAAGCCTAAATTATGATGTGAATCATACTGATAAAGAATTCTGAATCAGAATAGATGGGTCCATTTTCTTCTGATTCAAAACTTTCCATGAAGCCCTAAACAAAATCTATTTTTCTAGAATTCTGGAAAAAGAGGCTTTTAAATAATTTATATAAACACTACAATATGTTGGGGAAGGTGAGGAAATCTTATATCTTGTGTCTATGAGATCTGCTCTTAAATGAGAATACTTTGAGTATTAATGTTTGTCTCAGTCATAGTGTCTTCTGGAGGGGACAATGGTGTAGGCAGAAATCTTTAGTTGCATTATCCATAGCATCTCAACACTGTTAAATCTCCCATTCTCAATACTATAGTATTTTGTAGATTGTTTAGATTAACTGAGTAGTTTAAAAATGCTTTATTTCATGAAAGCTATAGTGAGTTAATATTTTGTACACCTATTCATTTCAAAATAATCTGCATCATATTCATGAAAAAGGTATCATTTCTTGTGATCATCTTTTTCTGTTACAAATACCATTAATTTATCAGTTTGAAATTAACTGCAGACTTACCTTCTTTGAATGTTTCAAGGACTTATGATGGTTACTTGGAATCCCAGACATTGCAGTAGCACTGTGGCCATTTGATTGCAATTTACTGCATCCCCTGACAGCTTTCTATAAGAAAAGTAAGTGGTTAAGCTGGCAAGAAGTCACAAGTCATGGTCACATGATGTTTTTGCTTAATGACCTGCAGAATCCTCCTCAACAATGATACCTGGAAGTACCATTGCTAAGCAGTACAGTCATATGACATCATACTTTACAATTGCATTGCTTAGTGATGGCACCTGGTTCTGTTGAAAAACAAAAGTAGTTTAATAAACAAAATTTGTCCAATTTTAGAAAATAGATGGGCAGAGTTCTGGGGACTGCAGTGAAATCTAGTCTGGATAATTTTCTTTCCAGAACAGTAGAACCTCTCCTCAAAGAATTGTGTGAACTCTAGAGTTCACACAAGGGTTAGGATTCATGTGGCATTTAAAAGTGCCCTTTCAACATTTGCATAAAACTGTTTTTTTCTATTATTTTTTAAAGAACAGCCTGTTTTTATTGCATTTTAAGTGATAATAAATAAATAATGTCCCGATAGCTCTTTTCTAGGATAATATCTAGTTTGTCTTTTCTATAATATAATTCTAGTGAAATAAATTGTCATAAAATATTTGCCATTACTTATCAGTTGTCGATTTATCCAGTAATAAAATGTGTATATAAAAATGGTATGTGGTATGTAATAAATGCCTATGTTTAATCTATTGTAATGGTAACTAATATACAAAAAATACTAGAACAGACTAAATTTGGTTGTGACTGAAGGAGCAAAAAACTATATATTCTTCACCAGCTACTGCTAGCTATTCCTTTCTACCATGCTTCAGTGTTTACTATGTTTCACTTGTAGTTCTCTTTCTATAGATCTTTCTGCTGAAGATAAGGAAGAAACAGCTGTCATTAGGACTATACTATATATTGCTTTCCATGGTATACAGCAATGAAAAACATATTTTGTTATCAGTATGCACTTGGAAATAGGAAAAAATGTTTGGTTGTTTCCATTTTGATTTTCTTCAAGCAAATATTGGTATACACTTTCAGGATTTTGCATTTTAATTCATAGCTTGAAAACAATTATTATTACTTTAAAAAAAAAAAAGAAAAAATATCTTATATTAGGGAAATAATTTGCAAAATTACACATTTTGCAAATTATTGCTGTAATTGAATTATGGCTGTAATTGAGCATGAATTATGAGTGTAATTTGTTGCAATTTACAGTTGTAAATTGAGGCATCATCTGACTGGACATGATCTTTTAGCTTTTTTTGCAATAGTGAACACAATATTTCTTAGATGAATGCTGCTATCATTAAATGAATCCATTTTATCCAATGGATGTTTTTTGCAAGTAATTGGAAGGAAATCCTGAAAACTGGCAACTCCCCCCCCCCCCACAAATTCTAATCCTGTATGTGACCATAAGACACTGCAAATATCTATAAAGGTATATGATTAACAAGCGCCTAAAATGCTATCATGTGACTGCAGGACAGGGAGAAAGTAATCCCAACTTCAAAATTGGGTTGTAAGTTGCTTTTGACAGGTTTGTCATAACTTGAACAATTGCTAGATAATTGTTAATAAGTCAAAGACAAACTATACAAGAAGAAGATAATATGAGTATATTAATGTGTGTGGACCTGGTTATGATATTTCATGAACACATGAAATGACTCAAGAATACAGGATTGAGCAAATGAAAACTAGATACAACTTAATTAATAGATGTGTCCATTATTTATATCTAAGCATATTCACTTTTAAAACAACTATAACAAGAGAAACAGATCTGAGGAAATCATTGTAGGAATTTGTTTAAATATATTAGTGATTTGCATATATTGCTTGTCTATTTGTTGGAGTCATTTGCAAGCATGATCTCTCTTTCTTTGAAAAGGTTTGGTCAATTCATAACTTAAATATATATAATATACTTTAAATTTCAAATAGGTAAAATGACAATAGGTAAAGGTTTCCTCTGTCCAATCATGACCAACTCAAGGGGGCAGTTCTCATGTCTGTTTCTTAGCTGAGGTAGCCAGCATTGTCTGAAGATATTTTTGTGGTTATGTGAATGGCATAACTATACATCAAGGCACACAGAATGCTGTTACCTTCCCTCCGAAATATATACCTTCTAGCATTTGCATGTTTTTGAACTGCTGGATGGGCAGGAGCTGGGGCAAGTATTGGGAGCTCACCTCATTGTGCTGTGCTCTGGTCTCAAACCAGTGGTGGGATTCACATTTTTTTACTACCGATTCTCTGGGCGTGGCTTGGTGGGCGTGGCGGGGAAGGATCTTGTAAAATCTCCAGTCTGAGGTGATATTTGCTGGTTCTCCAAACTACTCAAAAGTTCCACTACTGGTTTTCCAGAACTGGTCAGAACCTGCTGAATACCACCTCTGTCTCAAATCCACCCAGCATATTTAACTGCTGAGCCATTGCAGTCCTCAAAGTGATAATTATTGCAGTTATTGTGTTGTGGCCCTTTTTAGCAGGTGTTGGTTAAACTGTTGCATGATTGTGGATGATTTCATTTTAATGTGTTTTGTATTGAAAAGTAAAGGTCGAGCACTGTACTTGTTCAAAAAGTCATTTTCCAAGTTAGGAGTAATGGACTTTTAAACAAGGCTGTAATTTCTTGCATTATATATTTTCTTACAAATTCTGAACAGAAATAGTTAACATTTTCTTTTATTAATTATAAACTCTAATCTAATTTATTATATTTTATATTGCTTATGCACAGCAAACAGAATAAAAACAGTCAGCAGTCAAACATGTAATTAAAATTAATTTTCTGTTTATGTTTTATTTTATTTATGATTAAACTTTTATACCATCCATTTTGTTGAGATAATTCTAGGTTATTTACATTCACTCAATAAAAGTATTAAATAAAACATTACAACAATAAAGATGATAGTTTTAAAATTTAGTTAAAAATTCAATTGACCAAAATGGATAATAAAAGAACAAAGTGTGTATGGGGAGGAGGTAGTGTCTATCTAATCTGTTAATCATCTCCAACATGCACTCCTCCATTGGGGTTTAAGGACAGTTGGTAGAACTAGATCTTCAAGCCCTTTCAGAAGGCCAAAAGGTGTATGGATATTAATAATGCTTGGTCAAAGTGGAGTTGTATACTGTCACCGCTTGGGGAATTGTATGTTACAATGAATGTGTGTGTACGTGTGTGACTATGTAATTTAGAATCCACAAGGTAAGCCAGGTTCTTTCTACAGCTTGCAAGAGAACTTATTTTCCAACTTTAATTGTTTCCCTTTTTAGAACATCTCTTTTCAGAATGGAATACTTGTATAAAACTGAACTTCTTTAAACTATATTTTCAGCCATAGCATTACAAGACCAGTACTGAATTTATGCAACCAGCATACATTAAGAGAAGAATGTTGGCATGGCTGGATTGCTGTTCTGTTACAGTTGAATGAATGATCCCATTACAAATTTTAATTGGAGAACCACTTACTCTCCTGGCAAATTCACCCTAGAAAGCCATTTATTTATTTTGTCTCCTTTAAGTCTTTCCTTGAACCAATTCTATGCCTAAAGAACTCTATTAGTTCCATCATGTATAAGCCTGAAGGTGATAATACATTTTTCAGTTAGTTAAAAACGTATTTGGCAGTAAACCCCAGAGAAGTAATTGAGAAAGAACAGGCAGTTGTGGGGTCAAGAAAGTAACTAAATGCAGCTAAAAATTAAAGAATAGTGACCAACAAATATCAAAACACTATGATCTTTGTGAAAAGACTTGACTTTTATATCTGCTTTTCCAATTAATATTTATATTTTAGAAAAACTGATATTGAAAGTAGTCCAGGGTGTTCCTTAAGACTATTTTGCCTTTTAAAATGAATTTCATTTATTGATGTAGTCCCTGTTCAGGGTCATAGAATTAAATAAAATCTGTAAGAGACACTTAGCTTTCACAGCAAGGAACAATCTTATATACCTTCCTGGGCAAAATTGTTTTACTTCTACACTATTGTAACTTTAGCTTTACTGAAATGTTAATCCAATAGTTAAATAAGTACCTCAAGAAGAGTTGTATTCTTTAGCTAAATGATTTGCAACTAAAAATTATATTACATGGCTTTCTGTTTGCCATGAGAGTCTAGCAAGTTAAAAAAAATGAAATTACATTAAAAAGCACTTTCAGCACCAAGATCAGTAACCTATATAACACAAATTAATGTATTAATTGTGTAACATCCTGGCCTATTGCATTAGAAATAAATAGCCTATCCACTAACGCTAATGAGAGAAGTCTACAAATATCCACAATTGATAAATTGCTTTCTTGGATGTTGTAACAGGACAAGAATTTGGCTTTATGGGAAATAAGTATATTTGATCAATATTTCCAATGAATCCCAGCTACTGTGAGTTACTAAAAAGTTCCCCTTATCAAGGGAATACATTCCTGTGAAGATAATATGATATTACAAAGGCCATATACTGTATATAATGGGCATCATCATCCTTAAAACCTCTTATAGATTATAGGTACAGCAGTATACTTTCAATAAAATAAAATAAAATATAAGAGGCAAAGAACACTTTAATCAAGAGTTAAGAGCTCTTTGAACATTTAATCCAGCCTTATTATATAATATTATTAATTAATAATTAATAACAAAAATGGGAGTGAAAACCTTTGAAGGCACATTCACTTAATGACTGCGTGCTTTACTTAATGACTGTAGTGATTTTCTTAATACCTTAACAAAAAATTTCATAAAATGAATCACAATTCACTTAACAACTGTCTTTCTTAGAAACAAAAAAAATGTGGCTCAATTTTGGTCATGCATTGAGGACTATCTGTATTATACAAAATGTAAGCTGCAATCTTTTATAATATTAAACACCTTGTGAGATTCTTTGCAGTCAAGACAAGCAGTGTGTGTAAATCAACATCTTCTTAGATCTTGGCTTCAAAAGAATTATGACACTTATAATACTTTTTATTACTGTCAATTATGACAATAATAAAAATGTCTTTTCCTGACACTAGAAAAAAAATAATTCCAGGCAATTTTTTTCAATCTTGGCCATGTAAGATTAGGGGAATTCTACACAACCAGATAGAGTTGTGGGGCAATTGTACAACCAGATGGGGAATTCTGGGAGTTGAAATCCGCATATTAAAGTTTCCAATTTTAAAAAACATTGCCTTAGATTTTCTTTTCCAGCATCCGGCAAAGACATTTGTTTAAAAAACAAATTTTATTAATTTTACAATTAAAAACAAATCAACAACACATACACGAATAGAAAAACGAGAAAAGAGCAAAGAAAAGAAAAAGAAAAGCAAAAAGAAAGGAGAAAGAAAGAAAAAGAAAGAACGAACGAACACTTAAAAACATTCTCATTTTCCACAGTTTGTAAGATCTTTTCTCTTCTTATTTTATACCATATACGCACATCTTATCCATATATATGTTTATATTACACTCATATAAATTTGTCCCACTCTTTTATACCTTATGATATAAGGTCTATCTTTGATCTAACCATTTATACCAACAGTTCCAATTGTTATAATATATTGAAGAATCTTTGTTTTTTAGGGCTAAAGTTAGTTTGTCCATTTCTGCACAGTCTAAGATTTTTTGGATGATCATCTGTTCTGTAGGTATGTGAGGTAGTTTCCAACACTGAGCAAATGCTAGCCTGGCCGCTGTTAATATATGTATTATTATATACTTCACTTTTTTAGGTAACTGTTTGTCAAAAATCCCTAACAGGAAGGACTCTGGTTTATACTCAATCTGTTCTTTTGTTATATCTTCTAGCCACTTTCTAATTCTTTGCCAGTATTTCTGAGTTTCTTTACAAGACCACCACATATGAAAAAAGGTTCCTTCTTTTTTTTTACATTTCCAGCATTTCGGACTCATGTTGGGGCGCATCTTCGCTAATCTTGAGGGAGGAAGGTGCCATCTGTAAAACATTTTATAAGTGTTTTCTTTATATGCTGCCGATTTTGTAATCTTATTGTTTCTACTCCAGATCTTTTCCCATTCTATTAAAGGGAAAATCCGTCCTACGTTCCTACTCCAAGCTATCATATTCCCTTTGACTGTCTCTTCTTCTAACTCTACTTCTAGTAGGTAGTTGTAAAATTTAGTTATATTTTTTTTGTCTGATCCTAGTAAAATTTTGTCTAAATGTTGGAGTTTATTGTTAATTCCGAATTCTTTTTTCTCCTGTTTGTATCTACTGTGAATTTGGAGATATACCCACTGATCTATTTTAAATCCTTGCTCTTGCAGCTCTTGTCATGTTTTCAAATTTCCTTGTGCATCTAATAAATCTTTGTATTTGATCATTTTAGTAATGTCCAGATTGTTTGGATGAATCATCGCCTCCATTGTCGATAACCAAATCGATACTTTTAAATAGTGTTTTTTTCCGTACTTTTTTCCAATTGGTTAATAGTGAATCTCTAATTAAGTGTGTATGGAAATATGTCCGATTGACTTTCCCTACCTCCCATAAAAAGGTGTGCCATCCCCTCTGCAGGTCATGGCCTTCTAACAGTAGCGTTCTTTTGTTGAATAAATTCACCCAATCTTTTAACCATACTAGAGCGGCTGCCATATAATATAATTCCCAATTTGGAAGTGCCAGTCCACCCCTGCTCTTCAAATCCTGCAATGCTTTTACATTAATTCTAGATTTCTTTCCTTGCCAAATGAATTTAACTGTTATTTTGTTGAGTTCTTCAAAAAAATTTCTATGTAATTTGATTGGAATCGTCTGAAATAAGTATAAGAATTTTGGTAAAATATTCATTTTGGTAGAAGCAATCCTACCCAATAGTGAAAGTTGCAACCTACTCCATGATTCTAGATCTTTCTTTAGTTGTTGCAACAATTTATCATAATTATTCTCTTTGAGTGTCTTGCAATGTGGTGTTAGCCATATTCCTAAATATTTAACTTTCTTTGTTACCTGTATTCCCATACTTACTTCTAAATCTTTTTTCTGTTCTTCTGTTAAACTTTTAGTCATTAGTTTTGTTTTCTTTCTATTGATTTTAAGTCCTGCTACTGCAACAAATTGTTCTAGTTCTTTTATCAATTTATGTCCTTTTTCTATTGGTTCCTCCATAAAGAAGACCAATTTGCAATTAGTATTCTTCTTTTTTAATCTTCAATCCTTTAATCTCAGGATTTTGCCAAATTAGTGTTAATAGTGTTTCTAAAGCGAATATGAAGAGGAGGGGTGAGAGAGGGCAACCCTGTCTAACTCCTTTTTCTATTTTTATTGGTCGAGTGTATTCCCCATTTATTATGATATTGGCCTGCTGTGTATCATAAATTGTTGTTATGATGTTTTCAAATTTAGTGCCTAAATTTACATTATAAATTTTTTGAATTAAAAATTGCCAATGTAAGTTATCGAATGCCTTTTCTGCATCTAAAAACATAAGTGCAGTTTGTTTTTCGGGGTGGGCTTCATAAAATTCTAAAACATCTACTATTGTTCTTAAATTATTCCTTACCTGTCTAGTCGGGAGAAATCGATTTTGATCTTCATGTATATACAAATTTAAAACTCGTTTTAGTCTATTAACTATGATAGAGGAGAATATTTTGTAATCGGTGTTTAGGAGTGAAATTGTTCTGTAATTGTTAATATATCTAAGGTCATATTCTTCCTTCGGGATCAGCGAAATCAATGTTCCCCTCCACTAGTCCGGCATCCTGGCTACCAATAAGACCTTGTTAAACATTTCCAACATAAGTGGTCCAATTTGTTCCGCAATTGCCTTATATAATTCTCCCGGGATCCCATCTGGCCCCGGGGTTTTATTATTCCCCTGATTCTCTATTGCTGATTTCAGTTCGGACTAAGTAATATCTTTATTTAATAATTCTATCGATTCATCTCCGATTACTTTATCTTTCATTTCATCTAAGTAATTTCTTATTTTATTCTTATTGACTTCTTTTTTATATAACTCTTCAAAGTATTTATGTAAAAGACAAAGTATTAATGTCTTTTTTCTTTTCTATCTCTTGTTGTATGTCGCCCTTTTCGTCTATTAATTGGTATATCAATCTATTTTATTTTATTTTAGTTTATAAGATAGCCATCTCCCTGGTTTATTAGCATATTCAAAATAAATTTGTTTAGTCATTTTCAAATTTATTTCCATTTTTTCTTGTTCAATTAAATTCAAATTATGTTTGACTGTTATTATCTGATTTTGTACTCTTTGATCTTTCGAGGTCTTTTGTAATTGGGTTTCTAATTCCTTAATTATTTGTTGTAATTTATTTTGTTGAGCATATTTTGCTTTATTTCTCATGGCGTTATAAGAGATTGTTATACCTCTTAAACTGCCTTCAGTGTGTCCCAGATATTTTATTTCAAGGTTACATCATTATCATTTTCCTTTAGAAAATAGTTTAATTCCTCCTTAAGTTTATTAGTATACTCTTTTTCTCTTATTAATTGGGTGTTTAATGTCCATCTTTTCTTTGGTTTTTCCCTACCTTTCCAAATTATTTGAATTGGGTTATGATCAGCCCATTCATTTGGTAAAATTTCGGTTCCTTTTATTTCATTTGCAATTTCCCCATTCATCCACGCCATATCGATTCTTGTCCATATTTGATGCGGGTTAGAGTAAAATGTAAATTGTTTTTCTTCAGGGTATAATTTTCTCCATAAGTCCACGAAATTTAACTCTTTCATCATTTCCTTACATGTCTTAGGAAACTCTCTTTTTCCTTTTTTGTTCTTCCTCGCATTACTATGGTCCTTTTGGTAATGAGCAATAGAGTTAAAATCTCCTATAATACAGATATTCCTTTTTTCAAATCCTATTATTTTTTGATGTAAATATTTAAAAAACTCTTCGTTTGGGGCATAAATTACTACTAATAGAATTGAAATGGTATTGAGCAAGATCTGTAAAACCAGAGTTTTTCCTTCCGGGTCTGACCAAACTAAATCTGCTTTTAGATCATCTTTCACATATATTACAATCCCTTTCTTCTTCTTTTTTTATCTGTTGGTGCAGTAAATAGCTTCCCTAGTTTCGGGCAGTCTAAGTATCTTTCGTTTGCTTTCCTTATGTGAGTTTCTTGTAAGCATATTATGTTGGCGTTTTGTTTAATTAATTTGGCTATTATTCTTTTCCTTTTTGTCGTCGAATTTAAACCATTTATGTTGATGGATGGAAGTTTCTTTTCTTCATCCATTTAGTTAGATCTGTTTTGCTCTTTGTCTCGTGATAATGCCGCTCTCTCCTTGTGCTTGCTGTGGACTAGTTTCTTCTCTCCCCTGAGGTGGGTAGTCGTTCCCTTGGTTTCTTGGGGATCCTTCTTTTTCATTTCTGTGGTGACTTTGGTCTTCCTGAGAATTTCTTTTTAATTCCACCTTACTACTTTGGTCTTCCATGCCTACTAGTTGTTCATAAAAATCTTGAGCCCTTTCCATAGAATCTATTTTGATTTTCCTTTCTTTCCATGTTACTAACATCCCCTCTGGGATTAGCCATTTGAATAGATTTTTTTTCTGATTTAGATAACTAGCTAAAAATTTATAGTCTCGTCTTATTTCCCTTACTTTCCTTGGGATTTGCTTAAGGATCAAAATTTCTTTGCCTTTATACATAATTGTTCCGTCTCTAGACATCCTAAATATTATATCTCGGACACTCCTTCTTGCAAAACGAATGTGGAGCTCTCTCGGGCATTTATGACGTCTCGCATAGTTGGTGCTGACCCTGTAGACTTCATCAAATTCCCGGAGTATATCATCTTTGTCTTTTCCCAATAATTTGGCCAATATTTCTGCCATTAGCTGCTCCAGATCTTCTTCCTTGGATTCCTCCACATTCTGGAATCTCAGGTATGCAGCCGCCTTATCCATTTTTAGGTAGACCAATGAATCTTCCATTTCTTTGCTTACATTTTAAAATTCTTCATCTACCCTTTCCAAATTCTTTTCCGTTCGTTCCGTCCTTGTCTCTATTTCTTTATCATTGTTTCGTTTTTTTCAAGAGCCTGTTGTAGTATTCTGATCTTGTCCTCTACCTTGAGAATGTCCGCTTTCATCTCAGCTTTTAACTTTCCCATCTCTTCTTTTAATTCACTAATATCCGCTCTTGTTTCGTTATGATTTTTAATCATTATTTTTTGAAGTTTTGTCATTGATTCTTGTAAGGTTAGCAAAGTTGATTGTATATTAGCATTCAAGACATTAGTTTGTTTTTCCCCTGGTAGCGATTCTTCTATGGTTTTTTGGACTGTAGGTGAAGCTGTTGCCAGAGTGGTTGTTAAAGTCGGGGTAGCCTTCCTTCCAGTTTTCAGGGCTGTGGTTGTTGTAGAAGTCATTTCTTTTAATATTTGTTTTTGTTGTTGGATTATGTTATATTATAACCTCTATATTAGAATTTCAATATCTAATTACTTAGTCTACCTATCTACTAAGTAGTTGAATTCTGTGCTCTTAACTAGTACCTAAAATATATAACTATATGTTATTTTGATCTTATGTCCTCAATCACGTATATAATTTTGTACAGTCTGTATTCAAATACTATTCAAATACTATACAACACTATATAACATTCCTTATGATAAGTGTATATATAACCAATAATATGTCAAGTCCAACCAGGTTTCAGTTTTATAAGATTATAGGTTTTGTAAGAATATATATATATATATATATATATATATATATATATATATATATATATATATATATATATATATATATATATATATATATATATATATATATATATATATATCATATCTTATCTGACCCTATCTGAGTCTTAAATATTCTAAGTATTCTAAGTCACCAATATTTTGAACCAAAGCGGTATTATTTTCCCCCCAATAAATTGGTTATAATCACACACTAAATTATACTATTATAGCATTAAATGTTAAATATTGATATTAAATCTTATACTTATTGATTATATAGTTCTTAACCTTCTTGCTATTTTCCTTATCAAACTGGTCAAAGTATGACTATCCCTAATATTGCAAATTATTCAAAACAATTAAATCAGTTAGCAGATCAGTCTAACAATCAATATACCTTCCCTGAATAGATAAATTTATAGCTGTTATAGAGAGAAAGTGAAAAGAAAAAAGGAATTCACCCTAACATCAAAGAATCAGCAAATAGTAGAAAAGGTACAGAGTTAAACAGAGTAGTGCCAAGGAAAAACAGAGAAGGAAGAGGGGAGGGCAATAAGAAGATGAATTTTTAGAGTCAAATTTAAGTCCACCATTTCTAGGATTCTGTACTTTTCTTCCAACACACCAGAAGCAGGGAGGCAGAAAGTGCTGAATAATAGCTGCCAGCAATCAGTCTGGCTGATTGGCGGCTGGCTCTTACATGCTGAGCTCTGGAGGTCTTCTCTTTACTGCCAGGGGGTTGCCTTCCCCCACAATGCAGCCCGAGTTTCCCCCACACCGACACAAATCTCTACGGGATTCGAGTATCCTCTGGGGATCGCACCAAGTGCAAGAAGAGATAAGCTGAAACCGCAGATGGGCTTCTGCACCTCGACATGTCCTTATCTTGCCACCGGAAGTCCCCCAGGCAAAGACATTTTTATTCCCCTCAGCAATTTTAATGTGTTAATATACTAATATATTCAAATTACATGCCACATAAACAATTAAAAATCCGCTTAACAGATTGTTTATATGTTTAATTTCAAACATATTTATATGGTGATGTTAATATTGTAATTTGCCTGAAAAAAACACAATTTCCTTAAATCAAATAAGCAAAACAAATACTTACTAAGATGGATATTGCAACTCTGTTTGATTTTATATTAATATTAAATTTGCCATTAATATTTCTCAACCCAGCCACATTTTTAATTATAAATTGTGAATCTAGCATGGAATAATTTAATAAAAGTCCACATTGATGAAGATTTAGTTAGTTAGAAAACAATGAGAGCTGATAAAGTGAAGTCAAAATAACTAACCAGCACCTAGGATTTTGAGAAAGATATAATGTTATTAGCTAGAAATCTTTAATAATCTTAACCAGTAGAAATCTATAAAAAGAATCTACAGACAAAGAACAAAATTGCAAGCAGTTTCTGGTCTAATGCGAGAGGGACAGGAAGGGGTGTGAGACGGGAGGAAGGGGTGATCTGCTTTGGCTCTTCCTCAGAACAAATTTAAATGCAGTGGAACCTCGGGTCATGAACACTCCTGTTTGTGAACAAAAAAATCCACCCAATTTTTGAATTGGGTCACAATTCAAAAATTGGGTGGCAAACAAAATCAGTTTCTCCTTTGGTGCCATTTTTTTGATTGCGCGTATGCACAGTTGGTTGTGCTTCCAAACATGACCAAATCAGGTTGTGACTGGAGTCCGGGAATGGATTACAGTTGCCAACTGAGGCTCCACTGTATTTTGTTTCTATACAATCCTGAATGGCGTAATTGCTAGGTTCAAGCATGTTGGACATACTCTACATGCTCTACAATAAAAAAAATAGGCATAATTAACAATTATATAAAGTTCCTCTAACCTACAAAAGGCATCATACTTATAACAGTGATATAACATGTTAATATATATATATGTCAATAATTTAGCAATTACAAAATTCAACATTATAATATAATTTTAATCAATTTAAATGTAGGTGTGCTGATATAATTTTCATTGCAAAAATGCAGCAATGTGTTTTTCTTTCTGCAGCAATTTTTTTCAATAGTTTATATTCTGGAATATATTCAAAATTCTATAATGATGAAATTTAAATATATACTTTTTTCCTGAAGGAATTCATTCAGAAGAAACAATATTTTAGATTTAAACAAATTGGCACTTCAAAACATGGTTACATAATCAACATGTAAATTAACCAATGAATAGTTTAGCATTTTGATGATTAGTTTCATCTAAAAAAATCCATTTTTTTACACAGGAAAATATGTTAATTAAACATTAATTAATTTTCTAGCATTTTGATGATTAATTTCATCTAAAAAAAATCCAATATTTTACACAGGGAAATATGTTAATTAATAAAGAGACATTTTCTAAAACTTGTCTTCAAATAGGCTTAAACCACATTTAACTGCTCATTGTGTTGGTAATAGATATTTACAATCTCCATCAAAATAATTTTCTATACTTTCTACATCTCTCAGTACAAAATTGTATACAATTTTGTATATGTTATTGGATTCAGTGGGGCTTGTATGTGGATTTACAATGTTCAGGGATAACTACTAACTAGAACATTAACAATCTATACAAAAATGTTTGTGAACAAAGAATTACTGGTGAATATTTCCAAATAGAATTAAATTTGCATTGATATTAGGGCAAAAATATTGATGAAAGCCATTGTTTTCATATTTGGTTTATGGTGTTCCCAAAGACACATGCAATGAGCATTCTTACTTCTCCCCCCACTTTTTTTTTTACAAAAGAAAATAACAACATAATAATAGCCAACTCTCCAAAAGCATATACCATTGCTCCCAGAGGAGTGAAACATTTGGAAAGACTGATCTTGCCTTATTTACCAGCTGTCACTTCCAGTAATGTAGCTCCTCCCCCATTTGAGTGAATCCCAGCAGAAGTCACCTTTAAAAGAGGAGTCTATACATTACCTACCTTTAACTGTGGTTTTTCAAAAAAAATAATCAATGAATTAATGTAACCTGCCCTTCGACTGCACTTGGTGCTCCATGACTGCATGTTCCTTTGAGTTCAATGTGTTGATCAAAAGAGGTTCAGCAGTAATTTCATCTAACCCCATAATGTACAAAGTAGGGCATGTCATTTAATGGAGTGAATTTAATTTTTGCAATTTTTTTTCAGAGCGGGGTTTTGAAAATATGTGTTTTTACACCAAGAATTCAAATCTGCAGGTTTTTTTTTCAATTCTATAACATTTAGCTTGGTATGGTAAATCCATGTCTGATCATATCATTGTTAACTTTATCTTCTCAAAATTATACCTTGTGCTACAAAAATTAAAGGTGTTATTTTTTTGTATGAATCTCATCTAAGGAAAAAAAAATCCATGCAATCATAAAGTAACATTGGAAAGCAATTATATGAGTTACAAAATGTTTGAGTTGATTTTCAAGTCTTGTTTTGATTCATTCTTCGACATCAACTGCTGACTTACTTCTTGGCCTCTGATATAACCCTCATGTTCCTCATGCGTATACAGTCTGTTTGCTGCTTTTGTGACCTGATTCACACATCTCTCTATTGATCAGCTTTGGAAGCCATATTGAGACCAGATTCTCCCATGCTGCCACATTTTGAGGCTGGGAAAGTGGGAGGGGAGAATTTCTTGGAGTGTATGTAGTTAGACATAATAACATTCTTTTTTTAATTCAAGGTCATGTTAATTTGCACATAAGTCTTAAGTTGGGATGGATGGTGATTAGGCCATGTGATGTGATGATGGGTGCAGGGGATGGATTTGTAGTTTTTACTTACTGCAAGGAAGCCCGGAATGTTCAGATTCGGGATTCCCCTTTTGTGCCAGTTACTATCCAAAATAAAAGGAACTTTTGAGAAGATATTTGTCTTGGAGTTATTGGTTGGAATGGAGGTTTGCTAGAACGCTGACATTGGGTATGACAGGACCACTGTCGTAGTTGCATTGGTTTGTTAATTAACTTCTATATTTCCATTGTAGTCAGTTTGCATGTCAAAGGTGGCTCACATACACCTTCAGACCAGTTAATCAGCTCCAGCAGAGTGAACGCTCAGGCTTGATTTCTACCCAGTGCATGGCACCACCTTTACCGCTAGTATTAACATTTGTAGAATCTCTTTGTCAATGCCTTCATGAAATATACCAGATTATCTGCAATCACTTGAGCAGGTTTTCCAGTTTTTGAGCCTTTCTCTAGAGTGAACTGATAAAGATACCTGCCACACTGCACACAGAATAATGTTCTTCTTTGATGGTACTGGGAAATTGCTGATCTGAGAGGCACGTTTAAATTATATTAAAGTAACCAAATTTATTTATTTATTTAGTGTATGACACATGTTGGCTAGGGATCATCAAGGTGGCTGGCTGCCTCTGTGAAAGGAATTTTTTGGGGAGGTGTTATCTTTACCAGTGGGACGCCTGAATGCCAGTAAGCATTCGGGGGAGGCTCCTTTCTTGTCTCTGTGTTTTATTCACTCATGAGGCCACGGTGGCTTACATAGTAAAATGCCTGAACACCACTGAGACTGGCAGTTCCTGTGAGCAAATAAATCACACAGGGACATGAAAGGAGCCTCCCCTAAATGCCTACTGTCATTCAGGCATCCCACTGGTAAAGATAACACTGCCCAAAAAATTCCTTTCACAGAGGCAGCCACCACTTCGGAGATCCCTGGCTAACACGTGCGATATGCTAAATAAATAAAAAAGTAACCAAAATATCTTTATAATCCCCAAGAAATGTCACAACTTTTGAACATCCCTAATGTTTGGAAATGGAAAGATGAAAAATTTGACATACCTTACTACAAAGGGCCAGGATTCCCACCAACAATTTTATAAGCTGAAAAAGTTCTGAATGGGATTTTCTGTTTCTATTATAGATTAAATTTCTTGCTCTTCTTAGCTTAGGTTTCCCAGATGGACCTGAATCCAGAACAACTTTTTTTTCCTTTTCTTTGTTTCCTACTAATATCACAACACCTCACATATGGGGGATTAATACTACCTCCTGAGGGTGCATTTTGAAGGAAGGATAGGTGGATTTACCAGACATACTCATACATATTTGGCAGGTACAGCAGGTAGCATTAGGGCTTAAATTCTGTTTCTTGGGAAAAGTTAAAAAGAGAGAGAAGGAAGACTATTGTCTTCATATTTCATACAGAGTGCAGTTGCAATTTTCTGATAAATACCAAGTATGTCCTAAAAAGTAGCAGAAAAAGTGAGAAAGTAAATCTAAAGAATCATTTCCTTATATACAAAAAATAATTGTGGCTTGCAGTAATTTAAATGAGAAAAAATGTGGTGGAAAAATATGAAGGGTTGATTAATTGCTAATGAAGACATGTAATATATCAGTATTATTTTTTATTGAATATACATTTTATTTCATGTAGATTCTGTTTCTTGGATATGTTGGGGAGGGAGGATTGTAGCTGAATCTTTACTTGCTTGTAATTGAATTGTTTCCTTTTATTGTTAAAGTCCGTATGTATTGTATCTTATACCAAGCTGAATTGGGAATTTATACAATTCAGGCATTATCTAAAATTAGAGTTTATAACTACTGGTGCAAAGTTAATG
This sequence comes from Notechis scutatus, assembly GCF_049901735.1. NCBI lineage: Eukaryota > Metazoa > Chordata > Lepidosauria > Squamata > Elapidae > Notechis > Notechis scutatus. The sequence goes on from NC_142025.1 coordinate 27,312,046, forward strand.
AAATGGAGACTGATAGACTACCCAAATTATGCCTACTAGAGCAAATAAAACTACAATCACAAATCTCCTGGATCATTAAACTAACAAATTTTGTAAGAAGCTGTGGTTTTCCCATCTCTTGTGTAACAGGAGAACAATCTAAAAAAAGAGTTGCCCAAAGAATTAAGGATATAGATGCACAAACTGATATAGCTATCCTTAGTAAGGTAGGTAACTTGAAATGGTTGAGTAAATACAAATGTACTTTTCAAGTAGATAGCTACTTGAAGTCACAACTCCCAAAACATCTTAGGGAGATATTCACGAGAGCGAGATTTGAATAGCTTGACACAATAGTTAGAAATGGGAGATTTCATGCAATACCATACAATGAGCGTCTCTGCATTTGCGGAGTGGCAGAGATAGAGGACCTGGCTCACATCCTATTTGACTGTTGCCTGTATAAGAGGATGAGAGACAGGTATCTTGGCCTATATATGAGATGAATGACCCATTGGGATACTCATATCAAAATAACTTACCTTATGTCCGGCCAAAACTTGAAAATAACATTTAAAGTAGCACAGTATTTGAACAAAATGATTCGGTTGATATCTGCATATGTAGGATTGATTGGGGTAGATTGCAAGGGCAACTCCAAAAATATAATGTTACTATATTTTATCTATATTTTTAATTATTGTACATTATTACGATTTTATTTTGGATTGTATGTTATTACTATTTCATCTTAAATCGTATTTTGTCTAGATTCCATTTTAAATTGTATTTTATCTAGTTCCATTTTAAATAGTATTTTATCAAATTTCATTTTGAATTGCTTCTATTAAATTTTAGTAATAAATTGTTGCTGGAATTTGTACTATGATATGGCCCAAGGGCTAATCAATAAAGACTTACTTGTCACTTTACCAAGCTATTATCTGAGCAAATGATTTCCATTGCATATTTCCCCAACTTCATATAGTCAAAATAATGATCAATATCATAATATATAATAACGTTGATGATTAATTAGTGATTTTTAACAAATAAACTGGCCAAAGCATTTATCCATTTTTCATTAAATGAGGAGGACTTAACATGGAAGATTTACATTGTTATTCTTTTTCCCAAATTATTCAGAAAATTGAAGACATAATGTTACTTGTGACCTATGAATAAAATAGTTATAAACATAGGTTTTCTACAGATTTCTGTATTATGAAGTGCATCTTCCAGTCGGTTGTATTAGCTTTTCTTTAACATATGTTGGCTTCTTTTTAATTCTTTTTTAAATTGTAAATCATGCAGAACCACTATGAAGTTGCACAGCCTTGAAATGTAAATATTAAATCAAACATGTGGGTGTATATACTTGTGTATGTGTGCATGTATGTGTAATTATGTAAAATATTGTATATAAGAATCCCTTAAGTACTGTTTATGATTTTCATGTTATTGAAGTCTTTTTAAAAAATACTATAGTTCTTCTTTCTTTTTTCTTTTTGTTACTGTTTTGTTTTTATTTTTTTTCAAACTTATGCTGTTCTATTAAACAAATAAGATACAATAAATAAACAACTACCCTACAGACTAGGGCCTTCCCAACTTCATTCAAGTGGAGCAATAATAGCTAATCTGCTGTATGGTCTGTCTAGAAGAACTAGATAAAGAGTAAATAAAAAAATTGTATCCTTTCTGTATTATATGTTCAGAAGAGTGATTGATGGTTGGTTTTTTGCCAACCATTTTTGGATGGAATGGGAAAGGACATCAAGGACTCCATCAATAGATGCTCAGGAACTACTCCACAGTTAATTGATTAAGGATAGAAAAATCGCCCAGCCTTGATGGTGAGGTTCAGAAATTGTAGGCTATGGAAGAACACAATTTCTGTTGATGATCCCAACTCAAGAATGAAGTAAAATGAAGTAAAAAAAACATGCCTATATGAAAGAGCATATAGTAATGAGAACTATTTATCCGGGATATATTTTCCTCATTAAACACCAGATAGAATTATCTGTTAGATAATTATCTGTTGAGCAACGATTACACAGAGAATTGTTTACAGACTCTACATAGTATATATCTGATGTTTAAGATACCATGAATCATTTGTTACCAAGAATGCCCTGCCCCATGTGTTGATCTTTTGGATGATATTTCATCTTGACTTTTGATTGTTCTTCATTGGTCTCCTCAGACTAAAGTGCATACTGTACTGTACTTTATATAGAGGTGACCAATGAAAAACAATCAAGTAATTTTAATTTGGATTTATCATTCTTAAATATCCATACTTAATAGTTCAGGGGGGAAAATAGAATATTAACTTGATGGCCTTTCTTATGAATCCTACATGATTTTAAATTCTATTTTTATATGCTTAGTGCCATTGTTTTTCTAATTTGGAGACTTAGACTAATAGCTCTTAAATTGAAACTTCAGCAAAGCTGTTGTTTTGATTTTATAGACAAAAGGAATGGTTTCCTTGGCAACAGATACTAGGGTAAAATACTTCAGTTGGTAACACTATTCTTACTCACTCAAGCTTCCTTTAGATATTCTGCAAGCAAAGAATAAATAGATAACACCCAATCAGTAGGAAATATTCAGTTAATCCAAGAGAAGAAGCTAAGGACAGGTAAGTCTGTTCACTTAATGGTCCAATCAGAGCTGTTGACAAGATTTCCACTGTTTTGTGAATTTGGAATTCCATGGTTTCAGACTTGACTGTTGGTCAATTTTAGCTAAAATAGAAAGGATAAACTATATTTCTTTTTCCTTTACCTCTAGGAAATTGTTTTTTTATTATTCTTGAAAAGAAATTCCTGCATTAGCATTATTTGAAACATTATATATATATATATATATATATATATATATATATATATATATATATATATATATATATATGTATATGTATATGTATATGTATATGTATATGTATATGTATATGTATATGTATATGTATATGTATATGTATATGTATATGTATATGTATATGTATATGTATATGTATATGTATATGTATATGTATATGTATATATATATATGTTTTCTGAGGTTCTCGCGGTATTTGTATGTGGATCTTTGGTTATTCGGGTTTTCTCCGCGTAAGATTCAAAGTCTAGGCAACGTTTCAATGAAGTCTCATTCATCATCTTCAGGCTTGCTTCTTGGCTCTGTGGCTTCTCTGAGAAGCACAGAGCCGAAGAAGCTAAGCCTGAAGATGATGAATGAGACTTCATCAAAACGTTGCCTGATACTTTGAATCTTACGCGAGAAACCCGAATAACCAAAGATCCACATATATATATATATATATATATATATATATATATATATATATATATATATATATATATATATATATATATATATATATATATATATATATATATATATATATATATATAGCGTTTAAACCCTAAGTAGTGAAACATAATGAAATGATAAAATATAAATTTTAAAACATTTATAATAAGATAAATATTGCTTATAAAAACTTTTCTACTTCAGTACTGTCTTCCTAGTATTCTGCATATTAATACTGTAAATATGCATAAAGCATACCATTCTATGTAAATTTTTGTACGCACATTCTTATTTGCAGGTCACATCAATGTCCTTCTTTATGATTTGTGCAAAGAAAAACTATGTGGTCTGTAAGAGTTGAAAATGACTTGATGGAACAATGAATCAATCAAAACATTTTTAAAAACTTATCTAGCAATAATTTAGTTGATCTTTCCCTGTCCTTTCCCCTGTTTTTAGAGTATATTTAGGATTGAAGAAATGTATCTCTTAATTTACTCTTTAATAAAAAAGATATATCACTTTAGATGGGCTTCTTGCTGTCGTTTGTTTGTTTGTTTTTTAATTTGTATGCTGCCTATCTCTACCAAATGATGTTGCTCCAACTGATTTTTAATATCCTTGGGTTTTGAGTTTAGTTTTATGTTTTATCTTTTTGTTTCAAACCATCAGTAAGAATGAGCATATCTTTGAAGAGACATTTTGCTGTATCAACAGTACAAGTAAAAAATTGTTCTGAACCATGTATTTGACTTGTTGATCCATCCCTTTTCTAAGCTAAGTGGCTGCTGCATTTTGCTTTGCTTGAAAAATGTAGATTTTGCACGTGCAAGATATATGTGCAGGAACCATTACTATTAGAATAAAGAACAATATTAAGACAATAGGTTTCCACCTTCACTCTTTAAAGCAGAATTTGTGCATTATGTATAGCAGTTACAGAATATTAAAAGGATAATATATGAATTTTTTTTGAAGATGTGTGATAATAAATATGTTCCATGTTGAGGCCACATACCAGGTGCCTAAATGATATAACTCGAAGTCTTCTTAAATAGACATTTAAATCAGCTCCCGTGTCTACTGCAATAATTAACAATATGTCATTAACATTGCAGCCTATATTAATTTTTTTCAAGACATGAAAAAATGATTGCATAATTTATTTTACAAGATGAATGTAATTGATTTAACTTATACCTTTGATATCCTATATTTAAATTTATTATTTAAATATGATTTTAAGATTTGATGGTTATGTTGTTATGTTACGTTACATTACGTTTGTTATGTTATTTTATGTTTTATGATAATATATGATATTATACTTTATTTATTCATCTTAATGATAGAGTTTTTGTAAGATAAATATAAGTGATTCAGTCTTTGACTTCATGCATTTATGACTCAGGACTGCTGATGAATGATTTGATAACTAGCAATTGACAATGACTTGGTGACTGGTGAAATGCTATTACAAGTTGTTCAAATGTATTAGCTTTCTTTGTTTTTCTGGTGAGAGTTAGGAGATTCTCACAACAAATTTGCCACCAGGTGGATTAGTTAGAAAAGTATATAGGTGTATCCCACACATATACACTCGGTGACAATATGTGTATCTATCAGGACAGTATATTTCCATGAAATATGAATTCTTCTAAATAAATCCTTTTCATTTTTCAAATTGCTAACATGGATTGGAAAAGAGAGTAGAAAAAAGCTCTTTCATATACAATAAGATGGAAACATATTTCAAGTTAAACATGATACATAGTTTTTGTACCACTTCACACATTTTAATTTTTATTCTTCAGACAACACTGTAAGATAAATTTATTTGTGTGATAGTTAACAGCTTTCTGTAATCAAGGAGTTTTACTGCTGAATGAAGATGTAAATTCAAATCTCTCTTGAACAACCATTTCATCTTATAAAGCCATATCAATTACAGCTTTAACAGATGAAATAAATTTTCTGTTTACAAAATATAAAGACTATATTTTTAAAAAATATATAAAACCTACTGATATCAGCGAGAAAGATTGCATTCATTTCAATGAGGCTGTACTAATTACTAAGATGTGTGTGTGTGTGTGTGTGTGTGTGTGTGTGTATGTATAATCATATATTTATTTGTCTGTGACTATGGTAGAGAAATATTTAAATATTTTCTAAATTATCGTAAGTGTACTTAAATACAAAGCATTAGAATAAAAAAACAAAGTTGGAAGGGGCCTTGGAGGTCTTCTAGTCTAAACCCCCTGCTTAGCAGGAAACTCTCCACCACTTCAGACAAATGGTTATCCAACATCTTTTTAAAAACTTCCAGTGTTGGAGCATTCACAACTTCTGGAGGCAAGTTGTTCCACTGATTAATTGTTCTAACTGTCAGGAAATTTCTCCTTGCTTCTCTCCTTGATTAGTTTCCACCCATTGCTTCTTGTCCTACCATCAGGTGTTTTGGATAATAGCTTGACTCCTTCTTATTTGTGGCAGCCCCTGCAGATATTGGAACACTGCTATCATGTCTCCCCTTCTTTTCATTAAACTAGACATACCCAGTTCCTGCAACCGTTCTTCTTATGTTTTAGCCTTCAGTCCCCTAATCAACTTTGTTGCTCTTCTCTGCACTCTTTCTAGAATCTCAACATCTTTTTTACATTGTGGCGACCAAAACTGAATGCAGTATTCCCAATGTGGCCTTATCAAGGCGTTATAAAGTGGTATTAACACTTCACGTGATCTTGATTCTATCCCTCTGTTTATGCAGCCTAGAACTGTGTTGGCTTTTTTGGCAGCTGCTGCACACTGCTGGCTCATATTAAAATGGTTGTCCACTAGGACTCTGAGATCCCTCTCACAGTTACTACTATTGAGCAAGGTATCACATATACTATACTTATGCATTTGATTTTTCTTGCCTAAATGAATAATCTTACTTCACCATTAAATTTCATTTTGTTAGATAATGCTCAATGTTCAAGTCTGTCAAGATCATTCTGTATCTTAAGCCTATCTTCTGGAGTGTTGGCTATTCCTGCCAGCTTGGTGTCATCTGCAAATTTGATATGTTCCCCATCTATCCCCTTGTCCAAGTCATTGCATATTTCCCTCAATGTAGATGCAGTTTCATTGAGAACTACACATTGAGTGCGGTTGTCAGCCAGTTACATATCCATCTAGTGGTGATGCTGTCTAACCCACATTTTTCTACTTTATCTAGTAGTAGGCTATGGTCTACTTTATCAAACGCCTTATTGAAGTCCAAGTAAATTATATTGACAGCATTCCTCTGGTCAACTAATTTTGTCACTTTGTCAAAGACTGCAATAAGATTAGTCTGGTATGATCTGTTTTTAACAAACCCATGTTGGCTTTTGGTTATTTCTTTGTTTGCTTCTAGGTGTTTGCTGATTCGTTGTTTGATTATCTTTTCTAGAATCTTCCCTGGTATTGAGGTCAGGCTGATAGGTCTGTAGTTTCCTGGATCTATTTTTTTTCTTTTTTGAAGATGGGAACTACATCAGCTCTTTTCCAGTCCTCTAGCAGTTCCCCAGTGCTCCAGGATCGTTGAAAGATATAGTTCAGTGGTTCTGGGATTTTGTCTGCCAGTTCCTTCAGAACCATGGTGTGTAATCCATCCTGGTGATTTGAACTTGTCTAGGGTAGACAGGTGTTCACTTACCATTTTCTTCCCTATTTTAACTTGTGTTCCAAATCTAGTTTGGGGTTCTGTTTTTAATAGGTTGGGCTGTTTTTTTCCCTTTGTGTAAAGACCAATGCAAAAAATGAATTAAGTAGCTCTGTTTTCTTCCTGTTGCTTGTCACCTTCTTGCCACTTTCTCCCAGCAATGGACCAATTGTTTTCTTGACTTTTTTCTTCTTTTTAACATGTTGGAAGAAGCTTTTTTTGGTTATTTTTTACTTTTGTTGCAAGCCTTTGTTCATTGTGAGCCTTAACTTTCCTCACTTCATCTTTACACGCTCGGGCTATTTCCTGATATTCTGCCTTAGTTATTTTCCCCTCTTTCCACTTTTTATAATTGTCCTTTGTGTCTTTCAATTTGTCAGAGAGTTCTTTATGCAGTCATGCTGGTTTCTTTTGAGAGCTATTATGTTTCTTCTTCATTAATATTGTGCTAGACTGGGCTTTTCTCACTTTTCAAAATTTCCCAAATTTGAGTTGTTTTCCCCTTGAGGATTCTCATCCATGGAATCCATCCCAAGCTCTCTCTAAGTTTATTGAAATAAGCTCTCTTTATTATTATCATTAAAGATGCATTGTCATAGAGTTACTAAAGCAGGTGATTGTATGATGAATGCTCTCTGCTCCTGATCAGCAGAAAGAATCAAGAATGAGAGGTGTAACATATTATCTTTTCTATTCATATGAAGGGTGCTAAAATATCCAGTGAATTTTGAATTTTGCAATTCTGACACTGGCAATATTACACATCTTCATAAAATCTAAATATTATCGAAAAGAAAGAAAATCTGGCTTAGACTGCAGAATATTGATTGTTGTTGTTTGGCTGGCAATGGGAAGACCCTAAATCTAACACTGAAACATTGAGGAATAGGCTAATATTCAGTGAATGATAGATGTCATTTTATTTTTGCAGCAAATACAATAATCATGACACAAATTCTTTTTTATTTATGTCAAATAAATGCTAGCATTGCTAAGCTTATTATATGTTTAAGATCTTATTGGAATATTATACCATTTTCATTGCACTTTTTATTTTCTACCATTATTTTCTTCAGGCATGTCATCGTATATATGTTTCCTAGATGAAAAATATAATCAGTTGTTTGGCCTCCTTAATGGTTGTGAATCATCTTTCCATTTGGGTTTAGACTCTGGCTACAATTTTTTCTGCGTGACATTCCAACATAATTTGTGTTTTCAATATGTCTCTTTTTAGCCCTTATGCTTCAAGGATATGACATTCTATTATGAAGCCTTTAACAAAAACTCAGAGAAAAAAAGATTAGCTGAGCATATATACTATAACTATTTTGCATATATGCCAACAACACCAACAAGTTTAGGTATATTTTTAAACTCTTGATCCATTCTTCATGGAAAGAACAATAATAGATTTTTGTCAGTTTTCATTCTAGAGTTTTGTCAGTTTGCATTCTAGAGTTTCAAGGAAATGATAAGTAGCTTAATTTTTAATTGATTAAACTGATTAAGTTGATCAGTCTCTCTTTCTCACATTAAATTATCAATATTACTTGCCTTAAAATATCTTTCTTTATCTTTTATCAAAAATGAAGAATTTGCATGCTGAAATGTTAGAACAAAGAATGTTAATTTCTTTGTGAATAGCAGGAATAAATATCATTCCAATATGCTAAAAACTGTTTGTAATCTACCAGTTCACCAGAGATTATTATATATGAGAGGAATGAAATTCTAATTTAGTTCATTGTAATTTACTGATACACATGTTAACTTAAAATATCCTGAAATTCATTGGTCACAACCCTCCTAGATTTCCAGAGACCTTAAAGAGTATGTACTTCCCACAAACATTGGAGTGGAGTGATGTTGGATCATAAGAAAGTTAACTTTTAAGGTGTTGGGAAATGTAATTTGGGGGGCACCAGGAGTTTTTCTGATTATATTTTTCCCATTGTTATTGTTTTTTGAAACTTGGCCAGAGTTGTGCTGCTTAGGAAGAGCAGCTGTAGAAATCTTTTAAATAAATAATTACTTTACTTGATTGCTTCTCTCAATAAAAGGTAGTGGATATAGTGTCTGTAGTGGTTGAAGGCTTGAAATTAGCAAAGACAAACCATTTTTTTAAACATAGATTCTGAGTCAATAAATATTATCAAAATGTCCCCATGAAATTTTTTAATATATTGGTAAAGCACAAAAACACACATGACAATGATGACATAAATGTGCAAGAGATTCTGTCATTTTATTTATGCCATCCTATCTTAACACTGGTTTTTCAATTTAATCGTAATTAACATTTATATGTTTACATTTGGTTTATAGTATGTCTCATAATGTTTTGTGTTGTATGAAAATTGTAAAGTTGCATGACTGTGCTATGTTTGAGTTGTTTCTATTGATTATCTTCACTGTCCAGTGTTCTTTCAATATGGGTACCTAAACAATACCAAAACTAATTTAGAAAAAGGGAAATTTATATGACTACCGTACCTATCAATATAATTGAATATTTTTCTATTATAGACAGCACAAATTTTGCAGCCATGTAAACCCAGACATAGTTTTCTATCCATTAGCAAAATTAAATATTATGGTAAAATGTTGTTTTGGTACATATGCACAGATGTACAGCATATATTTCAATTTGGAATTGCAGATTCGTTTCTTTAACCTACTTGTATCTCAGCTATTAGTAAACATCAATTATGTAGATGGAAAAGTTCAGTGATTATAGTATAACTCCAATCCCATGTTAGTGTTAATATAAAAGGGGTGACAAGCTGGAGCTTTTTAAAAATGTGCAAATGTAGTGGAGACTATTTATTAGGGCTCTGAAAAGCATTTATACAAGATGCTTTGCAAAGCATGTTGACATGAATGAAGTATCATCTCTGATTCATTAATATACCTGAGTTTTGCAAGATTTGTTTGCTTGATTTGAAGGGTGTTTTCCAAATTTCTCAATCTTTATGTACACAATATTTCTTCTAGGATCAGCAGCAAAGTGGTGTGATTAGGCATGCACATGCATAAACCTAAGCAGGGCATTCTTCAGATGAACTTTGCATGCTTTCAAATAATGTGGCTGCTTTAACATTTCAAGTAGCACATCATTCACCCCGCTACATTTTCAGAAGTGCCTTTCTTTAATGCTTTGTAGCCCCTCTGCCTATAAATCTTAGTATTAACTACTCTCTTATTATTTTATAGGTTGTGGCTGTTAGATCAGCTTTTCCCATGTTGGTACTACTCAAATGTGTTACGACTACTGTTCTCAAAATTCTTAATCAAGCTACCCAAAAGATAGAAAATCCTGGAAGTTGTAGTTCTAACTAATTTTGAAACTACCAAGTGGCAGATAATGTATTAGAACACTGAGTTCAATGCATCATTAAGAAGACATATTTCCTTTGAAAATACTTTCTAAGAATTTTCTAAGCTGGAATAATTCATAATAATTCCTTGGTATCTATTTGATATGTCCATTCCACTTCTGCAGTTAATACTGATATAGACTGATATAGGATCAAGGCCTTAGCACATTATTAGTACCAAAAAATTGGGAACCAGCTGTGCATTAAACAGTCTTTAAAGTCTGCACTAAATTGATGGAATAAGAAGCTCAGTTTTCTCATTCTGCACATTGGAGTGAAGGAAGAAATTGTGTTAAGCCTTTAAGCATCCATAGGATAGGGGATGGGGAGGAGGCAAATAAAAAAGGATAATAACATCATGATAGAAAACATGAAATTTACATCAATTACAAATAGGAATGTATCATGACATCATCACACACATATCATCATTTTGACATAATTCTAATTTTCTATGGAAGTGTATAATAAAAAGGTTGAATAAAAAATTACATGCTAGAAAAGAAAGGGCTATGTCCATTCCTGGAAGGCATTTTATCCAATAGAAGGCTTCTGTGGGCAATATTTGCTGATTCCCTCTTCTCTGCAGCCAGATGTATCTTCTGATCTCCTTTATTCTGGATAACATGATTAAGTTATGAAGTAGCTTCCAGATGAAACAAATGACTTCTGGGGAATTGTGGATTATACAAAGGCCATTTTCCACTTTCATTGTTTAGAGTATCCTCTATTGGTCTAAGCAAAGCCTGGATCCAGTTCAATGACTGCAAATGTTGACTGATTGAATTAAAATCCCAGCTGAGGTTCTGTTAAAATGATAATAGTAAACTGAAGTCAATACAGATGGCTGCTTTATATGATAAATGACATGGGAATAGTCTTACAGAGGGTCCTTATTTAGCAATTGGAACTGGAAGTTCTGTTGTTAAGCAGTGGGGTCTTAAACTGAAAACCATTTGACCATCTCACTTAACAATGGCAGCTACAGGAGTCCCAGTTGCCATTGTTAAATAAGGATTATGAAGGTCTTTAAGGACCTCTTGTCACCTCATGACTCCAGATTTTCTACTGGCTTCCCCATTGCTTTATTTGTGGGAATCTAGAAGGAAAGATCATAAATTGTAATCACATAGCTACTGTAACAATTATAAATATGAGGCCTAATCATAACTACCATTTCTTCAGCCCTATCATAAATTCAAACAGTTGCTGAGTGAGAGGTTATTAAATGAGGATCACCTGTACATTGACTTTTCTTATAAAGAAGGAGCATAGATTTATTTTGTTCTTTTCTTTTTTTAAATATTTTTAAATCTTCAGAAAGAAAATATATGATCACCCTATTTTTAATTACTGTCCTTTGAAATGGCCATCTGTGTTCACTTTATTTTATCATTAACACAAAAGTTCAACAAATTAGCCCAAGTAGTACTTTAAATTCATCAGAAGTTTTCAACATAGAGAATTGGTCAGATCCATTGCAATGGAAAGGAAAAACAATAGGCTTTAATTTTGGACATTATAAAATAGCCCTTGATTAAATGCTGGTTGTCTTCTCCATAAAAAGAGATATCTGCAATCCCCTTTTCTTGCTTAGTGTCCATGAAAAAACATTTCCATGGCTGCAGTTGAAATTAAATTTTCAGTTAATGTCTATGTAAAACTAGTTTCAAAGAAAAATGAATTGCATTTTTCCTCAGAGTGGAAAAATTCCCAGCTATCAATTTTTTAAAGTGAATGTACTTTTTGACTTAAGAAAGCAAGATAGTATACCTGAAATCTATAATATTCCTGTATCACTGTTTCCAAAGGATCATTTTAGGAAGAAACTTCAGTTTGGTCATTATCTTGGTATGGAAAATGGTACCCATTATTGAAAGGTGGTCTGTATTTGTACTAATACAGAGAATGCCATTTTAGAAATGAGCCTGATTGCATGGTTCATTTTGTTCTCCTTTGTAGAGCCAGGCTGCGGCCCACTACAAAGGCACTAAACATGCCAAGAAGCTCAAAGCACTGGAAGCCATGAAAAATAAGCAGAAATGTGTAACTACAAAGGACAGCGCAAAGACTATCTTCACTTCCATCACTACCAATACCATCAATACCAACTCTGACAAAACAGGTTAAGCAATAATTTCTGTTGTGATTTATTTCTTTTCCCCTTGTTGACTGCCCTGTCCACTGGGTTATGTAATTGCCATGCTGATTCATGCTTGAGCCATCATTCTGTATAATATTGATTTCTTTCTTCTTCTTAGTATACTTACAAGGGGAAGGTAATTGTGGCAACATGTGTAACTGATTTCTCTTTTGCACAAAGATGTTTGTCATCATGTCAGGCGTGAACGCATATATTTTTAAGATGAGTAATATCTATTGCCAGCAAACAATTAAGCATAAATTGCTCAGAGCCTTGTAGTCTAGGCCAGAACTGCTCCCCCTTTGCAGCTTTCTGTGACTCTTTTTTTAAAGCATTTTGTCAACACTTTATTGTCACATATTATTATTTCAAAAGGTATTGCATGATTTCAAATTGGATAATTTCCATGTAACCTTTATCCACTTTATAAACAGGTAAGTGTGACCAAAATGGATTATTCTTATATTTCAGTTTCACAGATTGAAAAACAGTATCTAAGTTTAAAATTATTGATCAAGTTTCTCTTTATTTCTTCTAGAAATAGAAACATTGCAAGTAGCTGCTAAATTGGTGGGATTTGAGTCTCTTCGTATTTAAAATCTGAACCACTGTTGGGAAACTTTATAAACAGACAAATAAGTATTTTATAGAAAAGAAGTGATTTTGTCCTTTTCTTTTCTAGTATTCAAGGTCTATACCTCTGGGTGAGATGGGCAGCATACAAGTTTAATAAATAAAGATAAATGATGTACATAAAAAGGTCAAGATGCATTTGCATCTGAATGATATAAAACAAGTAAATGGTTTATTTTTTATAATGTGGTCACTTGATAGAGACGGTTCTTTGAACTGTTGCTAATTTTGTCAGCCCTCAGTGTGGAAGTTCTGCCTTTGCTTATGGCCAGCTGCTCTTTTAATTAGTGTTCATTATTAAGGAAACAGGAATTTTACACTGAACTAAATTGGTTCTTGCCAGAGGGATAACCCATAAGACATACTGATTTGGCTTTCCCTTAATAAAATAAATTGAATTGAGACAGTTTTTCTTCTTTTTAATTAATGCATATAAAATGGATACTTTACACTGATTAGCCTACAGACAGTAGGGCAGAGTGGTAGAGTTGGGGAGATGCTTAATGTATCTGTAACAATGACTACATTTGAATCTTGATTGTTGTGTTTTTTTTAAAAAGTCCCTCAATTGATTAGTTTTCATTCAAAATAGACTTATCCTTTGTAAAACATACAGTTACAATTGCAGGTACTGTGGCACTTGGATAAAGTAGTAGTAGTAGTACCGTGTTTGTCACAAAATAAGGCTGGGCCTTTTTTTTTTTTTGACCCCTGAAAAAACAACTAGGCCAACATTAACATTCTTCTAGACTACTATATAAAAAAGAATTGAGATCTGAATTGGAGGAATTGTGGAAATTTGTCAACTTGCTCCATCGTTAGCCGGAATCTGGTTTCTAATCTGACCCATGATCTTTTTTTCTGTATTCTTCTGAATTTTCTTTTCATTTTTTCATATATATTCTAGAGCAGTGGTTGCCAATCAGTGGGCTGGGGACCACTGGGGGTCTGCGAGAAAATTTTGGTGGTCCTCAGAGAAATGTCACCCCTAAAGCAATTAATCCAGGCTGTGCGGGAATATAAGGCTGTGCTGCCCACATGGCCCACGGGAACACAAGGCCTGCATCTCTTGCATTGTGAACAACATGAGGTAGTGAGGAGAGGGGGGAAAGGGTGAAGGGGGGAACTTGCCCCACTTGCCCTACATGTCTCGCCTGGCCACCGAGCTTCTTCTTTCCGCTTCTTTTTTCTTCTGCTTTTGGCTGCACACAAGGAAAGCAGCAAAAGTCTTCTTTCTCTCCCCCAAACTCTGCCAGAAATGAGTCTTTGGGACCCTGCAAGGCATCCTTCTCAAAGAGGCTGTGTTTTTTTGAGATTTAATATTGTGAGTTTGGTAGTCTCTGAGATCTAAAAGTTTGGTGATCCCTGTTCTAGAGATCTCTTTATCAATAGGAATTTAGGAAGCATGTGACTAATGTAGATATTTGTATCATAAACTTTGCTTTAAGGTGTATTCCATCTAGAATTACCTTAGATTTTTGGATATAATCCCTATGATCAAAGCTTGTTTCCTAATTTTATGACTTGATTTAGAACATTTTTGAATATTTTCATTCTTTTCTCTCACTCTCTCTGTCTCTCTCTGTGTGTGTGTCTGTTTGTCTGTCAGTCTCTGTCTCTGTCCTTGTACCTGTGTGTGGTGGCTGTGATTATATTCTCTCTTTAATTCTCAAAATAATCCACCTAGGTCGAAGTTGTACTAACATTCCTGGAAGTAAATTACTGTGCAGCTTATTGTTATGTGACATGTTTAGAATCATATTATTAAAAGCATTTTAACTTTATATATAAAATTAATTTTTGCCAATGGTTGATAACTCCTAAATTCAGTTAATTTCTTTTTGATGATTCCATTATTAAACTTCCTTCTAAAAAATACTGTTAGTTTGTATTGCAAACAGCTTTTTCATTGGAAGAAAAATGAAATTGTATGGCATAACAATTATATCCAAAATCAAAACCTTATCTAGCTTTTTAGATTTTTTTATTCCTCCTTTATTATTCTTATTAATAAATCATACTTCCTCCTCCTTCCTATTTTCCCCAAAACAGCAACACTATGAAGTGACTTGATTGGAGAGTGGTTGTTTCAAATTCACCCATCCCTTCTTTTTTGCTATTTATTTCAGATATTTATATTTTAAGCTTATGATTAAAATTTTCTTTCATTCAAGATTGAAGGCAAACTCATCTAGCATTTTCATACTTTTATTTCAAAAGTCTTTAGTGGTTTAGGAGTTAACGAACAATTCCTGAAGATGATTAAAAAGTGAGGTTTGCATTTTTAAAATCTGTTTAATGGTTGTGAACAAGGTTACTAAATCACATTGTTTCCCAGCACTCAGACCCATGGAAAATGCTGTCCTGTAGTCTCCTTGCAAGAATAGTAACTTGGAGCACATGTAAGTCATCTGCTGCCCTCTTCTTAACAGATAACAGATAACCAGAGTTGGAAGGGACCTTGTAGGTCATCTAGTCCAACACCCCGCCCAAACGGGAGACCCTATACAATTTCTGACAAATGGCAGTCCAATCTCTTCTTGAAAGTCTCAAATGATGGCACTCTCTCAACTTCCGAGGGCAAGCTGTTCCATTGGTTGATTGTTCTCACTGTCAGAAAGTTTCTCCTTATTTCCAGGTTGAATCTCTCCTTGTTCAGTTTCCATCCATTATTCCTTGTCTGGCCTACAGGAGCTTTAGAAAATAGTTTGACCCCTTCCTCCCTGTGGCAGCCCCTCAAATATGGGAAGACTGCTATTATGTCTCCCCTGGTCCTTCTCTTTACTAGACTAGTCAAGCCCAGTTCCTGCAACCGTTTTTATCCATAAAGATTCCAAAGAACCTGTCTACTTGCTGGTTCCTTGATCTTTGCCACAGTCAATGCAAAAGGGACATCACATTTTAAATTTTTAAAAAAATCATTTGGGCAAGATCTAATATATCTTTTGAAAGCTGTTAAGCCTGAATTCCCCAACGAGTGTTAAGGAAAACAAACTAAACAGAATGTGTAGCGTAGTCAGATAGGCAGACAGGTAAATGTGTGAGATAAGTTTGTATTTTAGTTAACACGCAGTAAAAAACAGATACGCTTGTGCTATCAAAAATATAGTTTATTCCATTAGGAATTATAGCATAGTCAAAATAAACGGTCCATTAGTCATGTATCATTTCAGTCAGTCCAGTCGGAGATACTCAATTTGCAAAATCCGTGTTGAATAGCCAATGTCAGTTCACTTACAATAAATCAGTCCGTATTAACTCTTCTCTCCGTTGAGAAGTCAACACTCCTTTCTCTCCTCCGTTCCAGTAAGGAAAACGCAGTCATCAATCCATCCAGTAATTAGGGATCATTAAGCCAGAGAGAGAGAGCTGCAATTGACTTGCTTCTTTTATGGTGCTTTTACAACCACACCCTTAATTACATTCTTGTAGTTAAAGTTACACACACTTTAACCAACAAACCATGATAACTTATTTATTATTTTTTACCCAAACCAGTTAGGGTAAACAATGTTATCCCTAACAAAAGCAATGGTTCTATTAATGTCACCTAAAGGTCCCTTTTTCATCCAGAAAGCAGTTACTGGACAATTCCATTCAGAGTGTTTATGAATGCTGTTAACAGTTCTTTTCAAAATTATGTTAAACAACTGATAGCTCAATTGTACTGTTAAGGATTTCCTAACTTCTGGATACAAATCAATCTGATTCCAAGTTTTATTGTTAAATGATAGCAATCAATTAGGCATGGATGAATTAATTATTAGATCTCAGGGCAAAATGAATTGATGGAGATGGCTTATGCATGTATGTCCATGTCCATTTGTTATAACAGTTTGCTTCAATATAAATTTCTTTACTTTCCTTTGTATATTTCTTTATTCATTTTCATGCCATAAATGGGGGTGTCATGTGAGCCAACTGAGGGATGAAAGAAACCAGTGAAACGGTGGCTTTTTTTATAGCTATCCAGCCAAGTCCACAATTTCTGATGTTCCTTCTAATTTTTATATAATGGATCAAGATGTAATAACTATAACATATTCTTAATCAAGAGAAAAAGTATACTTAGAATCTCATTCAATCATAATCTCCAAAGAGCACCCAAAAACTGTATGCAATCTTTTATTTTTCTTGCCCTCTCTCACTTTATAGTGCATCTTACCATTCCTACTTAAATGACTATTCTTTGACAAATTATCTTCTCAGAAGCAAAATGTTAAAATGTTTGTTGTTATGTCTGAGACTGCTGATGGGAAAGGACTGAGATATAATGATGGTTGGAATTGAAATAAAAGTTGAGATTGGAAACTGCTTAGCACAATCATAATGTTTGTGCAAAACATGGAAATAACCCTTTAAATAAATTAAGATTTGGGCAGAAGCTGGCAGTACAGATCACAAGGTTACCCTCTTCTTGTTATGACCTAGGGTTGGCACACTAGGAACACATGCTAGGTGAGAGCTTAACCACCTTTATTCAACCACCATCCCCCACAATCCCCACAATTCAGAAAGTCCCAGTCTGTTCTCCAAAGTCTCTGCCCACAGGTTACCCTTACAGACCTGGAGCAAGGATCAAACATACATGCCTGTTTTGTGCAACTTCCTGACGGTGAAAATCCACAGGAACAGCACCAATCCAGGAGTAAGACAGGACATCAAATTGGCAAAGTTTACAGTGAATGTCAAGACAAAGGATCAAACGTCATTCCACACCAGCAAGAATTTTGGAGCAAAGTTCTTCTTGGAGACATGATGTATATTGCAGTGAAATACAACACTTGTTCCTGACAAAACCTTCTCCCCATGGTGTCTCCTTAAATGCTATTCTCCAGGTGATCCTTGGGATGAGGAGTAGGACTATCTCCTCTTGTGTAATCAGTTCACCCTGCACTGACTCTGCCTCCTTTCCATTCTTGGGGATCGGGTGGGGGTAGCATTTGCTCATCTCTGGAGTTCCAGCCCTCCTCTGCTGCCTGCCCATTCCATCTCCTCCCCCCTTTCTTGCTCAGTCTGCATCCTCGCTTACTCTTCTGATGCCTGAGGGGCCCAGAACATGTCACATTGCATTATCGTTTAGATCCTTGAACTATCTTCCTGTTCCACTAAATTAGATACCATAGGCATGCTCTAGGTTCCCTCTCTTAAATGTTGCATCTGATGGATGCATAATTTTTCTTAGCAGTCCCAGCCTTGTAAATCACCCATCTCCTTGAGATCCAACAGGCACCCAATTTTTTACACTTCCAGAAGGCTGTAAAGAATGACAATGCTGGAACAGGGTGAAGTTGGAGCCTGGCTAGGTTGTGTTGGCTATACTGGAGAAGATTGGTTGTACTGTCAAGACTTTGCTTTAATTACTTTTGGTTTTTATGATGCTTTCTTCTGTGAACTGCCCAGAGTTAAATCTCTAAAGATAGGCAACTGATGATGGAGGGATGGACAGATGAATGGTTTACTTGATTAGTTTAGAATCAATGCTGCCTTCTATTTTCTGATTTCTCTTAAATTTCTGGGAATGATTCCCTGAATTGAATTACATTGATTTCTACAAAGAATAAGTTTATATTGGCTTCCACTCTTTTCTTTTCTCTTTGCTGGTATGTTACAAATAGATTTCATGGTTCTTTTATCTTTTTTCCATTACAGTTGAGGGATGTTTATGATTGTCAGCTGTTTTGTGACCTAAAATTGATTTTTTTCAATATATGTCAGAACATTTGTTTCAAAATCATAACATGGCATTTGACTAAAAGCCTTATTGTCTTTTCTTGTATTTCTGCTTTTTTCTGAAATAATTTTCTTCCCATAATAATTGATATTTGCTCATGTTGATTGCCATTGCAGAATATATGGGATGTATTACTGACATTTTCAAACTTGTGTACTTGAAAGAACATTTATCTTCCTTGACAAAATGTCATCATGTTCTGCAAATGGACAGTAAAAATATCACTACACTGTGATTGGCAGTGCTCATTTTACATTTTTCTGAAATTGACCCCTATCATTTATATTTCACTCAAGAATGCCACAAGGGTTAAAAAAAAAGGCAACATTAAAATAAAAATGACAAATGATGAGCTCATTTCAGCAATTTTTCCTTGAGTCCGATTTCATATGCTGAGTATATTCTTATGCAGTATTCAGCCAGTTCACAATGGTTTGAGTGAACCGGTAACAAGGATTTGGCATGAGTCGCTGAACCGGTAGTAAGTTCTGGCTGGCCATGTCCCTGACCAGGTCACCTGGCCACCGCTGGCTTGCTTGCCCCACCCATCCAATGCTCGGTCCCCCTGCCGCCTGACACTCACCCCTTAAGGTATTTCTTTTTTTTTTCCTCCTGACAATCCGCTGTTCATATGATCAGCTGTGCCAGGATTCCCCTAGCTTATCTTACTGCTTCTCCCAGGAGGATTCCCTGAGGCCCAGGAAGGCAAAAAATGGAGGGAGGGGCACAGCCCCCCTCTCCATTTTTTTCTTCCTGAGCCCCAGGAGAGTTCTGGGACCAAAACGCCCCACCAGGAGGCTCCCCTCAGGCCCAGAAGGCTCCAAAATGGAGCAAGGAGAGTGCTGCATGCCCCCTCCAGGCTCTGTTTTTCTTCCTGATCCCCAGGAGACTTTCCTAGGAGCAAAAATGCCCCCAGGAGGATCCCCTGAGGCCCAGAAGGCCCCAAAATGGAGCAAGGGGGTGCTGTATGCCCCCTCCAGGCTCTGTTTTTTTTCTTCCTGAGCCCCAGGGAAGCTTCCTGGCAGCAAAAATGCCCCCCCGCCAGGAGGGTTGCCTGAAGCCTGGAAGGCCCAAAAGTGGGTGGGGAGAGCTGCAAAAAAGCCATGCCCACCCAGTCACATGACCACATGCACCAAGCCACGGCCACCAAGCCATGCCCACAGAACTGGTAGTAAAAAGTTTTGAATCCCATCACTGTTCTTACATTACTATAGATTGAAAATTATCACACTGTGATCATTATTGCTAAAAATTCAATTTTGAAGCCCTAAACATAAAAATATTGCAATGTTACGAGGCTTAACATAATTAAAAACAAAAAAAATATCCATAAACTACTACAAGACCCAAAGGAAAGACATAATGTTATATCTATCAGAAGGTGGCTAATCTTTCACAGTTTATAACTGTCCTTAAACAGAACCTGTTAATATATATCTACCTTATATGAAAACCTGAAAATCTGCTTACTGAAAAGTATAAGAAAAAAAGAATGTGAAAATAGAAATCCACTAATTGTGTTTGCAGATATAAACTTAATGAAATGGTTAACCAAATCTTATGAATTGGCAAGGCAGCCCAGATTTAAAGAAACGTAAAATTAGTATATGAACTCTAAAGTTTCTAAAAGTTAGACTGAAATTCCATTGCATCCTTCATTTGATCAGAAATTAAAATTTTCAATGAACAGAATTGTTTTTAATCCAATCACCAAATTCTTGTTTGAGGATTAATGTTTTGCATCTTCCTCTCTATCTTGAATTCATGAGATTTGTCTTGAGAGGGAATGGTTTTCTTCAGTGTGTGATGTGATCCCAGAAGGTTTTTCTTGGCTGTGAAACCAAGAATGGCATAGTGGTGAGACCATTGGCTTTGATCTGGTAAACCAGAGTTTAAGTTCAAACTGCTCCTTTTTTCTATTTAATATACTTCTAATTTTTTGATTGCTATTGAAATGAAGGAGGCTGTCCAACTGAGATAATTTGAAGAAGCATATATAATAGCTAAGTTCCCTTCCCATGATTTGTCACTAATCACCTCTTCAGAGCCTAACTTAAGAAGAAATCTGAACAAAAAGTCATTTAATTCCCAATTTTCCAGACAGTACTGGATGATTGGGTTTTCTATATGAATTCAAGCCCAATGAATCAGGAAGACACTAGATTGAGCTAGATTATTCTTATCAATCAGAATAAAAACACAAGAAAGTAAAAAATAATTTTCTTGCAACTGTTCTGCCTTTGTTTCTTAAATAAATTAAGAAAAGTTGCAACAGAGTTTCATAATTTATTATGCATAATAATTTATGTATAATTCCAGTTTAGATTCAATTCCAACATTTGGAAAGATGAATAAAAACAAAGACCATCCATAGCATTTATCATTGTTTCTGCTAAAATTCTTATTGTGTGAGTACATTATAAGGCATTTATCATTGCTAACACCTTTCTGCCAAATCAAGTAATATCAGAACAGGTTTTTATGATGAATATTAATGTAGATGGCTGTCTAAGAGAAGTACATTATATGTTTCCACTGTCTATCACTTATTCCTATGAAGTTGATGAAAAATTAGTCCACTCAATATTCATGGAATTTGAACCTCCAGAAAGGAGTTTTGAAAGATATTGCTCATTTATGTGTCTTATTCATGAACAATTATTTCACAATTCTCAAGTAATCAGTTATATAGATATTTGACCTAAAGTATATAATTTTGTTCAGATAAAATTAGGATTTCAAAAAAAATCTTGTGCAATAGCAAAAGTTATACAGATTTTTAAAGAAGTAGTTGGATAAAATTTTGAGGAAACCAACTTTTCTAAACTACTTTGCAAAGCATTGCAGCCTATATTCTTAAACCAGATAGTTTTGTTGCTTCAATTCACTTCCTTTTTCTATAGCTTTCTCAGAATACCACCCACCATTTGCAGTAGCTAAGTAGATACTTGCAAACAGAATGGTAATTTAGGAAATGTGCATAGTTTGATCAAAATGCAAACCACATGCATAAAAAAGTATAATGTCGCAAGGGTGATTCTTTCACTGTGATATGAAGAGATCATGGCATACTACAGATAAATCAGATTCATTTCACATTTGTCTAGGGAAAAACATGCAGTTGGTGTATACTCTGTTCTATTTGTAATTGTAGTTAGCAAAGAAACTATTCAATTATAAATGTTTCTAGAAGCCTACCAGATGCATTCCAGGGTGTTGGGATAACTATGAATAAGGCTCAATCCTAAGTAACCTCTATGATGAGTCTGCATCTATTAGTACACCTTGTAAATATAAAGCCTATAGCAGTTAATGGTTAATTTCTTGGAAACTAGAAAATACTGTTGAAATGTGATTCTATGTTCTATATCTCTTGATATAGAACATAGAATCACATGCTATGCTTTTTCACTCCACATAATTTGTTTGTACAGTTATGGGTTTGGTTGTTTTGCTGATTATTCTTTGTCAGCCAAACTCTATTTGGTTTGAATCTTTTCACATATTCTTTACATAGACAGTGTTTACATCTCTTCAGGGTACAATTTATGGAAAATCTCATGATAAAAACCTTATATTTTCATTCCATCACTGATTTTCTAGAAGCATCATGCAACTTTTATATTCTCTGCTTACATAGCTTTTGATTTTTTTAATTTCTTTTTTATTGTTCTCAGCTTTGAATCTGGATACCAAATGTCTACTTTGGCCTACATTTGGCAGCAGCATTATATTTTAATTTGTGTATTTCCTCAGATAAACAAAATGAAAGGATGTTAACATTTTGAAGTCATTTATTGCTACTAATTAAAAATACAAACTAAAATCTATAGCCATCTACCATAAACCCATTAGAAAGCAGTGTCCAGATGGCAAATAAATATTGAATATTTTCATAAATAGACTCTTATTTTATTTATTAGCATATGTATCTGATTTTTGATGATTTATTTACCTAAATGCAATCAAACCACAGAAGAGTGAAATAATTTTTCAGATTATATGATTATATTTAGTGGGATTATTTTGTGCTACTTGAAGGAACTCAGTAGATGTAACTCAGACAATATTAATCTATCACAAGATAGATGCTTTTCTGGAACAGTTTACATATTTTTTTTAATCCAGTACCTTGTATGAAATAATTCTTGTGGTCCCCATTGTTTGATCGGGTACGAAAGAGACGCGAGACTAGTGTACTTCAAGCTCTTTATTTCATGTATAGATCTGTACAAGATCTTGGAGCCGCGGCAGCCCTTCATATAGGGATTGCTCGCAGCTCGCTGGCCAATGACAGGTCTTTGAATCTCCTGCGATCGGCTCAGCCAATCGCGGTTGATTCTTAGCGGACCAATCACTGCCGTTCAGTGGACCAATCACAATGCCGTTTGCGTGGACCAATCAGGAGTCAGTATTTGGAGTATGTTAATACAGAACACCCATGGCTACTTATACTTAAATGTTTGTATAATAAAAACTGAGAGCACTAAAATATTTCTGGCCTTTGGAACAAAGATACTAAACTGAGTGCTGCTATAACACTGCACACTAGTTGCTTAAATAACATTTTTAGATACAACAATTAAATACATTGCTTGCTGATGCCATTGTCACTAAATTTAAATTTAATTGCTTTTAAAAGACCTCTTTCTTCCTGTAAAGTTTTCAAGCATAAATTATTAGTAAAGTTAGAGGAGGAACTCCTACTCATTGAGATCTTTAACTCACAGAGATTATGTTAATTGAAAGCAATGCTCACATAGTTACGTTTCAGTATTGCAATATTTAGTTTTATGAAGTTTTCTTCTGTGTTTTCCTGAAATATGTTTCATAAGTTAGACATTGCCTTTAGCATATAATACTGTACATTACTTGAAATCATTTGATTTCAGTTGTTTGCATTGAATGTGTTTATCTTCTGTCAATATATTTGGCCTCATTACTAGACAGGAAAACAAAATACAGTTTTTCTTTAGTGACAGACAAATATATAATTAAAGTTCTATCTTCTAAAACTGATTCTAGAATCTAAATAAAATGAGGCGTAGCTAAGTAATGCTAACTGGTATAAGACTTATCCATTCACAGAAATAGATACTTCCTTGATGATCAATAATAATAGATGATTAAATTAAAAAGGTACCCAAAGATGCTAATGTTCTATCAACACATCTTTACATTATCTTGTGGAACTGTACCAATTATACAGGGATTTCTCCAATTTGGCTGCTCAGGCCTAAGTTAAAAAAAAGTTGCATGCTAAATCCTTTGAAGATAGCATTTATTTCACAATTGTTCTGGAGATAACCTGACCATATGTGAACTAATTTTTCAGTTTTACCATTGCAAAATGATATTGCATTGTGTTACACAATGGTTTGAAGCTTAGAAATTCATTGAATTGACTCTAGATGGGTTAATGCTAGAATTGATACTAGATGGACTGTAGGAAGTGCCTCTCTGTAGAGATAAACCATGACATTGACTCCTATATTTTATTTATTTATTATAATTATTATATTCTTTGAGGGAAAAAGGATATTCCACAAAAGAGGTATGGCAACAAAGCATCTACTTAACTTTGAGACAGTGGGAAGTCATTAAAAAGATCTTCTTGGGCTTCCAGGAAGTAGATCAACAATGATTTGAGAAGACCATTCTGGAGATAGCTCAGAACCAAGCCAAGATTAGGCCCTATAATGAGCAAATCAGTCAAGTTGACTAGTGAAAAATATCATTTTGCTTGAGTTGTCTATTTCATTTTAGTTATCCCATCCAACAGTCATTTATGGTATTTATCTGTAAAATGCAATTTCAGGTAAGCATCTGAGGGTTATCTCTCCTATCCTTTTGGCACAAATAATTTTTAAAATACGATTTATGACTAGAAATCTCAAGCTTCTATATCTTTGATGAGATTTTTCATGATTTACATTGTAATTTAATAGTTGTATAATATGCTAGGAATTTTCTGCTGAAATATGCTGTAAAAATATTATAACTAACTTAATAGGTTGTCATCACAAGACTAACATTCTCTGTTAATCTAGCATATTTACAAGCGTTGTGCCCAAGATAAAATAGAACAACTGATCAAATTATTTAATTAAATGCCAAAATTGCCTTTTATTTCCGCTACTTCTATTTCACATTTTTAGGCATAAATATCCTTTCCCATCAAAAATACAGGTCTGTGTCACCTAATTATGACATTTGTCTATTAAAATGTCAAGATCCACTGACTTTTTACTGAGAATGATAATAAAATAAATAATAGCTTTAATTCCTTCAGTTCCATTTCATATCAATGGCATTGCACTTAGTGAGCTCTGAACTGGTAATATATCAATGGCACCAGTTTCTGCAAAGCTTTCCAGTAGTTATTCAATTCAAACTGATAAAATTAGAATTATGATACCTTGTAATTAAAAATACAATAAACTTTAGAGACCCTTTTGATTATTGGAAAATAGGTCTATGCAGTGTTTTGGTTCATTTTTAAAAGCTGCTACATAGTATGTGGCAAATGTTAGCATAATGCTATTTGCAACTCTTTAAAGCTGCTTCTTTTCTGGGGATAACATGGCTGCCCTCTCTGGCTGATTTAAACAGTTGCAAAGAAGTATTCTATTTGTGTTCTCTAACAACTCTGAAGAGCTATTTGGAATCCAAAGCACTACGCATTGGGCATGCCTTTGGTGCATGTCTTTAGTGAAGTCCTGGAAAGAATGTCAACTTATAAATTGAATAGGAGAAGTAAATCAGAAAAGGTCATGCCCTTGAAATAGGGCATGATTTTGGCAATAGTTATGAAGAAATCATTCATGTTTCAAGAAATTTAGAAGTTGGTTGCTTTTTTGGTCTTTCTTCATCTATTGAACCTTACATGCTTACATTCTGAACTGAATAAGGAATTGGTAAAGCTATTCAGTAAAAGATGGCACAATACATTTCATATGTTTGAACTATTCTTCTCCTAACCCTTGGCCATTGTCCATTATGCTGAGGCAGGTAAGATTTATAACACCTAAAGGGAGTGACATCTGCTGGAAGAAATATTTCAAAAAATACCAGATGGTAAATATAATAGACCAATTAAAGTTGGTCTATTATAAAGTTGGTACACCCATATAATTTCAGTGCACACACAAAAGAGGCTTTGATAATGCACTTGCAACTAGCGTTTAGAAAAACACAAAATACATGAAAACATTTCATCTACTACCACAAATCAACAGTTTATATCCCAAAAAGGCATAGGATAGATATGGAGCATATAATTTATGAAAACCTCACTTGTTCATGGCACTTGTTTTGCTGTTTCGATAGCTGTTTCTTTTCTGAAGCATACTGCCTGCTGACAGAACCACATCTTCAGGGCCTTCTGAAAGAGTGTTAGAATTGTGGCCAGTCAAATCTCTGGGGGATGATGTTCCAGAGAGAGGGAACCAACATGGAGAAGGCCCTTCTTCTGGGTCCCGCCAGATATATCTCTTTAGGGTATGGGATGCTCAACATTCCTTGCCTCCCAACTCTAATGAGTCAAGTAGATGTAGCCAGCAAGAGACAGTTATTCAGATAACCTGGTTCCAAATCATGAAGGGCTTAAAATGTGACAACCAGCACCTTGAATTTCACTCGGAAGCAAATTGTCAACCAATGAGGTTCCCACATGAGAGATACATGTGCATACCAAGGTCTTTACAAAACCATGTGGACCACTGCATTTTTCACCAACTGGAGCTTCTGGATGCTTTCCGGGGCAGCCCCATGTAGACCACATTGCAAATTCTACTTATACTAATTAACATGCAATAGTATAACATTCTCTCCATTTTCTGTCTTAATTTGCTACCAAAGGCACTTGGCAAAGAGCAAACAAAGGTAAGAATTTTATGATGATACAATCATGCATAGGGATAAGATAAGAATTCAAAACAAAGAAATTGAATTGTTTAAACAAAATTGAAAGTAAAGACAGTTCATTTCAAGAAGACTCCTATCTTGGTTTTGTTCTCATTTTATTAGCCATCATTATTCCAAATAATACCAAATTATATTATTATTCTTCCTAGATCCTTTATATCCACTTCCCATTTAAAGAAAGAAAATTATTTTAATGTTGAGTTAATGTGTCATTGAGTTGTTCATTCATTTAAATCTCATGGATTAAGATGGAACAGAAGAACAAAAAGAAGCTATTTAGGGTTAAGAAAGAAATAGTTTCATGAACCACAGTTCTGCATGTGGGATAAAACTTTGTGGAGATGGCAGTATGAAAAAGAGTTCTAAACATGAGTTTGCTAGTATGGATAAGATGCAAACAGACAGAACAAGGACTTGGTTTGGATTGAAGAAGTAATCTTCCTAATGACTAAAGTAATTCTTTTACTGGTTCTTTATCCAAATTATAATTTATTTATTTATTTATTTATTTTATTTGATTTGCCAATTGTTTACAAGATAATAAGTATAAGTGTATACATAGTTGTGAATACATTAAATGGGTACATATAAGAAAAATAAAAGAAGAATAAGAGAAACAATAGGACAGGGATGGTAGGCACGTTGGTGCGCTTATGCACGCCCCCTACAGACCTCTTAGGAAAGGGGTGAGGTCAATAGTAGACAGTCTAAGGTTAAAGTTTTTGGGGTTTGGGGAAGAAACTACAGAGTCGGGTAGAGTATTCCAGACATTGACCACTCTATTGCTGAAGTCGTATTTCCTGCAATCAAGTTTGGTGCGGTTAACTTTGAGTTTGTATCTATTGTGTGCTCTTGTGTTGTTATGGTTGAAGCTGAAGTATTCATTGACAGGTAGGACATTGCAATGTATGATTTTATATACCATGCTTAAATCAGACCGAAGGCAGGCGTAATTCAAGATTTTCTAGTTCTAGAATTTCAAGTATGGTGGCATAAGGTATTCTACAATGAGTAGAGGAGTGGAGAACTCCTCTTGTGAAATATTTCTGGACTTTCTCAATTGTGCTAATATCAGATACGTAATGTGGGTTCCAGACTGATGAACTGTATTCGACTATTGGTCTAGCAAATGTTTTGTATGCTCTGGTTAGTAGTGTGATATTACCAGAGAAAAAGCTACGTAGGATTAGGTTAACAACTCTTAATGCCTTTTTGGCTATGTGTGTTGCAGTGGGCTCTAGCACTTAGATCATTAGAGGTGAGTATTCCAAGGTCCTTTACAGAGCTTGGGTCATCAACAAGATCTTGACTATTCAGCTTGTATTTTATTTTCTGATTTTTTTGCCAATATGTAAGACAGAGCATTTATTTGTTGAGATTTGAAGTTGCCATTTGTTTGACCATTCTGATACATAGTCAAGATCTTTTTGTAGGGTAGCAGTATTGTCTGTGGTATTGAACAGCTTTACATCATCAGCAAAAAGAACGCAATTGCTCTTAATATGATCACAGAGGTCATTTATGTAGAGTATGAAGAGAGTTGGTCCTAGAACACTGCCTTGGGGACACCACTATTGACAGGTACAGAATTTGATAGGGCGCTCCCAATTTTGACCATTTGTTGTCTGTTTGCCAGGAATGCTTCTATCCAGTTATTCAGTTGTCCAGAGATACCATAGGATTTTATTTTTAGGAGTAGTTTGTCGTGTACCACTGAATCAAAGGCTTTACAGAAGTCTATGTAGATTGCGTCTATTGCTTTGCCCTGGTCGAGTTGTGTCGTCCATATGTTTTTGCAGTGTAAGAGTTGCAGATTACAGGATAGTTTTTCTGAAACCAAATTGTTCATTGGAGAGTAGGTTGTTTGTCTCTAAGTGGAGGATGATGGATTGGTTAATAATTGATTCCATGACTTTACAGGTGACGCAGCATAAGGAGATTGGTCTGTAATTTTCAACTAGGCTTGGGTCTCCCTTTTTGAAGATGGGGATGACTGTGGCTTGTGACCATAGGTTAGGCAAGGAGCTGGTCCTGAAAGATTTTTCAAAGATTATGCTTAGAGGTTTGGCTATGGCAGTGGATAGCTTTTTAAGAAGTAGGCACATATTCCATCCGGTCCAATAGATAGATAGTTTTAGATTGCGTAGTGCTTTTCAACATTGTCTTCTGTAAAATCGATATGTATTAGATCATTGTTGTTATCTGTGGTACAGCTAGGAAATACTGGGCATGATCCATTGCTGTTTACAAATACTGAGCCGAAGAATGTGTTAAAGATGTTGGCTTTAATGGTGTTGTCGTTGCAGTCTTTACCATCAGGTCCTATCAAGGGTGGGATAGACCTTGAGTCTTTTAGTTTGTTGTTTACAAAATTGTAAAAAGCACGGGTGGAATTGGTGCTTAGAAGGTTTTCCTCTTGTTTAATGTGATAATTGATGCATTCGGTCTTTATCTGGTGGCATAAATTTTTGTATCGGCTTTTGAAATTGGCAACGTGACCAGATTTGTTTTTCCGCCAGAGTGATCTCTTTTTGGATTGAAGTTTCCTTATTGTTATGGGTAATCTGCTTTTTTGTTTTGTTTTGGGAGTTGTTGTTGGTACATATAGTTTGATGACTCTTTTGACTTCAAGTAAAAATATGTTGTAATGGTCTTCAACGGTATTGCATCCAGTGAATAGAGATTGCCAATCAAGGGATGAGAGATCGTTGTCTATAAGATCATAGTTGCCTTTTTGAAGTTACAATTGGGGATTGCATCATTGTGGTGATTTTTGTGTGGACGTATGTTGAGACAAAAGTCAATCATATTGTGGTCACTGTTGGAAAAGGGTTCTTTAGTTTGTATTCCGTAAATTAAATTCAAACTATTGCAGAAGATGAGATCGAGGCAGTTGTTTAGTCTAGTGTTGTTGGTTACTAGTTGTTTCCAGTCCCAGATTTGTAATAGCATTGTAGAAGGTTGTGTGTATGATTTCAGTTGTACAATCATTTAGGGTCCAGTCAATATGAGGGTAGATTGAAATCGCCAAGAAAGATAAAGGGTATGGGCAGGATGCAGCCCATGTTTGTAATGTATTTAGCTTGTTTACATGTTCGATGTCATAATCAGGTGCTCTGTAACATAGTAAGAATCGAATTGTGATATTTAAGGATAGTTCACAGATGATGGTCTCAGGAAGAGCAAGCTCCTGGGTAACTTGGATATTTTTAGATGTAAGGACTTTTTATTTTGGTCATGCGCGAAGTTCAGAGCGAGCTGACCAAAATAAAAAGATCTACAATCATGTTTGGAGGTTCCGCATTTGGAGCTTCCGCCGCCGTTTGGAGCTCCAAACAGCGGCAGTGCTCCAAACACGAAGCCGGTTGCTAAAGAGCCAGAAAGCAGCAAGGGCGCCAGGTGGAAAGGACAGGGTCGCGATCACACGGAGATGCCCAAAGCGCAGGAGGGTGAGACGGAGGGAGGGCGGTCGTGTAATTGGCGCAGAGTGAAGGCAGTAGGATGACTCTTGGGCGGAGTGTTGCTTGGGCCGCATGCGCGCTGCAAGGAGGGAAAGGCGAAAGCTCTTTAGCAAGGCATCGCGGTCTCCCTCTCTTGCTTGCTCTGAACTGCGCAGACCAAAATAAAAGATCGCCCGCCGTCATGTTTGGAGCTGCCACTTCCGCGTTTGGAGCTCCAAATGGCGACCGTGCTCAATCACGGAGCGGCAGCTCCAAACGTGGCGGCATAATGGGCAGAAGGGAAAGCAACAGCGGCGGGTGCCAAAGGTGTCTGCAGCAAAGGTGGGAGTAGGGAGCTCTTTGTGCTTGGCCATGATCGCCCGTTAGGAGCGGCTGGTGGTGAGAATTCCGGCCCGCCGGGTGCTCCTAACGGCAAGTCTCCCGCCCTTCCCCTTATTTTGCATATTTTAAAATAGGCCTAAATTTGTGGGGAGGGCTTAATTTGATTTTATGCCCAAAACACATGCTGGGCCTTCCTATTGGTGGAGGCCGTATTGTTGGAGAAACACGGTAGGTACAGTTATTTCACTTACAACAATCATTTAAATTGTATTATTCCACTTGTAATATTTTGGAACTATGCAAGGATCATGTTGTATCTGCATAAAAGATGAACTTAAAATGTGAAAAATTAATATGAGAATTGTGTAGGGTTTTTGCTTTGTAAAAGAATGAGTGCAGTTGTAGCTCATTAGAAAGTTGAAGGGCAGAACTGACATCTGGAATCAATTTTTAAAAAATGGAAGATGGTAGTCTCTTTTCCATTTACAGCTTAAACATTTATTACAACATGTATATTTTGTTTAATAAAAGATCTACAGACCATTAACTCCATTTGTTGGTTATTATTTCACACTTCTTGAACAGTGTGTGAATCAGCACAACCTCATTTAAGACAAGTTCTACTTTGTGTTTACATCACTCTTCTTTAGAAGCAAAGCATGCCTAGAAGGTAACAATGAATGTGTCGGCTATTCAGAACACATGTACATAATAGCTTAATAAGAATAAATTAGTTCTTATTACCTTCAACTATCCATGATAATCAACAATGAGAATTGGAAATTTTGTCTATTTTTCACTTCATACATTTGGGTGAAGATCATAATCTGGTTTCAATCCACAACCAACCAACCACTTTAAATCAACTTGATTTTTGTATAAATATTTACCCAAACAATATTTTTGCTACTTACTGTTAATCAGGGTTTTGTTCTTACTGGAATTTATCAAGCATATATAACAATTGTAATCAATTTCAGATCTTGCACAATTCAAGCTAGCAGAAAAATAAATAATACATACATTGTTTAGTATTTGCTTTATGCTATTACATATTCTTATTCTTATGGCTTTGCTATAGAAATAAATGGACTGCAAACAGTCTACTTATGTTATAAGTTTAAATTATATTATCCACCTAGCTTTTGTTAGCCTCTGCTAACATTGTCAGAGTGTAAAACTACCATTGAAGAGATATTCGCTATTATTCACTTAATTATGCATCATTGATCAAGTTAGCCATTGAACGCGTAATGGGCCCATCCACCTGCCTCCCACCTGTGATTAGCTCTATCATTTTTACCTCAGACATGTTAATCAATGGAGGCTTAACTCCTATTGTTTCCTCCCCTATTGCGCCCCACTTAGGTTGCTCATCCCCAGGAAATAGTGTTGAACTGTCAGCTATTATTTGTTCTGACCAAGGCATCCTGAGACAGTAACAATCACATGTTGCCCAAAAACCCCTTTTTATTTCAATGGCTGTGAATTATATGCATTCACATTCCATAATGAGTCCCAAACAGTTTATGAATAGTCCAACATAAGTCTGCCACAATCTTTCAGGATAAAGCTGCACCCACTGTTATTTCCCTTGAAATGCTGCCAACAACTAAATTGCCAATTAGCTGTACAAGTCCAAACGGAACACAAAGTCAATACGGAGCTTCAGATTTTAAACTGACCAGAATGAAAAAAGTTGCTTCCTGCAAAGGCTCATGGTCCTTTGCTCCTCCTTTATGTCTTATGGGCCGGGCCAATCATCTGCAAGCTTTACTCCCAAGTCGCCCCTTTTGTCTTAACTGTCTTTGCCTTCTGGCAGCTCTGCACCAGTGAGCACTGGGAACAGGACCCTGCTCCCCTGGTTCCTCTGCCTCACTGATGTCAGATTTTGGAGGCTTCAGAGTCAGCACCTAACTCTCAGATGGCCCTGGCCCCATCTCTGTGTCGGACGCAGATCCCTTATCCAATCCCTCCCCAGACTCCAGGATTGGCCCATGTTCCTTCCTACTGTCCAACTCTGTTGCCAGTTCTGCGGGCTACATTACTTTGGCGGCATGTCCCTGTGAGGTGGAGGTGTGTTGGTGTGAGGGAGGGAGCCAGAGGGAATGCTGCCTAAGTTCAGCTCTGGAACTTCCAGGAGGTCCATTTTTTACCCTCCCCAGGTTCCAGAGGCTTTCCTTGAGCCTCCAAGCGGGCGAAAACAGCCTCCCCAGCCTGCAGAGGCCCTGCAGAGGCTGGAAACTGGCCCATTTCTGGCCTTCCAAAACTTCTGTAAGGCCCGTTTTTGTCCTTCCCAAGCCTTCATGCGGGCCATCAAAAGGGGCCAGATGGGGACTCCTGGGAGGGGTGGGGTGGGGTGGGGCAGGCAGCGCCAGCCAGGAGTGGGATTTGTGGGTTCATACAGAATCTTACCTAGAGGATCGTTTGAACCCATGTGAACCCACAGCAGCCCACCCCTGGATGTATTGGTATATAAAGCTTCCCTTCTGTAATAACCAATATAAAAAATAGATTTCCTGCTGTCAATAGAAGAGGAATGAGGGAGAAAAATCATACATTTGTCCTTTCTGTCCTGACCAACGTTGATAGAGTTTGAATGCTCTGTTGAAACTCTTTTAGACTGCCAGAAGAAGATGTGTATAACCTTGTGATGGCTAGAAACAAGAATTAAAAAATATTTTTAAAATAAATATTTTTTTTTCAAAACTGTTGTTTCATAAAATGTTTTTCATAAACTATTTATACTCATTTGTATTCATATATTTGATGGATATCATAGTATCACTGATGTTTTAGCTGTTACAAATATTTCTTAGGTGTACTGTAGTTAGTCACTTCATAAGAGATGGAGATTAAATGTGGACAAATATAATACTGATAATCATCTTGAGAGCATTGAATCAAGATATGATGTTAGTCTGCCATTTTGCCATTACTTTGAATATGATGTATCCAAGTTTCACTGTAATTACTGATTCAAGATAAAGGCATCCGGCATCAGCATTGCATGAATATTATGTTTTGCATTTTCCACATAAATTTGATGAGTTTCCTTAACCATTTCTGGAAAATATTGTGACTGATCATTTTTCTTACATTTTGGATAGAAATCCACCCTCATAAAGTTATGAATAGAACATAGAAATGACTATAAAACTGAATGGCCTATATGTGTTATTCTTTCTGCTCTCCTCTTGTTTTAAATATATTTGAGTAATAGCTTAAAATTATATATATATATACAGTACACACACACACACACACACACACACACACACACAATTTTAGTTTATTATTGGAATTGAAAGGCTACAGGTATATTTGGAATCCATACTACTCTGAATGACAGAGAAAAGAATTATTACTACTAAAGAATAGGTATTAAGTTGATTGGTCTTGATAAGAGTAAATTTGGATATTTATAGCTAGTCAACTTAAGATAGAACAAGGACTGGTTGGAATAAAATCTTCCTATTAACTATTGTCTGGATAAAATAAAAAAATATTGACTTCTTTTTTGTATTCATCTTTCTCATGTAGCAGTGATACTGTCTCATGTTCTTCCAACTTTTCTAAAATGTGCTTGAATATCTGGTATATTTTTGCCAAGTTGGGCTTTAATCTACATTGGATGATCTTTGCCATTATTTTACTGGGCCTATGGCATTAAGAATATTGTATGATAGTTTATACACTGCCATTTCTTTTATATTGGTAGGCAGATTGGCCTCTTTCAATCCATTAACTGCTGTTTTCAGATTAGTTGGCAGAGCTTACTTAGAACCTTTTCTGATTTTTCCTCTATTATTTATCCCATTTCTGTAAATATTCTATCAGTTCGTGAAGCTTCCAACTTAGTAATGAACAAAGTGCTGATCTAACTTCATTTTCTAATATTAGAAGTACTTTTAAGTGGAGAACCTTCCAAAAGTAAGAATTGTAAAGAATTATAAGTCCTCTACTGTAAGTAATTTCAGAATACTCATTCCATCTTTGATTAGTAACTGTATGTCCACTGTTGTCCATTTGTAGACTGATTTGATGTTGAAACTTCCTTTTGAGTTCAGAGTTATTTAAAATGTTATGTCTTTCGGTGTCCGTTTCCCTCTTCAGTATCTTTTAATAGGTTTCTGAAATTGTTCATTAATTTCATCCTGAGATATTTTTCTTTCTTTCTTTCTTGACTTTTATTTTCTATTCTTGCAGTTTCCTTGGTTTTTTTCTTTCATCCGCTTTGCTTTCTGTCATCTAATTTGTTTTCTTCTGAGTTTAGAATGAACTCTTCCCTCTATACATTACAGTTTTCAATTGGTTTTAACTGGTTTAAATTGCTATGCGCTTTAATTGTGTATGCCACCTAGAGTCACACACTTGATATAGATGGCTGCATAAAGTGAATAATTAATTAATTAATTAATTCTGACTTAGCATTCCAATCTTCAACCAGAAGGAGCATATCTTGCTTGCTATCAACTTCAAATCGAACTTAAATCAAGTTCATCTTTTCTTCTGCCTCAGAAATTGCCTTATTAGAGGATTGTCTAAGGCGTCTAACTGATACTATTTGTCACTGATTGCACTGTAGCCCAGTATGGCTCTTTCTATATAGCTTTTCTAACTATTAAAGCAATGCTATTCCTTCTTTGAGATTTTGAGTAGAAAACAGTGTGCTCTTCTGACTGAAAGGATCCAATCTTGGCCTATCCCAGTTTGCTGGTGCTCAAGATGTAAATGTGTAATTATTACATTTCATTTTTCACACCATTGACCTTCCCATGTTTCTTACATTTCATATTCACACTGAATGTTTATCTTTTCTTACAGAAAAACTAAAAAGGTTTTATTTTTTGCTGCATGGAGGATCAGAACCAAATGTCCCGAATGTTTAAATCTAACAGTATAATCAACACCAGTAGTTCTCAAAAAATCCTTAGCTTTTCCTCAGTAGCATATTTAATACTACCAATTTGAGGACCTTTAG
Organism: Notechis scutatus; assembly: GCF_049901735.1. Lineage (NCBI taxonomy): Eukaryota > Metazoa > Chordata > Lepidosauria > Squamata > Elapidae > Notechis > Notechis scutatus. The sequence goes on from NC_142025.1 coordinate 27,347,622, forward strand.
TTGGCACTATATCATCAATCATTTTCTATTTTCCTGGTAAAAGTATAGGGGATATATATTGCTTTGTCCTATGTAATATGAAATGATGCTCTTGTCGTTGCCAGTAAAGTAACCATTCACCTTCAGCTTCTTTCTATATCATTTCTGCCCTATATAGGTGCTTTAGCAAAGATGGGTTTTTTGCCAGATACAATAGATTTAATTAATGCAATTTTGGTGATAACTCTGTATTTTAATTGGTTATGGTGGGATCAATTAAATCTTCATTTAATATTTACAGAGATTTGCATTAGAATCATCTAATTCAATGCTTTTCAAACTTGGGAACTTTAATATGTGTAGACTTCACTTTCCATGTTGGCTATGGCAGTGGTGGGATTCAATCTTTTTTACTACTGGTTCTGTGGGTGTGGCTTGGTGCGCTTGGCAGAGGAAAGATACTGTAAATCTCTAGTCAGAGGTAGCATTTGCCAGTTTTCCAAACTACTCAAAATTTCTGTTACCAGTTCTCCAGAACTGGTCAGAACCTGCTGAATACCATCTCTGGGCTGTGGACTTATGACAGTTGGACATATCTTAACATTGCCAAGTTTGAAAAACATGGATCTAATTCAACAGAAGTATGTAGTTATAATTTTCAAAAATGTCTCTGATATACATTTGTGCAATACACAATAGAAAATAATACATTTGTTGTGCTTTTACTAAGAATAAATGTACTTAGAAGAACAAGAGTTGTGTCTGTAGAAAGGCTGATTAAAGCAGAAGCTTTAAACTATTTTATTACTTTATTTTGTTTCAGAAAATTTATATAACTTCCTACTCACAGCAACTCTAGGTATCTTACAAACAAAAACACAATGTAGAAGAAATAAAAATATAAAATAATAATAACCCTCCAGCAACAACACCCACTCAAATGGGTTCCATCCCACTCTGTATTCCCAGGCCAGCTGGCAAAGCCATGTCTTCAGAGCCTTATGAAAGAGAATCAGAGTGGAGGCAACTCTAATTTTTGGAAGGATGGTGTTCCAGAGGTAGGAAGCCACCACAGAGAAGGCCCTTCTCCTGGTCTTGCCAGAGATATCTCCTTAGAGGATGGAACATTCGTTGCCTCTGATGTGACCAGCAAGAGTTGTTCCCCAGATAATCTGGTCCCAAGCCATGAAGGACTTTAAAGGTGACAACCAGCACCTTGAATTGCACCTGGAAGCAAATTGGTAAATAATACAGCTCCCACAGGAGAGGTGAAACATATGCACACTGAGGTCTGCACAAAACCATATGAGCCGCTGCATTTTGAAACACCTGGAGCTTCCAGATGTTTTTCAAGATTTTTGGTCCAAGAAAGTTTTCTTTCCATTTTGTTTTGGAAAGAAATTAATTGCTTACTCTTTAGGCATTGCACATTTAGCATAGATTTGACAGATGAAATGCTCTTTAGCATGGAAGCAGAAATACAGAAGAGAATTTCATCGATAAAATTCTGCTTTCGGGCTTCTCAAAGGAAATAGGTGCCAAAAAGGAAAGAGGACTCTCATTATTTAGATGTCCTAATTATTTTAAACACTAAAGATATTGCTATGTCTTTTTATCTGCTTTATGTATTTGGGATTTGTAAGTCACTTAGGGAGAAGTAGTCAACAGAATAACAAATTAATATAGTAATAGTAATTTGAAAATTAGGTAATATGTCCAGTATTGATTACAAATAAAATATTTTTTATCAAAATAATACAGTATTACCTATATTTTAAAATTGTTTTAAAGAAGAAAAGATTAAAATCATTTTTTTTAAAGTGAGATGGATATAAATTTTATAAAGACCATACAGACATAGCTAACTATCTGGTTAGACAGATGCTAAAAGATTTATGCCTTCATCTTTCTCTTTGTATTCTTGTATGTTTGGCAAATATTCTGGATTTTTTTTGTAAAACACAACAGTAGTTTCTTCCATAGTTATTTTCTTGTGAAATCTTTGCTCTTGGGTTGTTTAAAGTACAGAGGTGATTCTGACATTATTTCCATCAAATGAAGTAAAAATATTGCTGTGTAAGTAGAGTTATTTCTCAAAAAACATGATTTTTTAGATACAGCATCTGGCTATTTAAAGATTTTATAAATTGTAGACTTTGCTATCTATCAGCGGAGACTTTTAGGCTGTGTTTAAACAGAGTAATTCTCATGGTTTCTATTATATGTCATTTTAATTTTTCCCTTCTATCTGCTTGACATTTAAAACATCTGTCAGAGCTTCAGAGCCACACTACAAGAACTGATGCCAAATAGAATGCTTTCCAGTTCATTCATAATTGCTGATGTAGCGTCTCCAGAGAAGTACATTGATAAAATTTTGATTAAACATCATGCATTATGTTATCATTTGTGCAGTTTGCATGCTAATCAATTGCACATTGGTTCCTCTACAATGTAATTTCTTATTGAAAAGCTGAAATCACAAAGCATGCAAGAGGAAAGGCACTGTGAATCTGTGTCATGCTGCCAAAATAACACAGTAAGAGAAATTGATACTGGAATCAATTTTTACAGAATGTCGGGAAAACTGTATCAAAACCTTAAGTAAGTAGGTATTTCTGATTCTGTAAGACTTACTGAAAGGTGCACTTTAAGATTTGGCTAGATGTCTGTAATATTTTAATAACTGAGGAAAAATGTTGTATTGATCCATTTGTTTAGAGAGTAAAATCATGTATCATAAAAAGAATATGAAAGAAGCTAAACAAAATTAAATTAAAGTAATTAATAAAGCTGATATTGTCAGTGCTATGAAGTATTTAAGAAGCATGTTGGAGGCAAAATACAGTAATTTTAAATCAAAATTGTTTTGAGTCATTCTTTATAACTGATTAAAATTTCTTAGCTTGATATTCTTCAGATATATTAGGTGATGTAATAGTTGAGTAATAATGTATGTAATACAGCAGATATGTAAGATATCTTGATTGGAAATATGTAGAATTTCAGATTTCATGGTAAATTCATGCTACTAGAGGGGAGGAGTGCTAAAAGAATGATAATATATCTTACAATTATAATAAATAAAATGTAGCATTGTTCAATTTTTAGCATTCAAGTTCAATCTTGCAACCTTTATTAATGACTATATTTTGGGTGTTTGTATGACCAATGAGAAATAATACCACATAACTTTGCCTAAACTTTAAATATGCTTTTTTCAGTATAAGAATCAATATTAGAACAGTAGAATACATCTATAATCATTACAGGAGTGTTCACAATGTTAAATTTTTAAAAATTGCACAAGAACTTTTGTCCTTAATGAACATCTTTGCATGACAAGAATAACTCAGAGGAGAAGATTAGGGAAGGAATGGTAGTCTGTAAGGTGAAGAATAGTTAAACAGTCATCAAATACTGAGACGTAGAATGGCATGATGATATAGTGTAGGGGTATCAAACTCAAGGCCAGGGGCTGAATCCGGCCCTCAGGGTATTTATATCTGTCCCGTGGGACTGCCTTGGAAACAGTGAAGTGGTCCATGGTGCTTTTGACAGTGGCCCTCCCAGGCTCCACTTTCACTGGCAGAGGGTTGCAGGAAGCTATTCCAGCCAAAAACAGAGCTTGGGAGCCCATTTTCACCGGCAGAGCACTCAGGCCACTACAGGCATTCCCAACACAACTGACATCGAACTGGCTATGCCCCCTGGCCATGCCCCCCAGCCCCCCCAAGGTCAAACACAACCCTGATGTTGCCCCCCAGTGAAATTGAGTTTGACATCCCTAATGTAATGAATGCAGCTTTGAGTTAGTTAGGACTATATTTGGATAAATGGCTCTAAAAGGAGCTCATTAGAATTTACAATCAAATATTACATAAATAGCCAATCTAATCACCTAGTCACAACATTTTATATAAAGTTGCATCAAAAGAATATCATCTTGAAGGTACTAAAATGTATTTTTAAAAATGAAATTCCATCAAACAAGTATTTTTATAACAAAAATGAACTTTGAGATAGCCATTTTTTAAAAAAAATCATTATTTCACTAAACATTTTAAAGATATCTGGTTTATTTAATCTTCATAATTTATTACAATTAAATACTAATGTGGAATATTTCAGCATGTCTACTTAATATACTGATATTAAAACCTTCTTTCCAGGACTGAAAGAGAGATCCATTCCTGCTGATAAGCTGATAAGAATAATATACTCAGTTGAGTCAGCCATGTTTGGAGATTCTCACTAAAAATGCCCATATTATCAATTCTCTTTTTAATGAATATATGATATAAAGTGGTCACACAACTAGAACATATGATTGAACATATGATTGCCTTCTGTCCATTTTCAACAGAATTACAGTGTAAATTTAAATTTCATTTCAAATGGTCTATGCATTTCCAAGCTGTTGTAATGGACTTGAACATAAGGCTTGTAGAGTATAAGAGGAGAAGGCAAGTGGGCGGAAAACTTACATACCTCAACTATTCATTTACTCTGCATTTTTAATTGTGAAGAATGATTTTTCCTATGTCTATTGCATAAATCATAACATCATCTGTATCCTATAGTTTTTATTATTGCTCTCTATATTCATTTACAGTATTTATTAGGCTATTAGGATATAATTAGACTTGGCAGAAGTTTTAGATAGCGTTTATGGGTATAAGTATAGCCCATACTACTTTTTTTCTCCTGATAATACATCACTGATAATTATCACAGATTTTTTTCTCTCAAGAGGTTAGCATTGGAGGAAACTCCTGCTGAAATATTATTTCCTCTTACTGCCTGCAATGCTCCAAGTTTTCTCAGAGATCAACTAATTCCCAGGCACCTAGATCATGGGTGTCAAACTTGTGGCATCACATTGCCATCACGTGATATTTTGTGACATTTTTCCCCTTCGTGGAGCTGAAGTACGCATGGCCTGCACATGACATATCCAGCCTGTGGGTCACCAGTTTGACAATCTTGAAATTAAGTCACACATAGCAAGCAAAAGGTGGCCAGGGAATGGGAAAATAGGAAGTGAAGTTTCACTTCTTATCATTGATACTTCAGGGCAGTGCGGAAGTAGTATTAGAAAACTAATGTGTGACATCAGAGACAAGAAACAGAATATCCACAGGCTTATTTACATCACCTTATGCATTTTTGACAAAGAAAATTTTAAAGATAAAATGCTCGGTATTTCTTATAACACTCTGAAAGTTTATTCTTTGTGGGACTGTTATAAATCTCATATGAAAAATCCCTTAACTGTTGTTATAGTAAACCACTGAGGTCAATTTTTGCCTGTGGGCAAACTATTTCTTTCCATATTCAATTTAGAAGACTGCTTCTTTTATGTAGTAATTTACAAGTATGCATCTGATAATAAAAGGTAGCTGCAGCCTTTAGCAATTTTGTTTTTCTTGTCATATGTTCAAAGAGATAGTCACCTTGTTTGTGTATGTGCATGTAAGTGTGACATTAACACTAACATGATCAAAACACCATTAGAGATTTTTGTTCTTTCCTTTAGAAGCAACTTCTTATCAGATTTACCTTGCATCACAATGCTGCTAGAAAAAGGTCAGTCTGGTACTTAACCTTGTGCTTAACCTTGAAGTCAAGAGTCCAAATGGAAAATATGTTATTTTCCCAAAGAAGCTTGGATTCAAAACAGTATAATTCTGACTCCTCTTGGTTGTAAGCTCTACTTTTGAAGTTCAAATTATTATCTTTCGTTCTGATTATAAAACTGATTTTTTTCCCCCTCTGAACTACACAAGTGTAATTAATTAGATAGCAAGAACACAAGCTTATGCCAGAAACATTTCATGCCCTCAATGCTCCTGGTCCTGGAACAGAAAATCTTTCATTCATAGTTTCTGAAAGCAGTTTCTATTTCTGTCTCAACAAGGAGAAATCTATATTATGTCTTGAAAGGATAACTTCCAAATCTAGTCAAAAATCAAGGTTGCTTAAAATAGATGCAGAATGAATCGATTTTCCTCCTCTCTCCTTATTCATTTGTGCTTCTCCTTGGTTAGACAACATTTACCGTATTTGCCGGCGTATAAGACGACTGGGCGTATAAGACGACCCCCCAACATTTCCACTCAAAATATAGAGTTTGTTATATACTGCCGTATAAGACTACCCCCTCTTCCACACACCTTCCACTTTTGCACTTTTTTTTTTTTTTGACGCACTTTTCTGCTTTGGACAATTTTGAAATGAGCTAATCCAATTTTGAACCAAGAATATGCAAATAGCTATGGAGTTTAGAAATGAGTTTTAAAAATATTTTTCATTGCTTACCATTAAGCGTAAAATATGTTGTAAATAAAATGAGAACACAGGAAACGTTCTCTTCTCAATACAGCTGATCTCTCTCTCTCTCTCTCTCTCTCACACACACACACACACACACACACACCAAAACCCGGACACTGAAAAGGCTGCCAAGGAACAGTATATTCAATGCCTTCTCTTTAATCAAGAAACAAGGAATTCCTTAGAATCTTTTTTTTCCCCAAGTGGCCCTCTTTAAAAAAAAAAAATGGAGGTAACACTTTCATTCAAAAAGTCTTCCAGTATCTGGAGTCGCTCAGACATATTGAAGTGAGGCAGGAGAGTAAGTGAAATTTGAAATGATCCAGCTACCGTTTTCTTCCCCTCCCGCCTGAAGGCCATTATCTCCACGTCCAAAACGAACGAGGGGAGGCAAAGAAGCCAAACACGCTAAAAAGGATCTCTTTATTTTCCTACACAAGGTCACACCTACTTTTCCGCATTCAAAGGACAACCTCTCCTCACCACCACCACACACACACACACACACACACACACACACACCAATACCCGCAAACAATGTTCTGGGCATTAATCACCATTGCTACATTAACCTGGTAAATTTATACCCTGCCTCCCCCAGTGTTGCTTTTGACGGCAGGATTTCACACAGCGGGGCGCTCGCTCGCTCTCTTCTCCGCTCTCCCACCGTTCGCACATGTTGGAAGCACCGTAAAACCTGATAACCCACCCGGGGGCTCCCCCATCCTTAACCTACAGCCGCCCGCATGCAAAACCTGCGTGCAAAAAGAAAAAGAAAAGTACGCCGCACGTGAGGATCTTGAATCCTCTCCTCCCCACACCGCTAAGGAAGGAAGAGGGGAAAGGTTGCGCAGCGCGTGGCGAGTGACACCCGCCACACACACACACACACACACACACACACACACCCCCGCTCCCCCAGCCTCCCTCCCGGCTGCAACTCAAGCTCAAGTGGGAGTCGGAGTCCTCCCGGCATATAAGACGACCCCCCCACTTGGAGGCATGTTTTTCAGGGCAAAAAAGTCGTCTTATACGCCGGCAAATACGGTATCTAGTTTCTAAATGTAGAAATTGCCTCAGACCTTCTTGCCTTGCTCTTTTCCCACCAGCCCTTTACTTTGTGAAGTTGTGCCTGCCAGTTTATTCAATTAATTTCAGCAAGAATGTAGGCTTTTCATTTTGCAGTTAATTTCTTTCAGGATTGATGAACTGTGCATTGAAATGGAGAGACTGACAATTGGAACAGAATGCGAATTTCATTCCAAAGCTTTGTACCTCCAATTAATGAAAACAAGCCACTTCAGGATTTAGGCAAATCAGGTTTAATTGGAGAGCAAATTATTCTGAAACTTATATTATGGATGATTTTTTTCTTTTTGTTTTATAAAACACTAATATCTATTCAACATTAAAAAATGTGATTTTCTCCTTAATTTTTCCAGTACTACTTTAGCTAAAGCCACAAAATAAGCTAGTTTATCTAAAAAGTGAAGCTTTGGATCTCAATTCTTCCTGAACCAAATCTTTTTCATGCATGCTTGTACCTGTAATAATCCACTACAATGGATTAAATGCTAAAATTTCCTTTTTTGAATGGAAGAATTCTTTCTGCTACCAGTGACATTTCTGACAAAATCACAGCAGAAGACTTGTTAACTCTCTTTCCCTGCAGCCTGCTATGACTCTTTCTACACAAGGTATATACAGCTTCAGGGTATATCCCAACTCTTCAGAATATATGTAGAGGGTTGCCGGGAGATGGAATAATGTAGTGTGCAGTAATTGCTACATTCAACCTCTATTGTTGGAGAGTAACCCATATGTGAAGTTCACAGCAGCTCTGCTAGTTTTTGACTTTTGGTTACTTCCTCATTATACTGATACAAATTGCACATTGTGGTTATAAAAAAAAAGTTCAGAAATATAAAGATTCTAAATATTCTTAAAATCACATTCATGTGGCATGTTAAAATATTTATACTTAAAACCAGAAAAGCTTCTTTGTATGTTTGTAATATGTCTTTGCAGAACAATCTGTTATAATCTAAAATAAACTGTGTCACAGAATAAAAACCTTTTTTTCTTTAGCAAATGAAGTACCTTTATTCTGTGTTGTTATTTTCTCTGGTTTTTTTTTTATGGTTAATGTTTTGTTAAGAAAATTAACATTTATTTTTCCACTATCATTTTTTTTAATGTTTAGTTAGCCACTCACTTAAAGAAAAGGAAAGTAGAAGCAAGAAAGCTGAATATTCATTATTACATTTCTAGGCAGAGAAGTATGGGAAACTACTGTTTGTGAGCAGGAGAAGCCAAACATTCTTGGAGGGTACATTAGGGACAAATGCCTTTAGAAGTATGTTTCTGCATGGGAAAGTTAAGCTAGTTACTTCCAATATGAATGAGTTATAATTTAGGAGTGGAGAGCTAGTTCATACTCGCTTTGGACACCTCTGAGTTTCATCATGTTTTATACTTGTAAGACTTCACACCCATCTCTTAAGTGGTCACAAAAATCATTCTGTGTGATTAAGTCCTTTAAATAATTCACTTGAAGCATCCAGTTTGGCAGATGATATTATGGGTGATTTTTAAGTGGCAGATATCCTTCCAAATGTAAAACAGAATCGCAGAATAGAGGACTTTTATTGAATAATGAAGAACCTCTTTCTTTTAGTCTACTACTTCCATCCCAACCCATCCCCACTTTTCCACAACTTTTGGAAATTTTGATTATGTTTTCTCTGGAAATAACTATTTTTAGACCCTTCAAGTATTGGCTTTCATATAGTCTTCTGGAGGTTTTCCTGAGTCTTTCTGATTTTTAATGAACTATTTACCAGGATTTTAGGCTTTGTTTCAGGAAGTAGAAAGATTTTGGGATGCAGACTGCTTTCTCAAAGAAACTGTTATGGAATTATTGGTGCTTTTGAGTTTGTTTATTTGATTATAGATGTTTCATTAACAGGTTAGGTAATATCAGGTAATCATAACACCTAGTTGGATAATGAGGCATCTGAAAAGCAAACTGCAAGCTGAGAGGTTACCAAGAAGCCATTTTACTCTCCACGTGAATTCTCCTAATTTCTCCTAATAGCTGTGTATGTTCCTCCACAAGCCTGTGTAAACAAGATATTACGAACTCTTGCTGATCCAGTTATGGAGGCTGAAGCCAAACACCCAGGTTCCTTTCCCATCATTTTAGGAGATTTCAATCAAGCAAATTTAAGGAAAGAGCTCCCAAAATATTGCCAGCATGTAAATTGTCCCACCAGAGGCAAAAATACTTTAGATCACTGCTACACAACAGTAAAAGATGCTTATAGGTCTTTACCACGAGCAGTTGTGAGACACTCTTAGCACTGCTTGATTAACCTTGTAGCTGCCTACAGACAAAGACTTAAAACCATTAAACCAACAATTAAATCAAGGAAGACTTGGTCGGATGAGGCAAAGCTGAAACTCCAGGCCTGACTTGATTGCACTGATTGGAATGTTTTTGAAGATGCCTCTGCAGACCCAGTTGAGCTCACAGATACTGTAACATCATATGTTAGCTTCTGCGAAGACGTATGTGTACTAACAAGGAACCTGAAAATTTATAGTAACAATAAACCTTGGTTCACAGCTAAACTTAAGCAGCTGTGTTGTTCCAAAGAGGAAGCCTACAGAAAAGACAGAATGCTATAAAACCAGGCCAGAAACATATTAACGAGAAATCAGAGCAGCAAAAAGAAGCTACTCTGAAAAGTTAATCAATTCTCAACAAATGAATCAGCAAACATGTGGAAAACTCTTAAAAACATCACTGGCTTCAGCAAACCTCCTTCCCAGGAAGAAGGAAATCAACAACTAACAGATGATCTGAATGTGTTTTACTCAGGTTTGAAAAGAAACTATAGCCACCTATCTCCACAACCCACATCTGAAACACACCAACAACAGCCAAGCCTCCTACAACTGGCCCCAATCCATTGGGCTCACAACCTCTGGTGATCACAGAAAAAGAAGTGCAAGATCTATTACACAGACAAAAGCCAGGAAAAGCACCAGGGCCAGACAAGATAACTCCTTCTTGCTTAAAAGTCTATGCTGACCAATTAGCCCCCATCCTCATCCAAATCTTCAATAGATCACTAGAGATGTGCTATGTTCCTTTATGCTTCAAACGTTCTATTATCATCCCAGTGCCAAAGAAGCCCTCCATCAAGGAACTGAATGACTACAGACCAGTTGCTCTAACATCTGTAGTTATGAAAATATTTGAAAGGCTTGTGCTGTCCCACCTGAAAACCATCACGGATCTGCTGTTAGATCCCATGCAGTTTGCATACCGAGCAAATAGATCGACAGATGATGCTGTTAACATGGCTCTGCATTACATCCTACAACACCTTGAATCTCCAAGTACCTATGCAAGGGTCCTCTTTGTAGATTTCAGTTCAGCATTCAATACCATCATTCCAGACACTCTTCTAAGTAAATTAAACCAACGAGCAGTACCTGAACACACTTGTAAGTGGATCATAAGCTTCTTAACAGACAGGAAGCAGCAGGTGAAGCTAGGCGGAATCACATCCGATACCTGTACAATAAGCACAGGTTGTGTGCTTTCTCCACTTCCCTTCTCCCTATATACCAATGACTGCATCTCAAACGATCCATCTGTTAAAATATTGAAGTTTGCTGATGACACAACAATGATTGGTCTCATTCAAGACAACAATGAATCTGCAAACAGACAGTAGGTTATACAACTTGCCTCATGGTGTAACCGGAACAATCTGGAACTGAACACACTCAAAACCATAGAAATGGTGGTAGACTTTAGAAGAAACCCTCCCATACTACCACCTCTTACAATACTAGACAACACAGAATCAACAGTAGAGACCTTCCAATTTCTAGGTTCTACTATATCACATGACCTAAAATGGACAACTAACATCAAAAACATCATCAAAAAAGCACACAACAAAGAATGTTCTTTCTGTGCCAACTCAGAAAGCTCAAACTGCCCAAGGAGCTGCTGATACAGTTCTACAGAGGAATTATTGAGTCTATCATCTGCACCTCTATAACTGTCTGGTTTGCAACCCAACAGGACAGACACAGATTTCAGGGGATAATTAGGACTGCAGAAAAAACAATTACTACCCACCTGCCTTCAATCGAGGACCTGTATACTGCACGAGTCAAAAAGAGGGCTGTGAAAATATTTACAGACCCCTCACATCCCGGATATAAACTGTTTCAACTCCTTCCCTCAAAATGACGCTATAGAGCACTACACACCAGAACAACTAGACACAAGAACAGTTTTTTCCGAAAGCCATCACTCTGCTAAACAAATAATTCCCTCAACACTGTTCAACTATTTACAAAGTGTACACTACTATTACTGTTAATCTTCTCATCACTGCTTATCACTTATGATTGTAGGACTGTAACTTTGTTGCTTGTATCTGTACGATTTATGTTGACTGTTTCCCAGTATGATTTGATTGTTGATTGTACCCTATGATTATCATTAAGTGTTGTACGTTATGATTCTTGATTCTTAACGAATGTACCTTTTCTTTATGTATACTGAGAGTATTTACACCAAGACTAATTCCTTGTGTGCCCAATCACACTTGGCCAATAAAGTATTCTATTCTATTCTATTCTATTCTATTCTATTCTATTCTATTCTATTCTATTCTATTCTATTCTATTCTATTCTATGAACTCAACTTTTCAACTCTAAATAAAGTACAGCTATTCTCTTGTATTGGCCACTATTGCATACAGAATAACTGCTGGACCAATTGGAAGCTCAACACTGCTGCCTTGGACAAGCAACTACAGAAGACTGCTCTGTGCCTAAGATTTGTGTTTTGGGAAGATTTGGCTATGCTTCCAAATTCTTGGTGGCCCATTGGGCTGTCTTTTGTGGGAAAGAACAGAGACATGTCCAAGCACAGGACTCTTCCTCAATGACTCAGCATCATCCTGTAGCTTCTTTAAAGCTGTTGCCATGTTTGAGACCTGGGCTCTTGTTAAGAGTGCCCCTGATAATGAAATGAGGGAAGGGCTGAATTGATTATTCTGCAAATTATCAGATTCTCACTTCTTTCAAACTTGGATAGCATTTTTAAAAGCTACTAGAGATACACCAATTGTATTATATGTAGGGCCATTCCATTATTGGTTTAGCATGCATTACTGTTCTGGATTTATGTTTGCCACTTTGTTCAAGAATTCCCCTTTTATAGATTTCCCAAGCACTCTGTTTAAATTAAAATGAGGCATGTAAAGAAAAGTTTTGCAAATACAAAGTTGTCTTCCTTACTAGATGCTGACATTCCAGACATCCTATCAATATTAGTGGTTGGAGTGCAGTGCCAAAGCAAAGCAGTGGTGCTTGCAAGAATGAATAATTACTGCAGATCATTACGATGAAAACAGCTTGCCAACTTCACAAAAAATAATTTATTTCATGGATGCAGTAAATGTATTTCTGATTTACTTCCAAGATCTGAGTCCCTTCAGATTTTCTCAACAGTGGAGTGACAAATTGCTAGCAACAATTATATACATTTTTCTGAATTATAAAAGTGAAGATGATTGGGAATTTAAAGATTCCCTGTGATTTTCAGGCTTCTCTTTATTTGCTCACTGATATAATGGGTTAAAATTATGGCTAAATCCAAGCAGGAGCAAGAAAATCTCCATTCTTATTTGTAGCTACTTGGAGATGTGAAATATAAAGGCTTTATCTTAAAGAGCATTTTATAATGACTATGTCATTAACTCAGTCAGCACTTTAAAGTGTAATGATGCTATTTGGCCAGCTTTCTCTGCTGATATCAGTAATTTACACAAGCAAAATACAGCTGGCAACCACCCAATACATATATACTTTGTGTCAAGAATAATTTCTATGAGGAAGGACAGACTGTCCCATCTTCTTTTTTATATATTTCATAGTAGAAATGCTATCACAATTTCTGGGATTTAACAACAAATTTCAACATGATGATGTAATAATCCCAGACTTAAGATCTGCACCTCTAGAAATGATACACTATTTCAGACCTACCTTTTAGTCTCCTTCAAGAATCATGTGAGCAAATGTCTATTCAGTCTTGCAATGTTCCAGATTAGGCAAAAAAAATATGAAATTAATTCTTTTTTAATGTAGGATATTTATTAAAGAGGAGTCAAAAATAATAAGTGATTAAATTATTAAAATAACCACTTCTTGATTTTGCTATCTAAAACATATTGTTTGGATCTACTCATATTTGTTAAGAATCCTAACTTTTGGCAAATAATCCCATAGAACTCCACAATATGGTTTAGTCTCTATTTTCCACTAATTGTTTCAAAACAAAGCATGTTCATCAAATGGGGAATTTCCTGAAGAAGAATCCAAAGATGGCTTAATGATGGCTCATCAAAAAATCAGCTTAGCCTTGGTGTAAATGTGTTCAAAAGAATTATTTAGTAAATGGGGAAAGAAAGTGTTAAGTTTGGGGAATAATGGAGACCAGACATCTGACCAGTGACTTCAATTCTTTAATAATCGTAAATAGAACAGAACAGAGCAAGGCTATGGGCAACAGCAACCCTTTTATAGGGTTATCTGCTACCCTATTAACCAATGACATGTGCAACAAGTTCAAACTTATAACCAATGAGAAGTGTCAAAATAGTGGCCAATCAGGGACTACTTATGGACCAATCCCTAGCTGTTGTATAAGGGCCAATCAGGTGTGCAGGTTTTCCAAACCCTGATTTGCATTTATGCTAGTAACTTTTATTGATTCACAACAGAAAGCTTCATCATAAATTGCATTATCACCACACAAGATCTTCACTGACTATTAGATAAAAATTTTCTTGGGAGTTGTTTGTGAAAGCTTTTACAATTGGAGTAAGGAATGCTTTTTTTAACAATAAAAATGCCTTTATTAAACTTTGAGATTTATCTTCCTCCAATTGGAAATTATAGTGGTACCTTGGTATTTGGCTGTTTCAAAACAAGTCAAATTTGGTACTTGAAGCATTTTGATGTGAAAATGTTGTCCTGGTACTCGTAGTTTCTTTGGTATTTGGCATACTACAAAAGGAAGAGGAGGACAGCCACAAAGAGCTGACAGGAAGTTGGAAATGCTGGGAAGGTTGCTGCTAAAGGAAGAAAGGGGTGGTTACAGTGCGTGGACAGGAATCGGTGAGGCTGGGAAAGTTGCTGATATAGGAAAAAGCATAGACAAAAGAAAGGGTCATGTGATTTGTTTGCCATTCATAGTTTTTAGTACTTAGCGTGTCTCCTGAAATCAATTAATGTTAAGTACTGAGGTATCACAGTAAGCTGAAATCAATTGGATTTCAACCCATTATGTTTTTAAATTCAGAATATACTTCTTCATAGCTTTCCAACTTAACTCAGGATGAAGTATTATAGACATCACATGCTATAAAGTTTTTAGACAGATTTTAAATAAAAAGTATTGCATTTAAATGCTCCTTGTTAAATGTACCTGTTCATCTGAATATACTATAGCCACCTAGTATCAGTGATTACAGTGGCATATTTATAACTTTAAGATATTATGGACATTTGTGATAATATAATGTACATGATTTTAAAAATATTAAGCAGTAATGTAGGTGAAATGAAATTCCACCACTTGAGTCTGTAATAACATCAAGCTCACAGAATACAGAATGACCACAAAACTAACAATTAGAAATATGTGCAGCTTCAGTAACTCAAGCTTATGATTTTGTGTACATGCAATACAGGGGTGGGATTCAAAATTTTTAACAACTGGTTCTGTGGGCATGGCCTAGGTGGTGGGTGTGGCTTGGTGGTCATGTGACTGGGTGGACATGGCTTGGTGGTCATGTTATTGGCTGGGTGTGGCCAACTCAATATCACTCACATCGAGGCACGCATCTCCTCACCTGGCCTCTCATGACTGTGGGGATGCTGCAACAGTCGTAAGTGTGAAAAATGGTCATAAGTCACTTTTTTCAGTGCCGTTGTAACTTTGAATGGTCACTCCACACAAGCAAAGTACCAGCAAAAGAGTGGAAAAAAACTCCAGAGATGTTCCTGAGACAGGAAGTCTAGTCCTGCCAAGAATGTAATAAGGGTTAACGGAGAGGCAGTTTCTGTAAGCAACACCAGAATGTTTCCTTCTTGCCTTCCTTACAGGATTAGGCCATTAATTTCTTCTAACAACCAGTTCTCCGAACTGCTTAGAATGTTAACAACCTGTTCTAGTGAATAGGTGTGAACTGGTAGAATTCCACCCCTGATGCAATACATCAAGTCAGAAATATAGAGACAGGCCAGTATTTTATAGAAATAGAATGGTATTTTTCTTAATGTTTATACATTTATATATAGATATATGTGAAATCTAGCAATAGTAAAATGTTAATAATAACTAATAATAATTAGTAAATAATAACTTCACCAGGGGCCTATAATGTTATGTCTTCCTATATTTCACATATTTTCTGCTTTCATTGTGAGTTTTGATGACTCATTTAATATTTCCCCAAGATAAAGTTATCAGGAAGCAAAATATTAATCAAGTGTAGATGAGGTGTCATAGTTTCAATTGTAGCTTTTTCTTTAAAAACCTCAAATTTTCACATTTTATAAAAGGCAAAGTGGTCATTTTATGTTTCTTGAATCCAAAAAGTAACATGAAAGGTTGCTACCTTTATGTCTGCTTTGGAATGAGATTGGCATTCTAGAATAGCAAACAGACAATCATGTGTTTATTTTTGTTAATATGAAGAGATTTATATAAGCAGAATGAAGTGACTAATCTGGCAAAAATGAAAAATTTTGTCATATTATTCTCAGCCAAAACATTATTCTACATCTGTTTATTTCTTCTTAGACTCCTCCAAGATAATGAGCATTTTTCAGAATGATTTTTAAAAGGATAAATAATTTTTATATGTGTAAAGTATATATTAAGAATTGAACTGATAGATTAATCAATTTAATAATTGTCATAATGACCTTATAATACATTTATATTATTACACAGCTTCATGCTATGAGCCAGCTGCAGCTATTCTTGAGCAATAGGACTCTGCTCACCATCCTCATGCCTTAATAATCTCCCATTACTGCAAAATGCTCTACATAGGGTTTCCCTTGAAGAATATTTAGAAGCTTCAGATGATGCAAAAGTTAGTCATACAGGCAGTTATGGTGGCTGTAATTCAGCATGTGTGATACCGCTACTCAACAAGCTGTATTGGTTTCCAGTTTGCTTCCATGTGTAATTCAAGCTGCTTGTAGATACCTTTAAAGCCATTCATTGCTTGGGAATAGATTACTTGCTATATCCAGCTTTCTGTTAGAGCCAGCAAGAGAAGCATGCTCTGTATTCTATCTGATATCATAATCTAGTAAGACCCCAAAAGAGATTTTTTGTTGTGAAACCCTGTGGAACATCATTCCACCCCAAGACAGACTTGCATCTACCTGTCTAGTCTTTCACGAAGGTCAGTTAAATTCCTGTTTTGTCTTTGACCCCCATCCCTGATGGTGTGGGCCCCTTTTTTTTGGTTGTATGAATCGTTGTGTGTGATTACTAATTATTACCATTAGTTATTTTTCTCAACTGCTATTTATGTTATTTATAATTCTGCTATATTTTATTATTGTGAGCTACCTAGTAACGTATCTGAGATGGACTGTCATGTAAATTACTCTATAAATAAATAACTTTTCCAAAATGGCCAGCTGCATTTTGGAATTGGTAATGTAAAATCAATTCATTTTTACTGATGAATTGGTTTAAACCCAAATAATTAGTTAAGAATTATTTATCAGACAATGCATTATAATTATGCATCATTTATGAAGTATTTTTTCCCATATATACAATTTGATTGGACTCTTTAGCTGCATTAGAAACTACTGAATTGTTATTATGATGGGATCGAGCTTGGGATAATTCTTTTTTTTTTCATTTTTCATTTTTATTTTATTATATAAAATACAAAAAAGAGAAGAAAAATAGAAAATTAAGGGAAGGAAAGGGAATGGGAAAAAGGGTTGTGAGATACAAGGGGAAAGAGAAAAAGAAAGAAAAGGGGCCATTGATTTCCAACTCTTCTTAGCACAGTACAAAATAAATGCACTCCAACCTGAACTTTTTGCTTTTACACATTAATATATAACTAGCCATTCCTATAACACCAAATCTTTCTAATCAACAAAACCAAGGTCAAAGGTTTTTTTACTTTTTCTTCACAAGCACCAATTCCAGAAGTGATATCTAAATAAGAACATATTTTCATTTTTGAATAAAATAATCAATTTAACCATTGCTACTTTATTTTCCTTGCTATGGAAAGAATGTGTATTTCTATTTGCAACTAGTAATATTTGCCAACTGTCTCCATTTTTATTTACAAAATTTATTGTATTCTTTTTTATTGATATGTTTATATCAATTTATTGATATGTTGATATCCCAGAAATGTTTAGTGAAGATATGTGTACAAACTTCACTATATTGCAAGTGTAATATATATATGGAAGGGACATTGGCATATATTTTGTGAGCCTGTTCTGCAATTGTCCTGCTTTCTTCTTGGCCCTCTCTTTTAAATTCAAGTTTTGCTTAAAACAAAAGTAATATTTTAATCCCCGTTCCCAGTCTTATACAAGCCAGTCAGGTCAAGTCTTGCAAAAACTTTGGAACTGATACTTGTGAGGAGCTTCTGCACACATTAGTATTATGGAAACTAGTCTCCCATGGGGTATTTCTGCTGTTGTTATTAAGAAGCTCCTGATAGCTTATAAGATATTTAGATATTAGTCCTCATTGTCTCTGGATGCAAAAGAACCAATTGTTTGGGCACCTGATCACTGGGCACCTGTTCACTTGGCAAAACAACATCCAAACCATTTCTTGATAAAAATGGTTATTTGAAATGTTAAAGAACACTAACCAACAATTAACCAAATGATGAAAGAATAAAGAAAGGCAATGGGCAAATTAAAGAAAGGAATAAGTTGTCTCTTCTCTCTCTTTTACCTATACTTTCTATCTTTTCTCTTCAGAATATGATTGACTGTTCTAATTATATTTCATGATTATATCTCCTGTCTATAGAAGCAATTTTTGTTTCACCTCTAAAATTGTTACAGCTAATTGTCTCCCTAAATGGAGAGATAACTTACACTTAAATCATGTTGAAATTGTAGGACTAAACATATCAGAAGGTGAATTAGGGAATGAAGAAAGGAAGAGATATATTCTAGACTTTATAAAATAGCAAGTAGACATTGTCTCTTTTGTTCCTTCACCAGAGTATTGGTGGTGAACTCATTATCTCAGTGAGGGATGGATTTCTCATGTTTTGCTTCAAAAGCTCTATTTTAGACATCGGACATTCTTGCCCATTTCTGAAAGTGAAATATCAGAATGATTCAGGAGTGGCTGAAATTATTTTCCTTTTCAGGGGTTTTTTTTTTTTTCTATTTTCTTCTAAATGTTTATTTTCTCTTTCTTCTAAGACACAGATTGTGAGATGTTCAAGTACTCTGGTTGCAAAAGCAGAACTAAGTGCCCCTAGGAAGAAATAATAATGAAAATAATAATAGATCAGCTGTTTCAGTGTCTCTGAAATTATTTTAAAAGTTACTTAGGAACTTGTCTAGGAAAGATTGACAGTAAAATTAGAGTTAAAAAGTAAAAAAAAAAAGGACAGAACTGTAATTCCAGGAGTTATTTTTGAGACTAAAGCTGTCCATTGGAGTAGATGAGCTGGTTCATGTTAAGAAAGCCTTTCTAGTTTCATGAACTGTAATTCTGCCAAGTTCTATTTGTTAGTTTAAAGGTCCAGGAAGAAAAGAATTATAGTAGACTGAAGAATTGGCTTTGCTGAGATTATTTATCGTTTTTCTTTGTGCCATTTTCTCCATCTAAGTAAATCTGCAAAAGAAAAATATGTGTATTTTTGCCTTCTTTCATGTGAAACTTGCATTAAGTCCTTTATCTGGCTGCCCATCAAAGAAGCAAAGGTAAAGAACATTTTCTTTTAATGATATTTTTTTCATATTAAGGATTTATTCCCCTGAGACTGCTGATGTTACAAAAGTTTATTAGCTTTTAACCTGAGTAGCCTTTTTAATTACATGTTAAGATTTCTCTGCTGACCCTATTTGAATTTATTATTTATTTTTCTTGACAGTAATCTTTATTTCTGCAGAAGGAAGGGTTGGAAGTTTTGACTTATTTCAAGTGAAATAAATTATACATCAGCCAACTGGTGTGAGAGAATTGATTAAGCGCTTATTCTTAATGTGCTTTCTTTCCCTGTGCTATGATATCTAGGAGGCAAATCCATTGTACCATTAAAAGAGGGGAAATGCAGGATTTCTTGGCAATCTGTAATATTTGTGCAGTTAAGAGGATAGGATTTGCTTTCATGAATATTATTTTCTTACCTAAATAGAGATCCTACCCAGAGACTTTATAATCTTCCAGACAGGCTAGGAAAACAATATTCGAACATCTAATGTCTTTGCCAAGCTTTTCAGGACAATAAATTGAAATCTGCAGCATGACACTTGATTTTTGTTATGCAAAAATGTTTTGTTATGCTGTAAAATATTGCAGGTTTGTGTAGAATACATGCATTTACAAAAATTTTCATTTTCTGACATAAATTATTTATACGTTGCCTTATTTCCTAAGAAAGAATGACCAGCAAAAAGCCTTTTGAATGAATTTATTATGTTCAGCAACATTTTATAAAAGGCTCTTTTATTGAAGTAGATTAATGGCAAGTATTACTTACTTGGCATCCATTTTCTACTTTATGATCAATCTTAGTACAAGTGGCTAAACGTAACCTACCAACAATATTTTTTCCATTTCCTAATTCCCAGCAACACTGCACTGAATGATTAACAAGCAGTCATTTTGCATGGCTAGGAACAGTGGATTGTAGTTGTTATCATTTTATGTTTATACAGATAAAATGAAAGTAACAGAATTACAGGGTTAGAAGTGAACTTGGAGATCTTCTAGCCCAATCCCCAGCTCAGGCAAGAAGGTCTATATACCATTTCAGACAAATGATTGTCCAAACTCTTTTTGAAAACCTCCAGTATTGGAGCATCCACAATTTCTGGAGGCAATTATTCCACTGATTAATTGTTCTAACTGAGACAATCTAGTAAAGACTAAAGATCTCTATTAAAGTCCATATTGTTGTTATGATACTGTTTGGATTTTTTTTTTTTTAGTTTAAACCACTTCTCCTGTCAAGTTTCATATTACACCCAATGTTTTCAGAATTGAAATGTATATATTTTTTTTTGTTTCAATCTGTAAAACAGATAGTACAACCGAAGCACCAGCAATATCAACATCTCCAGCTATCAAAATTCGGAAGAACAGTGTAACAATGACTGAAATCACCTCAAAAATTGATAAATTTCCTTCCACTGCCACCAGCAGTAGCGTGAGCTCCTTAGGAGAGACAGAAGAAGAAAAGGCCAAACGGTTGCTTTATTGTTCACTATGCAAGGTTGCTGTCAACTCTGCCTCCCAATTGGAGGCACACAACAGTGGTAAGATTGAGATTTTCAGGTGGTTTACAGAAGAGAAACCTACAATTTCCATGAATTTATTAACAATTAAATGACAAAAATGAGAAGAAAAGAAATCCAGTATAAAAAAGGGAAAGGAGGGGCTTTTGCAATTGCTCCATAGAAGCAATTGGATTCCTTCTTCAAATACCAGTTTTCAATTGATTGCATAAACTGAATACTGTTTTAGATGAAAGGAAAGAAACCAACATGGCTGAATTAAGAATAACATTAAGCAGAATTTGAAAGGGACACTTAACTTTTGCACTGCTGTATTAGGAAAAACAATTAACCAAATATAAACATACATAGATTGAATGCACACACATCTTAATCAAAATTGTTCTTTTTCATTCTTCAGCACTGACACCTTTCATCAAATGAAATGTCTTACATTAATTGATTTCATAACCACTTAGAAAGTACCTTTTAAGAAGATTATATGAACAATCTAACTAGATGTATCATAACTAAAAATCTTTAAAGGAAAAAAATTCCTCATTTCCAAACCATATTTTCTTCTCTTGGACTTGAGTTCTTCGAACTATTTTATTTAGTACTGTTAATCTACAATCTAATTCAGCTGGTTCAGTGAAAGCCATGAAACATGCAAGCTCTGACTATTAGAACAATAAACCAATATAATAAAAATGTCAGTAATCCAACCTAGCCTTTAACCCTACCATTTATTTTACTCATTCAAGTATTTAAGATAGTAAAATATAGCTAATAAGTACAAGTATTTCCTATAATTATATATTTGAGATTATTTTATGTGGTCAATCATTTTTCATTCTTCAAATTTAGACTGAATTTATTGTAGCAACTTTTTTCCATTTTATAATTTTGTTATTTTTAGTTTGTGCATAGATCCCAAAATTATTGAATTTCCTTATATTATGTATTCCATAACTGTATTTATTTGTTAGATTTATTTCCTGCCTTTTCTCCTGGAAGTCATATATTGCATTCATTCTTCTGATTTTCCCCTCCCCGCATCTTATAAGGTAGGTTAGATTGGGCTGAGACTGATTGGTCAAATCCAGGGAGCTTCCTAGCTAAGATGAACCTGTAACTGGGTCTACTAGTTTTTTTGATATATCTGGACCATATTGGCATAAGCTCTGTCCAATCATTAAGCCACTGTATCAAACTCCTATATTCTTCTTCAGTTTTTTCTTATCTATTATCTATTTATATGGGATGTTTTTAGAATAAATATTAGATTACAGTGCATTACTTTTCCTTCTTTGAGGAAGGAAAAGTCTTGTGTCACTTTTTAAATCATGATTTATTGCATGGGTTATTTAAAAAATGAATAATATCTCATATATACACAGAACATTATTGTTGTTATTTCAGTGGATTGTTCACACTTACATGTAATTTATGAAAATTGTTTTACTTTCAGTCTGATTCATTAAAGAAGCTGAAAAAGAGATCCATTTGGGATCCAGAGCTGGCAAATCTGAAAAATTCCCATACTTGCAATTTATAAATATGGCTATTGCTTTTAGATCAAAAAGGATTTTGTGTACTTACTGCCTAACTTTTGTAAAATGTTTGGAAATAATTAATATTTTAAGTTGTTATGACAAATACTAACTTTGCATTTCCCTCCCCCTTTTAAAAAATATAAAGATATATGGACTCCTGGGAAATTTTTGCTATTGGAGAAACAATGGCATGAAATAGAATAGACCTTTATTATAAATACTTTAGTTTTTAGAAGCAATATTTTTCCTGGTAAAGACATCTAGAAGTTAATCATACATTCTTTTTAAAAAGGGTGACTGTTTTGCCATTTAATTTCTATTCCTTTCTATGGAGTGTGCACTGTCAAAAAGGTTTTTTGAGATGGTGCCAATTCCTTCACTAGCAGCAGGTTTTCAAAATTATTGTTAATAATCCAATTAGAATATGTGGCAATGATTCAAACCAATGTCCAAATGATTTTATCTTTTATGGGAAGACATGTTTAATTAGCTGCAGCTGGTGATCAAAATAAACTCTACATTTAGCTTCAATGAGGATTCTCACGCACATTAGTACATACTGGTGACAGCTTCTTTAGCATAAAAGTTGAGGAATAAATAACTTGGGGCCCATTAGTCATATGTGCCATGGACCTTGGGTGCATTAGAAATTGTATCAGTGTATGGAAATAATAATCATAACTTCCCAGGTTTTTATATGAAATTATAATTACTTAGGTAGCATTAATAGCTAGATATATGGATATACAATATTAATATGATTTTCATTCATCAAATCAATATGAAGAATACAGATGGGTGCATAAAAAGTATCTGGTATAAAACCGGAGGTATAGCTAGAACAGCTTTTCCATTCTTTACATTCTTTAAGTATTCAGACTTTGTAATATTCTTGGTTCTAACTATAGTGCTAAAGAAATTAAATTCCTCACATGTTGGAGAACGTTAATTCAGAGAAAGACAAAGGTTTTATTCAAACATTTTTCTAATATTATTCTTTTATATGTTTAACATGTTTAGGTACAAAGCACAAAACTATGTTAGAAGCTCGTAATGGGAGTGGAACCATCAAAGCCTTTCCTAGGACAGGTATTAAAGGAAAAGGACCCATCAATAAAGGAAATACAGGACTTCAGAACAAAACATTTCACTGTGAAATTTGTGATGTACATGTGAATTCTGAGACACAACTTAAACAGGTACTAAACTTTGGCAACTTATGTCTTTTGTTGCTCCTAAGCTCCAGAAGTTCAAGGTTCTTAAGTCTGGATCAGTAAAGCTGCCAATTTTTAGGAGTTTATGTGAGCCACTGATGGTATTATGATCATCTATCATTTGTCAAGAATGACTGGTGCTTTCCAGTTTTGCTATAATTTCAATATTGTGATTCTAGGAGATTGACACAGATATAGTACTGTATTTTCAACTATAGAAATAAAAGGAAACATATCTATTTGAGTCCAACAATGCTAAAACATTATGGTGTGTGAATCAATCATATGATTCTTTGATTTCTTACCAACAGGATAGGGTAGTGCAAACTAGAGAGATGGACATTTCATCCCAACCTGCTGCTTGATTCAGCAAGATGTCACATCTCTGAAAAGTTTATCATGTATATTTCACATCCCTTTCCATGCTTATGAACAGACAGCACATTTACTGGATTATTTCCAAAGCCACAAGGCATGTTTCTGAACAGTTTGCACAGCCATGCCATATGGTTCATGATGATTTTGTGCGTGATGATGCATTTGTTTTGCTGAATTATATTTTCATTAAACTGTCATATGTTGACAATTATTTCAACTTAAATTATTTAAGAATGACATAATGTACCCTTGCGTTCTGTTATTTTACTTGCCCCATGTCTTTTGCAGAAAAATAGATATTTTGATGAATATGAATTGTTGTATAAACAGATTCTTCTCTAGACAAGAAGCATCAAATTAGGCCCAAAAGCTATACTCTTCCCCCTCAAAATTAGAAATCCTGTTAACCATACAATGTTATTTTTACAACATTTTTATATATAATCTAAGAGAGCATTATCTTGAGGAAAGACTAACTTAGGCAGTGGAAATAATATATAGTATATTTATTTGGTTCAAAATGAGTGAAACACCTTTTAAAGTAAGTTTTTCCAAAGCAGACCACACAACCTAAAACACATTTATGCAGTTTAATGGCAGAGTCTGCCTATATATCAGAGGATGACATTCATATGCCCCAGATCACCAAGTTAGTAGTTAAAAAGAGCAAAACAAGACAAAGGGGAAATCCAAGATGGCGATCGAGGTGAATGCCTAACCACATCACTGGAGACAGGGAGTGGGGTCTGGGGCAATGGAGCCATGATCTACCTCAACCGGGACTGTCGTAAGGTTTCGGAAGGTTCCGAGAACAGAGAACTTGTTGGCAATCCCGAAAGTGAGTGGAGAGAGTGAGCAGAGAGGCCAGGACAACATTCCGAGCAGAAAGTCCATTCCGAATGGGTGAGACTTGAAAGAACTGGGACTGGCGGATAGTGAATAGTTTGATTCTGTGCAGAGAGCAGAGAGTGGTTAGTGGAGAGCGAATAGTGCTAAGAGCTGGGACGAGCTGTGATTAGATGAGAGTGTGATTCTGACTCTTACAATGAGAATGATTCTGAGAGTGAACCATTCCGAGTAGCATAAAATGAACTGCATGGAATGAGCTGTGATTGGTGGAAAGTGTTATTCTGAACTGCAGAGAAAGAGACAGAACTGACCTAAACATCCTAAAAAGAGCTGGGACTGGAAGAGAGCAGGAGAGTGTGATTCTGAATGGCCAAGAGACTCACGGAGACTTGATAGACCCTATCTGAGAGGAATAATCTCCTAAACAGTCTTCATTTAAATCACCCACCTGATTAGTCAGCCTGCATTTAAACCCCCACTCAGCTGATTGGACAACCTCCACTTAATACCCACCCAAATTTCATCAATTCCAAACCCCCAAGTAGATGATTGGAAAGTTCATTCAAATCTTCTCCATTCAAATCTATCAAGCAGTAATGCTTCCTCTTTAAAAACAAAAACAAAACAATGTGGCTTTAAGGAAAAACGAAGGAACTTTTCACTACAAACCTCCAATACTTCACTACCTCCACTATTTCATTACCTCAAAACCAATTATTGATAGATAATGCTTTGTCTAAAATAATTGATTTATCATTTAATAGTATAATAATTAATTGTTAAATGACCATCAATTTACTGATTTATTGAATTGATAGAGATTTAATACTGTATCATTGATTATCTAGTTGATTGATTGATTGATTTTTAGTAATAAGTAATCTTACTTTTGATTCATTCTCTAACTTATCAATTAACATTTATTAATTACCAACATTCATTAAGTAACTGTTCTACCTATCACATTAATTAGCTATTGTAATTGTGTACTGTACTATTGTCATTGACCATGCCAGCCAAAAACTCCAAATCCTCCACTACCAAACAACAACAAAAGAATAATATCTCTACCAATGACCTCCCAGACTCCTGAACATGCTTCCAATGTCATGAAACCATCAATGAAAATGAAAATAAGACCAAATGCCACCTATGTGACAATCAAGCCCACCTTGCCTGCTTAAACTTAAACAAAAGCCTAGCTGATCTCCTAAAAACATCAGATACATTCCCTTGTCTATGTCCATCATGTTTACCTAAGCTAAACAAACTAAGTACCCTGCCTGACAGAGTTGAAAGCATAGAATCATTCATTCACTCAATAGAAGAACGCTTTCTAACAAGTTTTGAAACAACTATACAAGCAAGCCTAATCTCTCTTGGAAAAAAATACAGCACAGATAAGCAAATACCTACCAGCTCAAACTCAAATCCCAACTCAACAACCACTACCACAACTACTACCTCAACTACTGCTGGAACCATTCTGCTTCCTTATTAGTGACTGCCTAACTGCCACATGACACAGAAGGTAGGTCATGAACCAGGAACAAGGAAATCCAGCAACTCAGCACGTGCTCAGTATAGGGTGATAAAAAAAAAACCATGATGCACCAGGTTATGCCAGTATGTGGAAGGAGATGATTGGTCCTCCGTATGGGCCAGTATGTGGAAGGAGATTATTGGCCCTGATTAGCAAACAATGTAACTGTTCTTATTACTTCTTGTTAATAAAAGAGCAGGCCCCAAACTGTTCTGGGCTCGCTCGCTTGCTCATTCATTCCAAGGAACCTGGCTCATGTCATTTTTCCTTCTTGGCGTTGTAAGGCCTACCCCATGAGCGGCCCATTAGGTGCGGGATGAAAAACCCGCATTCTGGTGACCCCGACGTGATCCACTCCAGGGTGCGTCTCGACCGCTCATCCTTACTCGCTCGAAGGGAGCTGCGCATTCGTCTGGCCTGAAACACGACCACGACTCCGTAGAGTATGGGCGGAAAATTCTCTCAACAACAGACGGAGTATCTGAAGGAATTGAGAGAATTAACCGAATCCTCTTCCAAATTATTAAAAGCCTCAGGGAAGCCCACATCCCTTGTTAAAAAACGGCAGATAATTGATCTGCTACAATATATTTGGCTCCATTGTCCCACCTACCCTAAAAGGGTTCTCTTAAAATTAGCACTTGGACTAAAATTGACGAATATCTCCATACCAGTCCCCGAGCTCCAATTGGCATTTTAACAGCCTGGAGACATGTTATGGAATGTTTAATGGTCCATCATAAATTCTCATCTCAAAATTGTCCTGGGGATGCCTTGCCACCTCCAAATTATGAGGACTATCCCTTACACACACAGGGCCAACAGCCCCAACATCACACCTTCTTTCAAGGAGCCTCTAAAGGCCGACCCACCTCCTCCTGCTTCGTGTGTCTCCACTAGGAGAAAAGGGGGTCGTCTAACACAAGCCATCCAAATGGCTCACCAGCAAGGAGAATTAGAACCAGGGGAGGAAGAAGGAGCTTATATGTATCCAATTGAATGGCAAGCGCCAGCTGCTCAGGGTGGGGCTCCTGTCCCACAGTATGTCAACATGAATTATAAAGTAGTAAGGGAAGTCAGGGAAGCAGCAAAAAATTATGGGGTACAGTCTCGTTACTTTCATGGTTTGTTGAATTCTATATCTGGGGCAAATGAGGATTTCCTGATAGCAGACTGGAGATCCCTTTTGTCCATGGTTTTGACTCCATCTCAGTATGTTATATGGAATTCAGAGTATGGTAAGCAGGCTGCTATTGCCATTGCCAACGGCTTACCTGCTGGGGTAGTTGGTGATATGATTATGGGAGAGGGCACCATGACGACCCTGCAACAGCAACAGACCTCGCCCCAGGCTGCCTTCCCCATAATCAAACAATGTGCACTGTCCACTATCCGTAAAGTGGATGATCAGGGCACACCTTTGCAGACCTTTTCAAAAATTATTCAGGAACCTAACGAGTCATTTGCTTCATTCATTAGCCATCTGCAAACAGCCTTAGAAAGACAAATTGACAATCATCAGGCTCGAAATGAGTTGTGTTTGAAATTGGCTTATGAAAATGCAAATTCGGACTGTCAAAATTTTTTGCAACCCTTAACTTCCAAGCCGGGAGTCACTTTGGCTGAGTATTTAACAGCTTGTCGCATAGTAGGAACAACTTCTCACTCTATGCATACTTTAGCTGAAGCCATCACGGCTGGGATGAACCCCCCTCCTGCTAATGTCTTGCCCGTTAACTGACCCGTAGGCAACTGTTTTAATTGCGGGAAGCCTGGTCATTTTAAGTCCCAATGCAGAGCTCCAGGCGGGGGCTCTCATAACAATTCCAGAAACCAAGCTGCCAAGCCAAAAACGGTTTGTCCAAAATGTAAAAAGGGTTTTCATTGGGCAAATCAATGCCACTCCCAACCGGAGCAAAACCCTTCTCAGAATTATCATCAGGGAAACTAGGAGCGGGGTTTGCAGCTAACCCTGCCCCAAAGGCTGCCGACACCTCTTCATACTCTTATGACATGGTGGCTGATGAGACTGTAGCCTATTATACACCAGGGCAAGTAGACACTCTTTTCATTAGTCCAAAACAGTCTTTTAACCTTCCTCCTGACATTCCGGTGTTAATCTTTCCTACATTAGATCTCACAAAAATGGGGTAATAGCTGCTCCTTTCCTGAGGAGTTCGGACTCTCTGTCTGACATTTCCTTTCCATCATAGTTAATACACCTATAACTATTAACCAGGGAGATGTAGTTGCTAGAATGATTGTGCTCATTGATCAACAACAGTGTTATGCCATAGATCAGCCTGTGCTAGCGCCAAAACCTATGGCTTCATTTTCACTAAATGGCCACTCCTTTTCCGGCCCGAGCAGTACGACCCTACCATGGCTCCTCATAGCATTTTACCCTTCATATTATTCCTTTTCTTCTTTCAACCTGTGCTCACTTCACTTTCTGTCTCTCCCGCGGTCATGTTTGCCCCATTCAAAGCTGAGATAATTTTTCATTATAAACTGCCGCCTCCCCTCACGGCTGCCCCATCGCTTGCCTTTTAAACAAAAGCCCGTCTTTCCTTCTCCCTACACACGGAACAGTGCTATTCTAATTTCCAATATTGTTTTCTTGACCTTCACATCCTTTCTCACCCATCTATAACAGGATCCTATTCCTGCCTTGCCTTTTCCACCTTGCCTAACGGCACTCAAATCCAATTTTCTATATCCGCTCAACTCTACACCCCTTACTCCTTCCACTATCCTCCCATTTCCCCCTTCTTTTCTCTTTGGTCCACCCTACCTCAACAAATGCCTGCCATCTCCATCTCACTGCACGGCTATTGTGATGACTCCATCCTGTGGGATCCACCTGCCAACTTCCGTCAGTGGCTGTCTCATCGACTCTCCTTGATCTGCCACATCTGCAACAACCAGTTTCGCTTCCAACTTTCCTCCTGCCCACCGCTGACGTTACACCGCTGCACAACTGCTCCTACACCGTCGCTGTATGCCCGTGGCTGTTTCCTGCATGCCTCTATGGTTCCTCAGTTTCCGTCAATACCCGCACCTGCTCGACATCGTCGCTCGAAGGACCCTCAACTTGCTCATCGCTCCTTCAACATCACCTGGACTATTAAAGATACTTATGGACAGATTCTAAACTCCACTTCTAACTACACTCAATTGGACTCTTATTTTCCTTCCCTCCACTTCGACCTGGCTGAAATGATCCTGGGACAAACGGCATACAGGGAAGAGACTGGATCTCTTACTCCAAATCCTCAATGGGTCCAGAATACTCCCTTTTATGTATGCCCTGGACATGACTCCATTCCTGCTCACATCTATATGTGCGGACGGGTGGCGGACTGTTTTTGCAAGAGTTGGTCTTGTGTCTCTACTGGACAAATGTCATGGTCACCCCCCTACAAAAATGACTTGATCATAATCCGCCGTACTACCGCCATTATCCATCATGCCACAAATATGCTGCCCAACCATGGAATCGGTGCAACCCCGTCATAATCACCTTTACAAATGCAGGGAAAAGTAGTAAAAATGGGACACTGGGGTTAAATGGGGGTCGATGCATGCTTCATGGCCCGGTTATCATTATGGCAATTTTTTTTATATCCAGCTATGTTTCTCTCCTGCCCTCCCCTCCCTTAGGACCAAATGCTGATCAGATTCAGTCTTCTATTCTTCAGCCACTAACCAATCAACAGCACCCTTTGCTAGGATTGCTCTCCTCCTCCTACCAAGCTTTGAATTCTACTAACTCTACCCCCTCTTCCCAATGTTGGCTGTGTGTTTCCTCTATCCCTCCATTTTATGAAGCGATTGGCTCAATTGAGCCCATTGTCAACGCTACTAATGATTCCTCATGCCGATGGAGAAATAGCTCTCTCACTATTACGTCAGTCATTGGTCAAGGATGTTGTCTTGGTAACATTCCTCAAAACTATTCTCAATATTGTGCCAATGCTACTACTGGTAAACATCTCTGTGATTTATATCTCCCACAATCCAGAAATCCGATCGCTGCAGGCTACACTCAGGTCTTTTCCACGGTCAGTGGTGCTAACATCACTCTGCGCCTTAAAGGTCAATATTTTATTCCTGGTAACAATTCCCTTTGGGCCTGTTCTACCAGTCTCACGGCCTGTGTTCATGGAGATGAGCTAGTTAAAAGTAATTCATTTTGCATTCAAGTACAATTGCTTCCAAAAATAGATGTGTATACCTCTGATGATTTCATTTCTATCTTAGAGCCTCATCAATATCATTTAAAAGCGAAAAGAGAGATTGTCACTGCTCTAACATTATCAGTCCTCTTGGGTCTTGGTGCTATGGGTGCCTCTACCGGCATTGCAGCACTAGCAGTTAACCAGAATCAACTTCATCAACTCAGTGCCACCATTGATGAAGACCTCAGGCACATAGAAACCTCAATTGTAGCCTTGCAGAACTCTCTCACATCCTTATCCGAGGTAGTAATACAAAATAGACGAGGCTTAGATCTCCCATATTTAAAACAAGGGGGATTATGTACAGCACTTAAAGAAGAATGTTGTTTTTATGCGGATAGCTCTGGAATTGTTCTAGACTCTATGAAAGAGCTTGATAAAAGGTTAAAAGAAAGAGAGCTTGAAAGGTCCTACTTAATATGCTTGGTACCAGGGACTATTCTCATGGTCTCCTTGGCTTACTACGCTTCTCTCTGCCCTAATTGGACCTATAATATTACTCATATTACTTTGTACCATTGGACCCTGTGTAGGCACTCGCCTACTAAAATTTGTCAAAAAACGCTTAGCTGCTATAGATACTGATATCAATATGCTTGTAAACATGCGCTCTGGTGATAAGGACGAACAACTGTCACTATTGGCTTATCAGTCCAAAACTGAGGACGAGTCTGATACACCCCGGACCAGAGCTATGGTAAGAAACCTCCTTCCCCTGAGAAAGCATCCTTCCCTCTGGCATGTTTGGAGCTCCATGATAAGGTTCCGCCACTGTTCAGTGACAGTGAGCAGGATAGCTCCTAAAAACAAATAAAAACAGAGGAGATGCTGGAACCATTCTGCTTCCTTATTAGTGACTGCCTAACTGCCACATGACACAGAAGGTAGGTCATGAACCAGGAACAAGGAAATCCAGCAACTCAGCACGTGCTCAGTATAGGGTGATCAAAAAAAACCCATGATGCACCAGGTTATGCCAGTATGTGGAAGGAGATGATTGGTCCTCCGTATGGGCCAGTATGTGGAAGGAGATTATTGGCCCTGATTAGCAAACAATGTAACTGTTCTTATTACTTCTTGTTAATAAAAGAGCAGGCCCCAAACTGTTCTGGGCTCGCTCGCTTGCTCATTCATTCCAAGGAACCTGGCTCATGTCATTTTTCCTTCTCGGCGTTGTAAGGCCTACCCCATAAGCGGCCCATTAGGTGCGGGATGAAAAAACCCGCAAACTACAATCACAACTACAATCAAAAATAACCACCAACCCACAGCCAAAAACAATCACTATCCCATCAAATAATTCCACAAATGATATCTTTTTAATCATCAGAGACATCATGGAATGTGATCAGAAACATCCAAATGCCATCTTATTTGGTCTTGAAAACACCAACGAATCAGATGATGTCACAAATATCATAAGCAACTCAAAAACAACAAACATCTCTCCTGAAGATATCATTGAAATAACCAGAGATGGCCCTGAGTTTAAATACAATGACAATTCAGTGGCCCCAGGATTTTGTAGAGTTGTTTGCAAAAATGAGTCCAGCAAACGTATATCATCCATACAATATACACCATTGCAAAAACCAAACACAACCATAACAAACTTTGCTCAATACCAGACTTATCCATAATGCAAAGAATCCGTTCCTGTTAACTCCTCACAGAACTCAAAAAGCATCTAGACAATGGAAAGAAGGATCTGTACATTGATTACCGTGCTGATTGTATCAAAAGTAAGGCACACAACCCACAAATCTGCATCCAACCCTACATCATCCAACCCACCATCACTCAAAACTAGGCACGCATGCCCCTAACTACCTCAATTCCAACTACAACTGGCCTTAAATGCAAGCTACTCAATGCAAGAAGCCTTGTGAATAAAATACCTGAATTTCTCCTCTTACTAAATATGGCTAAATTCGACGTCATATTTGTCTGTGAAACATGGCTCAACACATCTCTCCCTGACTCCATTACCACAGTAAGAGTCTATCATGTTTACCAATCAGATCGTGAAATCCGTTGAGGAGGTGGTGTTGCTATCTTCTATAAAAAGTCCCTACATCTAAAAAACATCCAAGTTACCCAGGAGCTAGCTCTTCCTGAGACCATCATCTGTCAACTGTCCTTAAATATCACATTTTGATTCTTATTATGTTACAGAGCCCCTGATTATGACCTCGAACATGTAAACAAATTAAATTCACTACTAAAATGGGCAACATCCTGCCCACATGCTTTTATCTTTCTTGGTGACTTCAATCTACCTCATATTAACTGGACCCTAAATGATGTACAACTGAACCCATACATGCAACCTTATACAATGCTGTTACAAATCTGGGACTGGAACAACTAGGAACCAACAATACTAGACTTAACAACTGCCTCAACCTCATCTTCTGCAATAGTTTGAATTCAATTTACAGAATACAAATTAAAGAACCTTTTCCAACAGTGACCACAACATGATTGACTTTTGTCTCAACATACACAAAAATCATCATAAAGTCCACACAAAAATCATCATAATGATGGGATCCCCAATTATAACTTCAAAAAAAGCAACTATGATCTTATAGACAACGATCTCTCATCTCTTGATTGGCAATTTCTATTCACTGGATGTAATACTATAGAAGACCATTACAACATTTATATTGAAGTCAAAAGAATCATCAAACTATATGTACCAATATATAGTTATTATACCAATAACAACTCCAAAAACCGGAAAAAAACAAATTACCCATAACAATCAGGATGCTTCAATCCAAAAAGAAATCACTTTGGCGGAAAAACAAATCTGGTCACGTTGCCAAATTCAAAAGCCGATACAAAAATATCTGCCACCAGATAAAGACTGAATGCACCAATTATCACATTAAACAAGAAAAAAACCTTCTATGCACCAATTCCACCCAAACTTTCTACAATTTTTTAAACAGCAAACTAAAAGACTCAAGGTCCATCCCCGCCCCCGAAAGGATCTAATGGAAAAGACTGCAACGATGACACCATTAAAGCCAAGCTCTTTAACACATTCTTTGGCTCAGAATTTTTTAAGCAGCAATGGATCATGCCCAGTATTCCCTAGTTGAACCACAGACAACTACAGTGATCTAGTACATATCAATTTTACAGAAGACAATGTTGAAAAAGCACTATGCAATTTAAAACCATCTCTATCTATTGGACCAGATGGAATATGTACCTACTTATTTAAAAAGCTATCCACTGCCATAGCCAAACCTCTAAGCATAATCTTTGAAAAATCTTTCAGGACCAGCTCCTTGCCAAACCTATGGTCACTAGCCACAGTCATCCCCATCTTCAAAAAGGGAGAGCCCAGCCTAGTTGAAAATTACAAACCAATCTCTTCATGCTGCATCACCTGTAAAGTCATGGAATCAATTATTAACCAATCCATTATCCTCCACTTAGAGACAAACAACCTACTCTCTAATAAAGAATTTGGTTTCAGAAAAAAAACTATCTGTAATCTGCAACTCTTACACTGCAAAAACAGATGGATCAGGACAAAGCAATAGACACAATCTACATAGACTTCTGTAAACTTCAGTGGTACATGAAAAACTACTCCTAAAACTAAAATCTTATGGTATTTCTGGACAACTGCATAACTGGATAGAAGCATTCCTGTCAAACAGACAACAAATGGTCAAAATTGGGAGCGTCCTATCAAATTCTGTACCTGTCAGCAGTCGTGTCCCCCAAGGCAGTGTTCTAGGACCAACTCTCTTCATACTCTACATAAATAACCACTGTGATCACATTAAGAGCAACTGCATTCTCTTCGTTAATGATGTAAAGCTATTAAACACCACCAACAATACTGCTACCCTTGAAAAAGACCTCGACTATGTATCAGAATGGTCAAACAAATGGCAACTTCAAATCTCAACAAATACATGCTCTGTCTTACATATTGGCAAAAAAAATCAGAAAATAAAATACAAGCTGAATAGTCAAGACCTTGTTGATGATCCAAACTCTGTCAAGGACCTTGGAGTACTCATTTCTAATGATCTACGTGCTAGAGCCCACTGTAACTACATAGCCAAAAGACATTAAGGTTAACCTAATCCTACGTAGCTGTTTCTCTGGTAATATCACACTACTAACTAGAGCATACAAAACATTTGCTAGACCAATACTTGTATACAGCTCATCAGTTTGGAACCTGCATTATGTATCTGATATTAATACAGTTGAGAAAGTCCACAAATATTTCAGAAGAAGAGTTCTCCACTCCTCTAATCGTTGAAGAATACCTTATGCCACCAGACCTAGAAAACCTAGAACTACGCCGCCTTCAGTCTGATCTAAGTATAGTATATAAAATTATACATTGCAATGTCCTACCTATCAATCAATACTTCAGCTTCAACCATAACAATACAACAGCACACAATAGATACAAACTCAAGGTAAACCACACCAAACTTGATTGCAGAAAATACGACTTCAGCAACGGAGTGGTCAATGTCTGGAATATTCTACCTGACTCTGTGGTTTCTTTCCCAAACCCCAAAAACTTTAACCTTAGACTGTCTACTATTGACCTCACCCCTTTCCTAAGAGGTCTGTAGGGGGCGTGCATAAACGTACCAATGTGGCTACCATCCCTGTCCTATTGTTTTTTTTTATTTTTCTTATTTGTATCCATTTCATGTATTCATAACTATGTTTATACTTATACCTGTTATCTTATAATTGCTTGACAAAATAAATAAATAAATAAATAAATAAATAATGCTAGTCTAATATTTGTTTGTATGTCTCAGATTTATAAGCATTGAAATGCTACTGACATATATTCCAGTTTGTTGATTTATTGTTCTAAAATGGTAGGATGTTTCTCTGTGGGATGAAGTGCTACAGATAAATTGTTTGTCATATAGATGCAAGTGTCATAGAGAACAATTTAAGGCGAGTGCTATTTATTCGCATAGATAAAATATAGCCGTTAACAGATCAAGGCAGTTTGTGATAGGAAGCCCAGTTCCGAAGTGTTACATAAGGGTTAGGGATAGGAAGCATAAATCAACCTAACCTAACGGAAATAGGCTCTTGAGTCTATTGAGTCTGAACAAAAAGAGGACATGATACATTTGTTCTGCAGGAAGAATATTCTATATTGCTAAAAAAAAACGTACTCTTCATCAAAGTTATTATTATAAGGTATCACCCACCATATATATATAAGTCCATCTTGAAAAAACACCTCAATTTTAATACTGATCTATCATTTATTGATGTTGAAGATTGTGATACTTCAGGATTTATTCCTCATATAACAGTTTACAAAATATATTGTGTTGTTTTAATATCCTCTTCATGGCTACCAGTGCCAATGAATTGCTTTTGATTGTATCCCCCATTGTGTCTGCTTACTCTCTTGTAATCCCTTACTCAGTAATAAATGCAAATAGAAATTAGTTTATTAATTTCTTCATTCTAATTATTCCAATGATGGGGGAGCCAGAGAAAAGGGAACCTATGGTAAAATCTTAGGGAGACAAACAAAAGTGGAAGATGTGAAAGTCAGTTACAGGCAGGCAAGCAGCTACCTCTGTCCTGTGGTGATTGCTCCAAAGGTGAAGAGGTGGGGTGAAGGGAGAGAAACAGGAGGCATAATAGCAGTCATGTGATTTCCCAGTTAGCAACCACTTTGCTTAATGAAAGAGCTGCCAGTCCCAGTTGTAGTCATTAAGTTAGGAGTACCTGAATGAGAATCTCCATAAACATATGGTAAGTTACGGGTATCTATATTAGTCTAGTGAGATTATTTATCAGTGAGCTCATCTTGAGTTCTCAAATAGTTTTCCATTTAAGATAATTTACAAAACCAGACCTTGTTAATTTATATGGTATATAACCTTTTTGTTCATCATTTCAGAGCAAACAGAAAAATAGATGGATATTTTTATGATAAAATCTATTCATCTATTTTTCTGGTTTATTTGAACCAGATTTTTATTTATGGTAAAAAAAAATAGATAAAAAGATTTATCATTCTTAAATATTGAAGTTAGTAAATTGTGTCATTTGAAGAATAGTAGTAACAAAGAGTGTTTGTTTTCAAACAGCACATAAGTAGTAGAAGGCACAAAGACAGAGCTGCTGGGAAACCTCCAAAACCCAAATACAGTCCCTACAACAAACTCCAAAAAGGAACACACCCACTTGGGGTAAGCAAGTTTTTGACATATAGTATTATTGATAATATAATTTGAATCACAGTTCTAATAATGTTTTATGAAAATTCCATTTTTCTAGGTTAACTGACAACCCTCGAATAACCTTACATTTTGTTGATTGAAAATAAACCATTTATCATAAGCTAGCCATCCCTTATTCTTACCAAATTAAATATTTTTTTTCTTATGAAAACAAAACTAACTAGAAGAAAAGGGAAGGGGATATGGAAAATAGTGTTTCAAGTTTTAAAAAATATGCACCTGATTATTGAGCTTTTCCAAGCATTCATTTGGAAAACTCCAAAAACCTAATTAATTTGAGCAAGGGATACTCAAAGCTTACTGTAGCCATTTCTGATATGGAGAATGCAAAAGAAAAAGACAGCTTAAGTAATTGAACAACCAGAATATAGTATTTGGATGAAAAATCACCATTCATGTAAGAGGATACTAGTGATATCACACATATGTTCTTCTCAGAATTAAGTTCCACTGAATTATAGTGTTTGCTCCAGGTAAGTGAATGCACAAGTAGGAAACTGTGATTTATTTGGTGTGCTATTGTCTTTCCTCTGCATCGTCCTTTTTATGTTATAAAAATTTTGCTCATAATTTTTTAGAAGAATGTTATCAAAAATCAAATAAATAAGAATAAATCAGTGTAATGATGATTAACTATAACAATAGGGTATGCAGTTGTTTATATAAATTAGCTAACTACATAATGAAGGACTTGGGATCATGGACCCAGTGCTTTGGAGTGTGGGAATGATTCAATCCATCTTAATGTTTCATCGGAGTTCTCATCTCTATCACAAAGCAAGTGAAGTCCATGTCCATCCTTCAGGAATTTTTTCCACTTTCTTTTCTTTTCTTTTTTTTGGTAAATTTTATTTGAGTTTTCACACAAAAAAATATACAAATAAAACATCTTTTTTGAAAGTAGCGTAATCCTGGGTTACATTTCTTCGTACAGACACAAATTCAATTTCATGCTCATTTTTATGTTCTATTCCATATCTTATTACTGTTTTATATTTTCTGCATAGCTTCTCCCCTCTTTTAATTTTCTCAATTTTATTTTAATTATCTGGTCTCAATTCAAATCATTATATTTATATAATTTTTGTCTGTCCTGTTTCAATTATCTACCGTGTTTCTCCAACAATACGGCCTCCACCAATAGGAAGCCCCACCATGTTTTATTGGCATAAAATCAAATTAAGCCCCTCCCCCCAAATTAAGCCCCATATTAAACAGGCGAAATGGGGGGGAGAGCGGGGGGCTTGCCGTTAATAAGTACTTTTGTTGCATGCCCGGATATGGTGCTGCCTGCGTTGGTGGGGCACTTCATATCGGAGACCTTCCACCGTTGCTTCTCCTTCTCCCTTGCTGCCCCTTCTCCTTGCTGCCACGGCGTTTGGTGCAGCCACGTGCGGCCAGTCAGGGCTCCTCCCTGCAACCGGAGCCCTGAGGAGACACTTGGCTTCAGGCGCCCCGTCTTCCCTTTGCTTTCAAAGTAAAGCGAATTATTTTAAAGCCTCCCTGCCCGAGGGCAGCCCAACCCCATGTGGGAGGCTAATTTCCCGGGGCCTCTTCCGTTCCTCCCCGACCTCCCGCGCTGCCGCCTCCTGACGCGCCGCTCCCTTCAGCCCAGCGAGCTCTTCCACCTCAAAGAAAGGCCAGGCGGGTGGCTGCGAGCAGCAGCAGTGGGTCTGAGCCGCCGCAGCGAAACAGCCACCACCCGTAGCCCGACGCGGGAGAACGGCGAGGTTAGCGCCGCCAGCCCGGGCAAGATTTGGGAACGAGGGCAGGAGGAGGCACGCACACACCCGCGGCTCACTTTCCCAGCTTTGCCCAGCCCTTACGGCTCTGGCGCGGCCCTGGTGGGCAGCGCGCCTCCCCGCCGGACCCTCCGCTCATCCTGCCAGGGCCGCGCCAGAGCCGTAAGGGCTGGGCAAAGCTGGGAAAGTGAGCTGCGTGTGTGCGTGCCTCCTCCTGCCCTCGTTTCCCAAATCTCGCCCGGGCTGGCGGGCGCTAACTCGCTCGTTCTCCCTGCGCCGGGCTACGGGTGGTGGCTGTTTCACTGCGTAGCGGCTCAGACCCGCTGCTGCTGCTCCGCAGCCGCCCGCCTGGCCTTTCTTTGAGGTGGAAGAGCTCGCTGGGCTGAAGGCGAGCGGCAAGGCCAGAGGCGCGCAGCGTAGGGAGGTCGGGGAGGAACGGAAGAGGCTCCGGAAATTAGCCTCCCCACATGGGGTTGGGTGCCCTCTCGGGCAGGGGAGGCTTTGTAAAATACCCGCTTTACCTTGAAAGCAAAGGGAAGACGGGAGCGCCTGAAGCCAAGTGTCTCCTCAGGGCCCGGTTGCAGGAGGAGCCCTGACTGGCCGCACGTGGCTGCGCCAAACGCCGCGACAGCAAGGGAGAAGGGAAAGCAACGGTGGCCCGAACACAAAGGTCTCCCGAATATCCAAGCTGTCGCGCCGCCCACCCACCCGAGGATGCAAGGGGAGAATTAAGTCACCCCGGAAAGACGTCCTAGCCGTTTTTCGGGTCAAAAAAAATAAGGCCCGGCCTTATTATGTGAGAAACACGGTATTATCTTTTCTCATTAAACAAAGTTTCTCCTATAGTTACTGATTGGAGTATGACGCCTTTATATCTTTTAAGTTTATCCATTTAACTCTTATTTAAGCTTCAATATATACCCTAAAGTTATAACATTCAATATAATACATAACTTCCATTTGGATTCTGCTTGGTACATTCTTTTTTTTTTTTTTTGAAACAAATTTTATTAATTTTTAAAGACAAACAAAACATCATTAAACCTCTTTCCATTATAAATTTTTACAAGGCAGATAAAACATTGTTTTATACAATACAATTCTATCCCATTTCCACTTAAATATCTTTTAGCAAATTTCTCATTACTTCTCTTTGCACTTAGTCATCCTATTCATATTTCCCTCTGTTTGCAATTATTCTCCTCTCGCTTTCCTCCAAGGTTTTATTAAATCTCAAATAAACATACACACACAAAACACAAAAAATAAAACTTCTTTTTCAAAAAAGTAGCTTTGCCCCGGATTACCTCTCTTTGTATGGACTTCAATTAAATTCATATTCATCTTATATGTCATTACCTATCTTGTTTACCATTCTATATCTTCATTATAACTTCTCCCCGCTTTCCACTCTTCTTAATTCTATTTTATTTATTACATCTTAGTTTGAATCATTATACTTGTATCTTTTGTCCATTCTTTTCCAATTATCTATTTATCTCATTCCCTATAGTAAAAAAAAAAAAAAGATTTCTCCTGAAATCACTAATCAAGTATGATGCCTTTCCATCGCACCCCTAAATTAACATTTAAGTTAACACCTAGTTCCCTATCTGATTCTGCTTAGTACATACTACTTAGAGAAAGAAAGTAATAAATCCACAAAGTAATTAAATATATAATTAAAGATTAAATCTCATAACATTCCAATTATCTATCTCAAAAACAAAATACTACAATAATATATTCATACTAACATCCACACAATAGTCAATTGAACTCTATACTTAAACTAAATATTTTAAACATTCCTTTTAATATTTTATTAAGTTATTAAACCTTTAATGTTTTTATCTTTACTCAAGTCTTATAAGATTCTAATTTTCTATTTCTAATACAAATACTATAATACTATCTTATGTACCTTGCAGAATCCTAAAACAAAGTTATATTACCCTTTATCCCTAAAAAAAAATTTCTTTTGCACATCTTGTTTCATACCTTTGTGGCTTTTTTCCCCCTTCTTCCTCCCTATCTTATCCCATCTGGTCTTTTTACCCCCCTTAACTTCCCCTCTCTGTTGTATTTCTCTTTTCTTTTGCTTTTTAACGTTGTATTGATTTTGCATCTTATTTTTCACTTTCTTGGATGTTTTTTTAAGTCTTATGTCCTTTTTCCTTCCTCTCTTTCTCCTTCCTTTCTTAATCAACTTTGTAGATTCATTAAAGATGGCTTCTTCTTCTTCTTCTGCTTCCTCCATCAATTGTTGTGTTTTCTGATAAGTAGCAAGCGCCATTTCTAAAAAGCGAAAAATTTCTTTCACAGTGTCTTTTCCTTCTTTCTTTATTTTGCCATATTCCTCTCTCAGTTCATCAACAGATAAAGTCATTATAAACCTTTTTTTCCTTCTTTTTTCCCTTCTTTTTCTTCTTAAAACAACCAAGATAATTCAAGGCTTAAAACAATTCCCAACGTCCCAAAGTCATCAAACAGTCCAAACAGAGCACAAAGTTCTTCCCTTCACACTTTTTCTTCCTGGGATAATATCAATTGAAAAGGGAAAAAAAAAACCAATCTGTATTTTAAAGTCTTATTGCAAATAACTTCCAATCTCAAAATCTTCCAGGCATCTCCTCCAACAAAATCTTAATATAAATTTTCCTTTTGTCCTCTCCCTTCCCACTTATAACAGAAAGCTTTAAATTTTTACCTTCTATAAAATAGCAGGATTTTCAATATCCATTTGTTAAATCCATGAGGAAGGAGAGTAAACTTTCTCTTTAAGCACTTTCACTCGCAGCTTGTAAATCTCTTCTGGAAACAAAGTATCTTTCAAAAAATCAGGATTTTCAGGATATTGATTGTAGCTTATAGTCCAGTTCAGCCAAAAAACTTTCGCTTCAGAACTTTCTCCTTCTTCCTCCAGCACAATCTTATCCAGCTGTCAGCTTCTTTGTGGCAGCCATTGCTGACCGCCGCTCCACCGCCTTGAGAAAAGAGGGTTAAGCCGGGTGGGGAAGGGGTCTGCGAAAACCCCAACCCCCTGTCCGGATCCCTCCTATCTTCGGCTGCCTCTACGGGGCAGCCTTAGCCTCCAGACCCATCCGGATCAGAGGCACCAAGACGGCTAGCGCCGCAGGGATCGCGCAGTATCGCGAATCCCTGCCGCTGCCGAAGCTGACAAACCAGAAGTGTCTGCTTGGTACATTCTTAAAATACACACTATATTCTTAAAAAAAGAAAAAATTATAAATGTATATAATTAAAACAACACATTCCATTCCAATTCAATTCTATCATTAATGTTAATATTCATTAAAATCTTAACTTCTTTAACATTATTTTTCAATTAAATATCATACTTCTATGGGAACAATTATAAGCTTTCCATAATTAATTCCCCCCCTTCACTTATATTTTATAAAACATTAACTACTTAAAATGTTCCCGTCCCTTCCAAATTCAATTTTCTCATTTATTTTATTTCACTTATTTTATTAACAAACATTTCACTAAATTACACTAACTATTTTATCCCTCATTTTAATCATACATTGTTTCCAATTTTCTAAAGTTATTTCTATTACTAATATAACAATACAATCTTATGTACCTTTACAGAATCCCTTTTTCAGTTAAATTTTCACCCATTATCTCTAAATAGGTCCTGTTTCTCTATATCTTGTTCCGGTCCTTTGCAACTTCTTTTCCTTTCCTTCTTCCCTCTCTTCTTTCCTCTCCCCTTTTACCCCCTTGTCTCTCTACCTCTATTTCTCTCTTCTGTATTCCCCTCTTCTGTTGCTTTCCAGTATTATACTCATTTTTCGAATTATTTTTCTTTTCTTTGGTTGTTTTTTAAGTCTTAAATTCTCCATTCTCTTTCCCCTCTTTCCTTTTTCTTCCCCACATAGAATTACTTGTTCATTAAAGATGGCTTCTTCTTTGTCCCAGTCTTCTTGTTTTGTAGACATTTCTTGTTGTTTCTCATAGTTCCAAATCTCCATTTCTAAGAATTGAAAAACGAAGCCAAAAGAACCTCTCCCTTCTTGTGCATCTTCTTTGTACTTTTTTAGTTCCATTTTCAATTCATCCAGAAGTGGTGCCATTGTATAAATTTTTAAATAACCACCCGATTAATTTTAGTCATTCAAATGCAATAAGCAAGAATCCAAAGATCACCAAGTAATCCAAATACACGCAAGCTGTTTCTTTTTGCTCTTTTTTTTCACTTTCTCTTCCTGGGGTTCTACTGTTTAGTTACAAAGTTTCAGTTAAAATGTATCTTTTAGAAGTTTTACTGTAGATTCTTTTTAATTCCAGGCAGTCTCCTCCCTCTTTCCAGATCCTGCCCTTTTATTCTTTTTCTCTCCCTTCCTGCTTATGAAAACAAAATTTAGTGTCCAGAAATCTTTATTATCCCTTTGATATTTTGTTTTATTTTCAGCTTAATTGTCTGTTGATGTCGGATTTTTCCGATTTCTTATTTAAGTCTCTTATTTAAGTCTCTGTCAGTATAGGGAAAGGGAGAGAAGAAGAAAAAAACCAAACCTTTCCCTTTTCACTTTCCTTCACTGCTTCTGACTCTTCTTTGGGAGCGATGTTATTTTTTTGTAAATTTAAATTCCAGGGTACCTTAGTTGTTGCTTTTGCAATTTAACCCAGTCAGCCAAAACTTTCACTTCTTATCTTCCTCCTTCACATTCTTTTCCGGTCGAGTTCTTCTTTGAGGTGGCCATTTCTGACCACCGCTGCAACCGCCTTCGGGAAAGGGAGTAATGGCCAGCTGAGGAGGAGAGATGCGGCAGTCTCCCCCCTCTTTACCACCTCTACGGGGTGGCTTAGCCCCGAAACCAGCCAGCTCGGGGCGCTCCAGCGGCGAGCCCGGACTGAAACCGTGCACGATCGTCAATTTCTGTCTGTCGCCAAAGGAACTCAAACCGGAAGCAGGAATTTTTTCTACTTTCTATAAGTGATGCCAGTGGCCCAGCTTTCTTCATGATTTGCTTCAAGGGAGTGCATTGCTTATTCATCTGCCTGCCTGCCTGCCTGCCTGCCTGCCTGCCTGCCTGCCTGCCTGCCTATCTATCTATCTATCTATCTATCTATCTATCTATCTATCTATCTATCTATCTATCTATCTATCTATCTATCTATCTCTATCTATCTATCTATCTATCTATCTATCTATCTATCTATCTATCTATCTATTTATTTATCTATCTCAGGGGTGTCAAACTAAAGGCCCGGGGGCCAGATTCAGCCCCTGGGGAGCTTAGATATGGACCACAGGGCTGCCCTGGAAACAGAAAAGGATTGAAGGCCACAGCTGGCCCTCCATTTTCACTGGCAGAGGGTTGCAGGAGACTGTTGCAGCTGAAAATAGAGCTCGGGAGCCCGTTTTCACTGGCAGAGCACTCCAACCACCACAGGCACCTTTGACACAAGTGATGTCAAGCTGGCCACACCCACCCTGGCCCCCAAGGTCAAAGACAACCC
This sequence comes from Notechis scutatus, assembly GCF_049901735.1. Lineage (NCBI taxonomy): Eukaryota > Metazoa > Chordata > Lepidosauria > Squamata > Elapidae > Notechis > Notechis scutatus. Next base: position 27,391,806 of record NC_142025.1, read on the forward strand.
TTATGCGGCCCTCAAATGAAATTGAGTTTGACATCCCTTTTCTATATCTGTCTGTCAGTCTATTTTTATTCCACTTTCTTTATTATAATTTGTAAATAATTCATGGTGATGAACATATATAATAACCCTTCCTATTTTACCCACAACAAAAATCCTATGAAGTGGGTTGGGCTGAAAGGCAGTGACTGACCCAACTGGCTTTCATTCCTAGGGCAGAACTAGAATTTACAGTCTCCTGGTTTCTAGCCTGGTGATTAAACTGGCTTCATTGAAAGCTTCATTGAAGCAATCCGTTGTGAAATTCCATATGCCCCTAATAGAATTCTCATTCCATACATTGTTTCCTTTGGTCATATACAAAGTTCTGTTTGGGAACATGGTAGGACCTTGCATTTTGCATTTTGATGTTAAAAAGACAGCTTGTTTACAGAAAGACAGTTAATCAGGAAATGGAGAGAGATATATTGGGAAAATTGAAAATGAACATTTGTTTCTCATAAAATGAGAACCTTTGCATAACAATTTATGAACAAGTTTTGTCCAGTATGAAATCTGTAAATATTGATTATCAGAATGTAATGAGTTTCTGATTCCTTATATATATTAAGCCTCTTTTCTGTTGTTCTTATTTACTTATTTTCATTTTTAAAATATTTTATTTTCCTTTAAAACCTTTGATTTACCTTTCCTTTTGCTATATCAAGTATGTTAGATATTTTGCATAAAAATTCATTTTCAGTGTTTGTGATCTGAACAAATAACATTCTTTGTTATGTTGTCCCTCCTCTTTCAGGTCAAACTTGTATTTTCAAAAGAAGCTGCAAAACCAGTAGCTCCACGGATACTCCCCAATCCACTGGCAGCTGCAGCAGCAGCTGCTGCTGTTGCTGTAAATTCCCCTTTCAGTCTTCGAACAGCCCCACCAGCTACACTTTTTCAGACTTCTGCACTTCCTCCCTCACTTCTTCGACCTGCCCCTGGACCTATACGGACGACCCACACACCTGTCCTGTTTGCTCCATATTGAACTCCATCAATGAATTGAGTGTACTGCAATAATTTTTCAGAACAAAAGCAAAACAAGGACAATGACCTATGCAGTGTTAATTTATTGTGATGTGTGTATATGTGTATGTATGTATAAGTATACGGGTATATACATACATATATGTATGTATGTATATATACACATACTCACACACACACACACATGACTTTTGATAGAGATCTTAATCAACTTTAACGAAAGGAAAGTGGCTGTATATTCTTCCAATGAAAATCTTACAAGTTATCCTACAACATTTATTGAGTGTGTGTGTGTGTGTGTGTGTGTGTGTGTGTGTGTTTGTCTGTATGTAAAATGAACAAATATTCATATATGTAGAAAAAAATCTATGTGTATGTATACAAATACAAATACACATATACACACATACTAGTATTGAAGCAATTTTGATTGTGCTTTTTGCCACAGATACCTACAGTAACTTTATTGTTTATGAACAACTAAACAGAACTGTTTAAAAGGCATTAACAGGTTTCAATGTACATAAAATACTTAATTCTTAGAATAAAAGGGGAAAAGGAACAGAAGTACTGTGAACACCAGTACGCTTAATGAATGCTTTTGCCAAGTCAGCATTTCCTGAGTACTTATCTGATAAAAATAGATACAATAGATACAATACTGAAATGTTCATAAACTGAAATGTTCATAATACTGAAATGTTCAAAAACTGAGAGAATTGACATCTTCCTTCTTTGGCAAGTTGCCACAATATTTGTGGACCTAGGAAGAACCTTTGGCAGTCACCCTGCACACATTTTCCACTAGTATATGCCCTATTCAACACTGCAGAATGTACAACAGAGTAGTCAAAAAAAATAAGAAGGGAGTGGCAAGCAACTTCTGCTTCGTTGCCAAATAAACCAAAATGGTAAACCCAATTATACAGTTGTCAGGAGTCAAGCATGACTCAAATGAGATTTTATTTACAGCAGATGTGGATCGGATTGCTATATTGGCTTCTCTCCCAAATGAAAGGCTTTCCAGTCAGTTGTATGATTGTTTCATTGGAAACTCTAATCTTGAAAGCCCTTAGTTGGACATATCTTTCTGAAGGGCTGCCTATCCATCTTGCCTCTTTGCTTCATTACAGGTGGCATTTAACATTTCCATGTGCTTTAAATGTACATGTAATGTTAAAGAAAGTGAGTGCTGATTGTTCAGGACAGAAGAAAAAGTTCTACTATACATGTATAGGTTGCAGGCTCAACCTGATTAGGATTGGGAGAGTCAATGTGGTATCTTGTTATCTGTAGCAATCAATCAAAATACAGGCAGGAGAAATTGATCTTAGTCTATAGTTCAGGAGGTGAAGGAATCAGCTTCCATAACAAGTGATGTAATCTGGCAGGATCATCTGTATCAACACCACAATTATCTTAAATAGCCCAATAGTCATCTGTTCTCCTGTGCTTCTAATATTCTCATGAAACAGGACACAGATTTCCTTTTCCTTCAGTCAACTCTCCATGGTAGCATTTGGTTTTCATATCACTGAAATGTCATGTCTCCCCTACTCCATTTTCTGGAATTTCGGGTTTGCCAAAATAAAAGAATATTTTGAAATATACTATGGGAAAAGGAAATGCATCTAAAATCAAATTAAGACTGTAAAATGGATAATACCATAATAGAAGATATTACACATTTCAGCAGATTGGGTTTAAAACAATGATTAGACAATGATTAGGACACATGATTGGATATAGAACAAAAAAAGGAACACAGAACAGAATATTTGTGAAGTGGTTTCTTTATGGCACGTATAGAGGTTGTGGTAATAATAAAGTACATTGCTACTGCTGGGATCTGACATAAATCTAAGTTATATTTTATCAGAAAGCCATACTATGTGGACAGATGCAACCCATTGACCAGAAACTTTGTATCTGTCTTATGTATCATAACCTTTTATGCCATCTTACAGACCTACTGAAAGGAAAGTCTTGTTGATATGGGATTGCAACTTTAAGGGTATATGTTCACTGTGAGGCATTAAAAATGAAGCATTGGAAATCTATAGAGCTATATTGTATATATGTTAGAATTCAAAATAATTTATGCAGAAAAAACTATATAATTAAATTGAGCCATTCATCTTTAGAAAAGGGTTATGAAACAGTTGGCAAGAAATAGCAGAGGCTGGAGAAAAATGTATCTATTCTGAATCTCTGATATTTCTGCTGACATTTCTTGGAGAAATTAAATGATCAGCTGCTCATTCAGAAGTAACCATTTTGCTATACAGCCATGATGCTCACAAGTAGACTTTAGCAAATAGACCACATTTTAAGCTGAGTGGAAGCTTAAAGATTATTCATGAAATACTAGTTATATTAAAGCAATCTCCATAAATTTGCCACATTCCTGTGTTGTATAATATCTATACTTATTATTTTTATTTTCTATTATTGTTAACATACACAAACACCCCATTTAGTACACTAAGCCAGACAGCACTTCAGCTTTAAAAGGAAAGCACTTTCCTGGTATCAGTGCCACTCTTTAAAATGGCTGTGCCTGATTCTGGAATTATGTAGTTACTTACTCACACTGCTGGGTTGTTGCTGTGCTAGCCCTTGTCTCACCTAGTTGGCAAAGTCAGCTTGTTTTGCATTACATTCACTGTAGTTGATAGAATTCAGCATATTGTGCATGATATGGAGCAAAAGCAGAGCTCAGGAGGGCCATGTGTGGCCCTCCCAGGTTCCATTTTTGGCCACAATGACTTCCTGCAGACTTCTGCCATTGAAAATGGAGCTTGGAGAGGGCTCAGGAGGCCGTCACAGCCAAAAGTGGGGCTGGGGGCCCCACACTGGGCTCTGTTTTCACTGGCAGAGGGTTAGCAAAACTAAAAGCAAAACAAAACAAAAGGAGAAATATTTCCCTTTTGCATTTAAGCATCCAAGAAGGGACAGGAAAGGAGAAAGGGAAAGAGGAAAGAAAAAGAAAAAGAAGGAAAGATGGGAAGAGAACAAGGAAGGAAAAACAAGGAAAGAGGGGAAGAAGGAAGGAGAATGAAGAGGAAGGAAAAAGAGAAGGAAGGAAGGAAGGAGAAGGAAGGAAGGAAGGAAGGAAAGGAAGAAAGGAGATTATAATGAGAAGGAGAGAGTGTCTGAGGGAAATCTTGCCTTAGCACTTGGCCACCAGCAGCCCTGCTGCCCTTTCGCTATCCTGTTGTCTCCTCCTCCTGACCTCACCTGGTGCTCTCTCATCCTATTGCTGAGGATGCTTTGGTTACAAAGCCAGGTCTCCTTGCATGAAGAGGGAATGGGCCTCCCTCTGACCCACATACTTTGCCCTCCCACACACACTATGAACAACCTGGCCAAGAAGAATGAGAACAGCAGCAGCAGCCTCAAGGAGATAAGGGCAGCCGGATATCTTCTTGAAGAAGTGGGGCTGGGCTGGCTGGGCTGTGAGGTCCCGGTGCCCTAGGAACTTGAGGGCTAGGTTGCGCACTTGCCCTCCACTATCTAGGGTTTTAGATAGCCTGTGCTGCCATCTGCATAGTCCTTCGTGTGGTCTGAGGGGAATGGTGAGGCTCTTCTGGAGCAGGGATCCCCAACCTTTTCGACGCCGCGGCCCGGTTCCGACATCAGCTGGGCGCCGCGGCCCGGTGCCGGCGTCAACTGGCGCCGCCATCTTTTATGACGAAAAGGCGCTTCCGGTGACGTCACCGGGCGCTGTTTCGTCATAAAAAGATGGCGGTGCCAACGCTTCTGGTGAGCTTTTTCGGGTAGAAATGGCTTTCTACCCGGAAAAGCTCACGAAAGCGCTGGCGCCACCATCTTTTATGATGAAACAGCGCTTCCGGTGAGCTTTCTACCGGAAAAGCTCACCAGAAGCGCTTTTTTGCAAAAAAGATGGCGGCGCCCAGCAACCAGCGGCCCGGTAAGGGTTGTTCCGCGGCCCGGTACCGGTCCGCGGACCGGCGGTTGGGGACCCCTGTTCTGGAGGACAAGGGTTTGGCACTCTCTGGTCTCACCTTCCTCCTCTGGAGAAAAATGGATCCCCATAGCCCTGCATGGGCCACCACAGGTGCCCCCAACATAAGTGACATTGAGCTGGCCATGTCCATCCTGGCCACGCCCACCTACCCCAAGGTCAAACATAACACTGATGTGGCCCTCAAAGAAATTGAGTTTGACATTTCTGTTCTAAAACTACAGAGTCCTTTCTAAAATGTTTTCATTACTCTCCTCCATCCTTCCAACTCATACTTTCTTTTTAGGAACAGTGTCTAGGCTGCTCCTATTCCTCCTGTCTCCCAAGCTTATTCCCTAATACCAATTTCCTACATTAGTTCTATTCAGGTTGCTATGTGATACTAAGAAAAGGCTGAAGAGCTGTTGATAAGTATCACATATATAGTTTTAATTTTTCTTTCCAAATGTGAAATTGAACACTGCTAACTAGTATTTGATGGTTGGTTTTAGAAAAGTCTCTCTCTCTCTCTCTCTCTCTCTCTCTCTCTCTCTCTCTCTCTCTCCCCTCTCTCTCTCCCTCTCCCTCCCTCCTCCCTCTCTCTCTCTCTCTCTCTCTCTCTCTCTCTCTCTCTCTCTCTCTCTCTCTCCTCTTCTATGCCTAGAGGGAACATTCTATAGAAAATTGTGAAAAGTAAAAGGATCCTGTGGGATTTCTAGATTCAGACAGGGGCCAATCAACTTGGTAGAAGACAAAGACCAGAAGACAGCAGTGGTGATAGATGTTGTTGCCAATTGACAGCAACATCAGGAAGGAGTATGAGAAACTGGAAAAGTATTATGGCCTGAAGAAAGATCTGGGGAGAATGTGGAAAATAAAGGTCCCAATAGTGGTAGGAGCATTTGCAGAAGGATTTCTTCCATTCTTAGTAGAGCATGGAAACCACCTGTTATATTGTTATAGAGTACCTCCCAATCCTCTGGAGCAGATTTTTGTAAGTTGAAAGACTTTGGGAGAAAGAAGAAGATAAGAGTACAGATTATTCCATGAGCAAATTTCTATAACTGAAATTTTCTATCCAATTCAACTATGTCCCTCCAAACTTCAAACTGACACATATTTGTTAAATTCTTATTTTCCAAGAGAGCTCCAATTGATTTATTTATAAATATTTCACTTAAGTTATTTGCAACTGTTTGTGCCTTGAAGTTAAGTTTATCAGTCTTATACCACATATAGAATATGAAGTCAAGGATGTCTGTTTATTTGTGGTTTTTATTTTCTTTCATTAGGAAGGTTGTTCAAGATTGTAATAATAAGTCTAACATTATATTTAAAAATTCATTTTCCAGGTTGCTGAATTAGTGAATGAACGGATTTATTGCTATGGAATGATAACATTGAAATTTATTTTTGGAAATAAACCTGTAAGAAAAAATAATTATGAATGTGAATACACATGCCTGCCTCTGACCACATTAATTCACAAAGAGGCAGGAAATGTGTAAACTTCAAGATGTTGAATTGTGTCTCTCATTATATCTTTCATATCCCAGGGCCAATGGGAAATGAAAGTGTTTAACATTCAGATAAAGACTGTAATCAGTGTAACTAGATCTGGACTGCAAAACTCTTACAAATGATTTGATGTAATTAATTGATACCAAAATTCCTAACTTTTTGCTTTCAGCTAGTAATTGCAGGTCAAATAATCACATGCCTATCCTTAAATTAAACCATTAAAATAAGATCTTGCTACAACCTTCTCCAAGTTTCTAGTTGTGTCAGTTTTTCAGTTTTCATTATAGCTAGTTAAAAGTGCAGTCATTTGGAAGATATCCCATTAGGGAATGGCCTTGAAGATTCATCTGAATCTAAAATTGAATTCATTCTTAATGTATAGAAATGCTCACTACAAAAATGGTTACCAAGAATCTTCAAATACTTTTCAAGTGATATTAGGAATATGGAACAGGAGATACTACGAATGTGTATGGTGATTGTGTACAGTAATTATTGAAATGTTTTCTTTATGGAAATTGTTGGGATGGCACCCCTACAACCATTTTAGGATGCATTCCAATAATTTATTTCAACTTTTTTGGTGCAATAAGGATAACACCTGCTGGCATGTCTATATGTGCCATTTTTTCAAGCTAAGCTATCTAAAGTTTTTCTAAACCCACAGAGCCTTTGTTTGTGGCCATAAAAGTTTTTCTGAGAACAAAGCCATAATATGACTAGACGGTTCCTAGAAATGATTTTTCTTACATTAAATAATATGCAAACTGATGACTGGGAATCATGCAAATGGCCTAGGAAAAGGCCTGGGGACATGCATTTTCTAATTAAAAATATAACTAAAATAAACAGATTTATAATACTTTGGCCTGTGGTGTTTATGGAGGCACAGTAAAAATGGCACAGATAAAGTTTTGCTCAGAGTAATGTTATGTTATTTGAATTTTTTTTCTTTTTGTCATCAAGTGCTAAATGCAAACATGAATCTCTTACATAAAAGTCTTTCCTTGACCTCAGCTCTGTAAGCAACAAACAATCCTTTCTATGTCTCTTACTCACTACCTAATAAAGGATGAAGCCTAAATGTGAAAAATGTGTGTGAAACATGTTTGTATGCTTTCCAAACCTACCACATACAAAATGCTAATTATGTTAGGAATAAATTGAACACCATTCAGTGGGATTCTTGTTGGCTCCAAAGTTGAACTTGGATAAAATAGGGCAGCCCAAAAGTATAGTAGCATAGTAGTTTCTACCAGTGGTGGGATTCAATTATTTTTACTACCAGTTTGGTGGGCGTGGCAGGGGAAGGATACTGTAAAATCTCCAGTCAAAGATGGTATTTGCTGGTTCTCTGAACTACTCAAAAGATTTCTGCTGCCGGTTCTCCAGAACTGGTCAGAACCTTCTGAATACCACCTCTGGTTTCTACATATTTGGCAGAATTCTCCTCTTAAATTGAGATACATTGCTCTTCTCCCGTAAGCTGTTCAGAGCATCCAGTAGTGGGAGATGCTTCACTCTCCCATGAGCTGCTCAGAGCATCCAGTAGTGGGAGGTGCTTCAGTCTCTGCATGTCTAGGCTGGGCTTAATTTGTGGAACACTCCTCCTCCTCCATGGGACTCCTCCCCAGCATTCCCCAGTTTTGGCTCAGCCTCGTGAGGGATAGGCAGTGCTTTTTCGTTACTCCTTGGCTGAAACAGGAGAATTTCTCTTTTCAGGTTTGGAGACAGTCAATTCATCTTTCAGGTTCTCTCAACAAATTGCTTAACAATCTACCCAAGCTGCCTTTTCCTTCTGGCTGTCGGTGATCACTGTATCGGGAAGCACTTTTCGCGCCCCAAAACAGAGGGAGGCTTTGGCTTCGTTCCACGCCCCCCCAACTGCTAGCCCTGCCCTTGCCATAGTGATAGCTGCGCCGTTTTAACAAACAAACGGCATGGTTTCGTTTCTCTCTCTCGCAACCGAGTCCTATCGCTGTTTTCCCCCCAGAAGGCCACCTTGGGGTGAAGGACTTAAACATCTGGTTATTTTCACACCTTCCAGCCATTTAGTACTAAGGGGAAACTGTCTGGAGCTAATCCCTTCTCACAGCAGGAGATTGCTGGCGTGTGCACCAAAAATAACGGCTGGTCGCCATTTTGTTATAGGCAGACTGCGTGGCCATGCCGAGTGCGAATCTTCTGTACACTGTGTGAGGTAGTTTCTTATTCCTGATCAGAGAGTCTTTATTCAAAAACCGCAAGGAATTATTGCAACCTCGTTTTAAACCATATTTGAGACCATCTGTTATTCTTGTTGTTGGCTTAACCCTCACAGTTCTCCCTAACCAGTGGCACAACAGTGAGCACCTAGGCCAGTGTCCGCCTGTGCAGGGAAGCTGTTGAAGACCTGTGATTAATACTTTGGCCTGTTGGGCATTCTCAAGTTGGCTGATTGGGATATCCAATAAATTAGCTGTTATATTGATATATATTTACATACATATATACACTAATAATAATATTTATAATAATAATAACAATATAATAATACTAGTAATATCATAATAATAAATTTATTATTATTGAGATACGACTTTATTAGAAACATATATATACATATTTATATCTAAAAAGGGGGGGATTTCGATTTCAGGGCACCCTGTCCACCCTTGGTCAGGCCCCTGGGCGTGCCAACCACCTATACAGTATAGTACTAAATAATGAGCATACTGTAAAATCTCTAATCGAAATGGCAGGTGGTAGTGGTTCCTAGACCTCAACCTCAAGGGTCAAGTCTAAATCTAAGCACAAATCTAAACAGACAAAAGGGAATTCTAAGGCCTCAGAAAAAGATGCCAACAGGAGCCACAAGGCATTGGAAAGACAAATAGATAAGTACGTACGGGAGGCACACAGGACCTCTCAAGCTTCTTCGCCCCCAGTCCAGTGCCGTCTTCCTCTTCCTCCCCTCCTCCTCCCCTAGATCTCTCCCTCTCATCCAGGTGCAGCATGGCTCCACAGAGTCAACATGCCCACTCAACTGGATCACCAAAGGGCACCTGAAGCGACGTTCACATCAAGTGCTGCCGGTCTTCGACAGTACCAAACTCTTCCAGATGAAGTGCCAGAGAGGATGAAGGCCTGGATGGAGATGGCTATCTGTCAGGGAATCATAGAAGGCCTACAACATGTGGTTCTGACCAGGGATCAGCCTGAACCCACTGAGTATGATTCACAATCAGTTCAATCATTGGCCAGGTCGGAGCAACACTATACACAGGTACAGTTTCAAGGGGATATGCTCCTCCAAGGACCGCAGGAGGAGGAGCAGGAGGAGGAGGTGGAAGAGGTAGAGCACATTGATCCAATGGAACAGATTGAATCAGGATCAATACATGACAGTGACCCGGCCCTTTCAGAAGTAGACCCCTTAGAAAGGGGGATGTCTGAGGATGAGGGCCTTGTTCCTGACCAACCTGTATTTACAGGCTTATTCCACCCACAACTATTCAAATCACTATTGTTTAAGGCCAAAAACACTGCGCGCCTGGACAAGCCAGCCCCTTCTACCACTCCAACTCTCTCAGAAGAGGGACCAGAAGATCTAATTTTCACCCAACCAGTAGTCAAGGCAGATGTGATTCCAGTTTCTCACATGTTTGCAGACCTGGTACAGAAACAGTGGGCTTCTGCAGCAGTGTACCCTGCCCCCATGGGTTATGACAGGAAATATTTTGTAAGGATCTTCTGCTGGAGAAGGGGGTTGGTCTAGAACAGGGGCCTTCAAATTTGACACCTTTAAGACTTGTGGACTTCAACTCCCAGAATTCCTCCTCCAGTCATGTTAGCTCAGGAATTCTGGGTGTTGAAGTCCACAAGTCTTAAACTTGCTAAGCTTGAAGACCCTTGAACTAGAAGATGACCTCCGAGATCCCTTCCAGCCCTAGATTGCTGTGCTGTTTCAAAGAGTCTTCTGAAGCCAGGGTTTCCTTCCTCTCCTTCTTTTCTCTCTCCCTCCCTTCCTTCTTCCATGTATCTATCTACCCACCCATTCATTCATATATCTCATTCACTTTCTCCTCCCTCCTTCCCTCCCTCCCTCTTTCTTTCTTTCTCTCCCTTCCATCCTGTCTTTCTTTGTCTATCCATTTTCTTCCTTTCTCTCTCTCTTTCTTTCCCTTTTCTCTTTCTTTTCTTTCTTCTCTCTTCTTTCTCTCTTTCTCTTTCTCTCTCCCTCTCTCTCTCTTTCCCTCTCTCTTTCTCTCTTTCCCCCTCTCTCCCTCTCTCTTTCCCTCTCTCTCTTTCCCTCTCTCTGTCTCTCTCTCTGTTTCCCTCTCTCCCTCTCTTTCTCTTTCTCTCTCTCTCTCTTTCTCTCTCTCTTCCCCCCTCTCTCTTTCCCTCTCTTTCTTTCCCTTCCCTTTCTCCTTCCCTCTCTCCTTCTAAAGCTAGGAGAGGAGACCCACCTGAAACAAACACAAGCACACACATGCTTCCAAGTGCTTGGCAGCATAGCTCATTATGAGGGTTCTTCCCAGCCAGTCTCCAGTCCCGTGTTGCCCAAAAAAGCTGGCAGGCAAGGCTTCCACATCCAACAAAGGGGCCGTGGGCATGACTTCTTCCTCTCCCGCTTTTGGGGAAAGGACTGGGAAATTCAAGCTGCCTTGTCCCTCCCCCCCACCAGCATCTGTGGGCTAGGCAGCTTGGTTTTCCCAACTGCCTGAAACCTTACCTTCCTCCCATGGCTGGCTGCCAGGGAAGGCAAGCCAGAGCTGAGTTGTTGTTGCTTCTTCCAAGCCCTTGTCACGAGATGCCTGCAGCTGCACTGAAAAAAAGATGCGGCGGCTATAGGCTTCTTGCAACAAAAATTACTGACCTCCAGCTTTGCTCCACTTCTCCAACATACCACCCCATTGAGCCTTCTGCACTGGAGGGACTTGCCCAAGTAAGTCCGAGCAGATCGGTAGAGCAGGCAACGGGATGGACCTGCATGGCCAGTGCCTAGAACGTGGCTGTGGCGGCATGTTGGAGAAGCAGAGCAAAGCCAGAGGTTGGTAATTTTCACTGCAAGAAGCCTACATCTGCCAACCTCTGGCTTTACTCCACTTATCCAACGCACCACCAGCTGGCCGCATTCTAGGCGCCAGCCACGCAGGTCCACCCCATTGAGCCTGCTGCACTGAGCTGGGAGCGGCGGCTGGAGGCTTCTTCTGCTGGCAAAGATGGTGGATGGAGGCTTCTTGGTGGGGGGATGGGGACATGGCGAGATTCGGCAGGGAGTCAGAAGGCAGCTCCCTATGTCCTGCCTGTCCCTTTTTGGTCCCTCCCTCTGCATCAAAGTACCTTAAAGGACAGGCTGGGGTGGCTGCCTTCTGAGCAGCAGTAGAGCGAAGTGAAGGGAGGAAGAAAAGTTCACCCAAGTCTTCTCATCCTTCTTGAGCATACACAGAGCAATGCATCTCACATGAGTCATCTCCTCACAGAAGGTCCAGGCCTCACATGTGCACATGTGAGGTCTCAGAACCTTCTACTAGAAGACAGCACATGGGCTACTGGCTCAGTTCTGGCTGGCAAAGCAGCAACAGCTGGGACTTACTGCCCTGTTCTTTGCACCAAGGTGCACCCCATTGCCTGCTGTGCCAGAGTGGAAGTAAGTCCCTTTGGTGCAGCAGGCAATGGGGTGCACATGCATGGCCAGTGTGAAGAAGAGGGCGGTGATTGTGCTGGTACTGAAGCTCTTTTTTGGTACGTTTGAAAAGCGGAGGCTGGCAGTTTTCAGTGCAAGAAGCCTCCAGCCAGCTGGTTCGGTTCTGGATGGCAAAGAGGCATCATCTGGGAGGTTCTCACAGCGAAAAAAGAGGCAGTGGTTGCAGGCATCTTGCAACAAGGGAGGCAACAGATGCGGGCTGGCAGGGAGCCCAGTGGCTCTCAGCCTGGCTTGCCTTCCATGGCAGCCAACCATGGGAGGAAGGTAAGGTCATGGCCACAGATGATGAAAGAGGCAGTTGTAGGGGAGGAAGCGAGGAGAGTAAGGGCCAGGGCCTCTGAAGGAGGGGGAAATGGGTGACACATCAGGCTTAAGGGAGAGTGGGTGGTGAGTGGGTGGCGGCTCTGGGGCAAGGCTGGAGTCAGGGAATCATCATTTCCTAACACAGCTGAGGCAGCCGGCGGCTCCAGGGCCTTGGGGAATAGAGCATCCCTGGGGCCCCAGCCCCCAACCCAAAGAGAAGGTTCAGCGGGTGGCATACATTGCTTACCTTTGGTGAGCTGAGCTGACTAGGCATCAACAAGGCAACTGGTAACCAATTAACTGGGCCATGTTGCAAAGGCAACATATATAAGGGTGGGGGTGGGTGGGGCTAGCATCAAGCAGCCGGAAGGGGTGAGCGAGTAGTGACTGGGCGACTGAACCGTGCAAACTGGCTGAATACCACCACTGGTCAGAACCACAGGAAGGATCCCTCTGCTGACTATTATCTTACTTATAAGCTCTATGTATCAAGGAATACTTAGCTGAATAATAAAGTAACAACAGTTAATATGCCATGCATGGTAATCTCTCCCATAACATCATTTCTATTTCTGTAAACCATAGATTCCCAAGCTGGCTCCTGTATCCTCTTCTGGAATTCATAATCTGATTGGGTTATTTTAAAAATGGAAAGCTAAAGATTTGATCTACACTGTCACTCTCAACTCCCGAAAAAGAAAAATAATTCCATTTTGTGAGCGTCTTTTATTAGGAACATTTTGTCTTCCAAGGATCTATAATACCTCCCATGCATAAGAGAGGAAATAGGTTTTAATCTAGTCAATTACTGCCCAATTAATTTGTTGAGTGACAAATACAATTACCTCTTTTGGAAATACCTTGATTGATCAAACAGCATTTGGAGAACACAAATCATTACCAGTCTACTCTTATATATTTTAGTATAAAATATACTAGTCCTCCTTGTGATACTGTATTGCTTTGATTTATTTAAAATCAGTCAATACTTGATTAAAAGTCACTCCACACCTGTGAGTAAGATATGGTGGAAACTGGCTCATTTATCCATTGACTTGATGTTGTTAGTTTTAATTTAAATGTACTGTACTTTAAATAAATGGATAAGTAAGCCAATTGGAGGCAGGTGTTGACAACGCCACACTGCATGGCCATGGGTTAGCCAAGAGACAGTGGGAAGGAGTGGGCAGTGCATTGGATTGCCTGCCTGCCCCCATGCCTCTGCCTTCAACTGGCTTCTCCATGTACTTTTCTCCCAGAGAGAGGTGAAGCTTCATCTGCTTGCAAATGGGACAAAAAGTGTCCCAGCTGTCAGCAGATGAAGCTTCAAGTCTCCATCATTTCTCCATGCAGGCGAAAGGTGTTTGGGCACCATGGGGCACTTGGGAATGGAGCAAAGCACCCCACAGGTGCCCAAACACTTTTAGCCCAGACAAAGCTTCATCTGCTTGAAAATGCACCAAAGCAATTAGCTCCATTTTCAAGTGTCCCATTTACAAGCTGACAAAGCTTTGAGTCTCCATCATTTCTTCTTCTGAGTTGAAAAGTGAGTCTGCCCTGGGAAACTCTGTAAGCCATTGAGGTTGCAGGCAAGCAGATGGTGGGAGGGAGGGCAGCCACAAAATAAAACATCTGCCAAAAATAAGATCTATCTGTGTGTGTGTGTGTGTGTGTGTGTGTGTGTGTGTGTGTGTGTGTGTGTGTGTGTGCATGCGCGCACGCATGCACGCATGTGCGTGCACACACACATACACATATCTATATCTAATCTCCAGTCTTATTTTCAGGGAAACACAGTAGATATATTCAGGCTTAATTCTATTAAGGCTTTCCCACATAACAGCTTTAGGATGCTATCTGTTAAGGTCCTGTAAATCAGCTGAAAAGCTTTAGAAAACCAATTCCAGATTTCAATCACTTTCTTCACTTTCACCATTGTGGTGCCTTATGTTGTATCTGTCTGGTCCCATTTGCCACAGTTCCTGAATAATGGAGTGCATTACTTATTTATCTCTTCAGGAGGGAGGCAGGGAGAAATATTGGCTTTATGGGCTAAAAAGGGAAAGACAACATAACTCATGTCAAATTCACTTTAAAAACAAATAGGTTCACATTTTTCACAATTCCACCACTGTATTCAGCAGCCTGGATTTTCTCTACCACTCAACAGAGAAAGTAAATATCTCTATTTTTATCATCTCTAAATAAAGTAGCCATGGAAAAAAACCCTGACCAATAAGTAGAAGAGAGCATTCTGGGTACAGTGCAGGTAGGCAACTGGAGTGGAGGTATTTGCAATGAAGCTTAGCAAACAGAGAAGTTTGCAACATGCTAAATTCCAAATGTTTTTTTAAGTATGCTGTATCTATTATGGTTGCCATCTTCACCTTTTGTACCATATCCTGTAGACCCTTCTGTCAGTAAGTAAACAAGATAGCACTACTAGCTGACATAATTCAGAAAACACTAATTCTGATACATAGAAGAAAAATAAAGTGAATGAAGATTATCTTCTTGGATGGGCTGATTCTGTGGAGAAAATGATGCTCGTGTATTTTTTTTGCTCACAACACCTTGGAAAGCAGGTCATTGTGAGTTCAAGTCCAGCCGTAGTCACTCTCTCTCTCAGCCGATCCTACCTCACAGAGGTATTGTTGTGGGGGGGGAAAGGAGGAGGAAATTGTGTTGGTTATGTTTGCCAATTCATTTGTAAAAATAATAAAGGTTGGATATAAACAAAGAAATAAAGGATTATATAATTTAATTATCCCTGACTTAAGCATGATTATGTCTGGGTGCAGCCCATATTACTATTAAAGAAATATTATTGAATGTCTTGGTCATGAATTCTGCATGGTTGTGGATGTTGTTAGTCTCTCTTACATGTCACTTACCTGAGAAAGAAGTTAGTAATAGAAATAGTATCGATGCTATAAAAATGGTATAATAGTGAATGCAGTAACACATATATAATTTTGACTACATTTTTCTTTGCATTTTGCCTTCATAGTAACATTCATTACCATTTGAACCAATGATCTTCCTAGTCCAAATGATTAGCCAAAGTCTCCTAGCCAAAGGAGAAGTCCAGAAATGTGTTTAAAATTCCTTAGGAAAAAACACATACAAATAGCACAACCCCTGACAGACATTATATACTAAGTATATGATTTTACATTCCTTTTGCAATCTTGATTAAGTTTAAAAGAGTAATTTCTTCACAGACAGTTTATTTCAGATAATTATTGTATTTACAAAATGAATATTTTCTATGCTGCAAATTTTATCATAGTGGCATGTTACCTTAACATGCACATTAATTTGAAAAAAATGTTTAATGCTTATATATAGTGTATAGACACTGGAATATGCCTAAATGGTAGGAGTATAGATTTTTTTAATTTAATTTGTGCTTAAACATTTTGACAAAGTGTTCCATGACTGGTTAAAATTATTGTGAATCTTCCCAAAAATCCCTTTTACCCCTTCAAAAATGTTATATGACTGCTGAATGTTTATGGACCCATAAAGACAATTGTAGAGTTATAAGCACAATTAGTCTGATTGTTCAAGTCTAAATTTGTTTTTCCCAAATCTGGATACAAACCAGAATTTAATATGGTCTCCATGTATTAAATCTTAGAAATCACATCTGGGATAAACGTACTCTCATTTATAACCTAATATTCCTTAGCAAGTCACAGTGGTATGTATTACTGTTAATTCCCATACAGAATTTTTGCAATAGAGAAACCTGAAATCCAGGTTGGAGACCTTGAAAGAAAGCCTTATCATGACATCATCATTTTGTTCACTTGACCATGTGAAGCTTCTCCACTTCACAGCTCCCCCATCTTGTCAAATTAGCTGTACTTTGAGTGCAGAAAAAAAAACCAACAACAAGGCCTTTTTACTTTTAGCATTTTGGGTAGATGAAACAAATTTGTCATAGAAAGATATTAACCTTTTAAAAACTTGAGCTGCTTCTATATTTAGCTGAAGGGCATGAGATAATTAGACAAAATATTTACCTTCTAAATTTCTGTGTTACTCTTCACTTAAAACATTAATTCTGGATCTGTTACTCCCCGCACCCGCCGAATTGAACAATCAGACCATATGTTTTAGCTATTGTTTCTATTCTATATTTTAATTCTTGTTTTGAAAATTTATTTTATATTTTTATGCTTCTAAGTCAATCTAAAAATGTGATTTTAAAAACAAAATGAATAAGCTGTGTTGTCCATAGGAAAAGAAAATTATTAGCAAAGTTGTAACTGTGCAATTAATGCCCTTTCTGTTTGTCACACACATGAAACAGGTAAAAAAAGGGGCAGACCTTTGATCATGGTTGTACCTGTCTTCTTGATTTTTGTGATATTGCCCCATCCCCCTAGAGATACCTCAGGAATAAACTTATGTATTCCTTTCTTCTGTCTGAAGAGCGTTATTTGGCCACTTCAGCCAACTGGCTTCAAATTCATGAAAGAGTAGCATATAATAAATAAATCACTGTTATTTATTCATATTATTGTCTATTCTTCTAGTGAGGTAGAATAATACTTGTGGGTTTTAGTGTCTCCACTGTCAAAATAATTTGACAGGTATTATGTTTCTAGTGATAAGGAAGAGGAACCCTTAGCCTTTACTTTTCAGACAATGAAATATATGGATCAATCCAACCCTTTCTATTGAAATCCTGACAAAAGAAAACACATTAAATAGTTCTTACATTTAGACTGATGTACAAGCACCAACTAAGAGAAGAATGGCCTTCAATGCAGTTGTTCAGTTTGATGGAATTCTTAGTACATTGTCAATTACAAAGAATAACAGCTTTGATTTAAACTGTTCTTCACAATGGTTTACAGAATTAAAAGCTTGGTGAGACCACAGTAGGTTTTAAAATGTTTTGGCTAAAAAAAGAGAAATGTTCTGTTTCTTTGTGTCTGAGACCAAAGCAATTTTTATTCTTGACTTTTTAAATTAACATCAAACTCAGCATAGTCAGAGTCACCTAAACAAATACATTGGATCGTTGGTAAATATGCTGTTGTTCATGTGTGTGTGTGTGTGTGTGTGTGTGTGTGTGTGTGTGTGTGTGTTTGTTTGTTTGTTTGTTTGTTTCTGTATGTAGCTGAAGTCTTTTTAAAGACGGCTCTTATCAGTTAGACTAATTTAGCTGGAGAAGCTGTAGTCCTTTGATCAAACTAAATTAAAATATTATTTTCATAAATTTGGAAGTTTCTTTTGGAGACAAAAGAAGGTCTATTGATATTCAGTAAAATGCTTCACAGTTGCTTGGATAAAACTGTTCTTTTGACAGTTATTCTTGTTATTTCCAAGGAGGCATTATAGTTATTTAACCTGATTAATACCTAGGGTACAAATGAAAAAAGGAATATCAATTTTCCTATGATCACTGTCAAATATTCAAAATTTCATTAACAAGTTCATCAAAGACTTTTTTGTTCCCTTTGTTCTATCAATATATGAATTTGGCCTTTATTTAGAAGCTAATCATATGATCCTTTAGAAGATGGCTAAGAATTTAAAAGAGATGAAGTAGTTTTTAGTAGGAATTACCCTTTAGAGAAGGGATTACCAAGGGCCTCCACAGAATTAGGATGGATGGAAAACTCCACTGTATTTACTGTTTCACTAACTGAAAGGTCAGAAGTAGCATCTCTTAGAATGTGTTTGAGTAAGGAACTGATGCAATGGATGTTCTATGCACCCATTCCTTTTGTGCAGTAACATTACAGCTTCAGGATAATTTGCCTCATGCCCATTTATGTATCAATCTGCTGTTATTTAAGAAGAGAGGTTTTTTTCTCCTCATGTTGGCAGGGAACATCTCACACTTTTTAAGTGCTTCAGTTTCTTTGTATTCTACTGAACAATACATTGCTCAATTAAAAAAAAGTTGCACAGAAAGAGAAGAAAAACTTTCAGTTTAGTTAGTCCAAGCCTATGAATAAACACATCAGACAATATACCCCTATGGTGCAATTTCTTGGTATTTCCTATTACAGCTCTTGAACTGACTCTTTCAAAATGGCTATGCAATAGATACTTTATGGTATTAAACAAAGAAATAAACACCTCCTTTTATGTTCTGTCAAATTCCTTCCATGTTTTGCCTGAACAAAAACATGCATTAGTAAATGCAGGATATTGGGCAGTAACAGCAAATTGCTCGCAGAAGATAAGCAAATGTTCCCTTTTTAACTGAGGTATAGTCTTTGTCCAAGGAGAGTTTTATAATAGTAGACAACTGAAGACAACTGAAGAATCTCAGTCCATACCACAGTTGTGAAAAATGCTTGGCTGTAATCATCCTTGGCTCTCATGAACAATGAGCTAATACAAGTACTTTAAGACTTGTATCCTCTTTGCTGCTTCCAACAGCCACACCCTTAAATGATCTGGACAAAAGACTTTGGCTTCTCTTGTGATCACCCACCAAATAAGATCTTTGTCAGTGATCAAGTTCTAAAAGTAAGTTGTCATTATTACAACATCTTTGATTTGTCCTTCTCAACTGAATCAAATAAAGCACAAACCAATCTGTTTCTGAAGATTGTCTGTTTTTTCTTTTTTTTCATTTTCTTTACAGCCATTCTGTTGGAAGAGTTTTAAAGAGCAAAAGGGAAACTGAATAAATATACAGATGGAATAAATGAAATAAGATACTGAAAACAAATGATAGGTGACCATAAATATTCACTTCAAAAATTCAAACATGTTTCAGTTGAATTTCCAAACTGAGCTGAATTTCTTAATCAAACCTGACAAGTCAGTTTGAATTGCTGAATCAAGCTGAATGCTTCCTAATTGGTTAAGATGATTCGGCTGTCTCTAAATCAGTTCAGACATTTCAGGTGAATGTGTTCTGAGAATTCAGAATGATCAAACTGAATCAGATCAATTTTGAAGACAAATAAGAAATGCAGATCAGATTAGATTACAAATTCAAAGGAAACCGATGATTCAACTAATATTATAGCTAATTTTCACACCCAGACTATCACAGTTATGCAACTAGCGTGGCCAAGCAGTATGAAAAAAAAACCTGTATCATTCAAATTGACATTAATGACAGTGAATATTTATACTTTGCTGATCACTTCCTATGTCGATTAATTACAGTGTTAAAATTGAACAATATGGTTAAGTGCAAATGGTATAGAATACATATAGACATTTCATCTGCCATGTATACTTGCAGATAAATGTAACGTAAACAGAATTATTAGAGGAATAGCCAGAAGCTTCATGTGAATTTGTTGATATTTTCATAGTATAGGATAAGTGCTTTGTTTTAGAAGGTTTCAAATTCAGTTCTCAGGTATGATTTCAGGCAATATTTCATGGAGCAGGACCTGAAATCAAGGTGCCTTGCTTCAGACATGGGTGCAAGTAGCTGATTAAATCTGTCCTTTTTAATATGCATGCAATGTGATGCATTTTAATA